>NC_047087.1:232377602-232699352 GCF_902459505.1 Geotrypetes seraphini
ACAGCTCAAGGAGTGGAGTGGAAAGGGTAGATGTGAATCACTTGTTTACTGTCTCCCAAAATACTAGGGGCCTCTTTTACGAAGCCATTTAGCGCAGGCAGCTGCAATAACGGCTCCGAAGCCCATAGAGATTTAAAGGGCTTTGGGGTGTTGCCCTGCGGCTTTGTAAAGGAGGCCCCAGGACTAGGGGGCATGCGATGAAGCTACTAAGTAGTAGATTTAAAACTGACTGAAGAAAATATTTTTTCAAACAATGTATAATAAAACTTTGGAATTCATAGCCAGAGAATATGGAGAATTGGCTTAGTAGGGTTTAAAAAAGGTTTGGAGAATTTCCTAAAAGAGAAGTCCATAGGCCATTATTGAGACGGTTTGGGGAAATCCACTGCTTATTCCTAGGATAAGGAACGTAAAATCTGTTTTACTACTTGGGATCTAGCTAGTGACTTGGGACCTGGTTTGGCCACTTATGTTCTTATCCAAGTCTATTCTTGCATAGGTGCCAGTTCTGTGGGCACAAATGGATAGTATGTACTAAGCTTGTCACTCCTAGTCATTTGAAAACTTGAAATCTCACTGAAACTAGTATCACAGGATAGGTTCAAAAGTATTACTTGTCTGGGCGGGCCACCAATCATCAAACGAAACAGTCTATTTTTGAAGAGTCAATCAAAAACTATGAATTTAGACCTCTTAAGATGTCAGAGCTTTTGACATGGCTATTCCTCATCACTGAAGAGACAGTAGCCTGTTCTGCTAATAAGATAATTTGCATACTATAATCCTCTTAGTCATCAGCTCTGGTGAGCTCTAAGGAAGTGAACAACTGAATATGTTGCTTCATTATTCATTACTGGACTTTTCACAATCAATTGGGCATATTAAACTTTTTATTGTACTTTTAAAAATATTAACAATCCTATTCAGCTTGAAATAAAATGACGACATTGCCACACAAAATAATAATCATAAGAAAACATTCCAGAAGGAAATAATTACAATGCAATTTTATTGAACCCCAATAGAGGACCAAAGAAAATTGGTAACTGTGAAACTAACCCACAGAAAAACATCAGGTAAAAGGAGCATAAGTAGAACATAGACTATACTGTATATAGTGAAACAATTAGGACTACACAGTGGTTGAAAATAGGGCCACCATATAATTCTGCAGATGATTTGGATCCATAAAAACATAAATATTTTCAGATTTAGCAAAACATCTACACAGGAATTGAAGAAAAAGTGTTGCATTCAGATCCATCACCTGTGGGTATTTGGCTAAAAAAGGACTTATATTGACCTTGATCAGGGGTGAGAAACCGTAGTCTTCAAGGGCCACAGCCAGTTGGGTTTTCAAGATTGCTTCAATGAGTATGCATGAGACCTATTTACATACAACCATTCCATCTCCAATCTGCTGACAACATCGGACGACTTCAAAACATTCCGAAAAGAAATCAAAACCCTGCTTTTCAAAAAATTCATCCAAATTTCTTAACCCTTCTTCACCTACCTCAAGATATCACTTCCCCAAATAACCCACCTAAACACCTTCCAAGCAAACAGACCCCTAAAATAGATGGTAATCTTACCTACTCTAACTACATTCTCTTTGTCTATATCACACAGTTTGGCACTATCATTTTACTATCCAACCCCTAAATCCCCTTAGGAATCTATCCAGCTATCTCTCCTCTGACAAAAAAAAAAATAAAAATTGTATCTTCACTGGAAAATGTCCAGTCAAATCTTTTGTAATCCGCCTTGAACTGCATGGTATAGCCGAAATAGAAATCCGTAATGTAATGTAATGTAATGTAACAATGGAACCACTTGCAATCTTGAAAACCTGACTGGATTCTGGCCTTCAAGGCCTGTAAGTGTAGCTAATGCTGGAAGTAGCATCAGGCGCGATTCACGTCAAAGGTAGGAGCTGGACATGGACCATCGCATGACTGACACGCAATCAGCGGGCACTTTTAAGATGGCCATTGACAATGGTGCCATTTATAGAAACTGAGCCTATCTGTCCCTAGTGGGCTCACAATTTAAGTTTTTTGTACCTGGAGCAATGGAGGGTTAAGTGATTTGCCCAAGGTCACAAGGAGCTGCAGTGGGAATCAAAACCAGTTTGCCAGGATCAAAGCCCAATGCTCTAACCATTAAGCTACTCCTCTCTAAAAAGACACTAACATCAAGACTTCCTAGGTAAAGCTTTCCATTGCTACTTCCAACATCAGGACCACACATTTCTATATGGAAAGCCCTAATCAAGGGAAAAAAAGTATCTTCAGATATTTGATGAATCTCCTTTAAAATATTTGTTAGCCATGTCCATTGCAGAAATCATGGGAGATTTAGAAAAGTTTATCTCTCTTGGTTAGACAAGCCACAACTGATTGCTTCAATTCCCCTATGGCATTCACCTCTGACCCCCCTAGAGTTCGATGTAATTGCTGCAATTACCTTGACGTGCAATTACCAAGAGGATGTTCTTCTCCATGCTGGAGACTTCACAGCGACCGACATATGCCCACTAACGGTAGGCTATTTCTCTGTCAGAGCTGCACCACCAACTCTCCACAGCAGCAGCAACACTATAAGCAACCAATGCAGAAGGAAGTACCCCAGCATTCCCAGGCCTAGGGGATGGTCTTATGAGACATCCAAATCACTCTGAGGAGGCTCCCTATCACCACTTTGCTTTTCCCGATTAATTGCCCCGCCAACAAGAACCGCAAATTTGAGAATCATTTGTTGCAACAGCAAAGACACTGAACTAGCCCCTGACAGCCTGGTATGGACTTTCCTTTTGTGCTTCCAGATGCAGTTCCCAGAACTCAGCCATTGAAACAAATTGCCAGACATGGAGTTCACCACACTACCATTTGTTCCCTGAAATTATCATGGGTCCTAGTATTAAACGTTTCTTTGCATAGAACAGTACCCCAAAACTTGTGACCAATGTCTTCTGCTCATCTACATGGCAAGTCATCCAGTAATCTATTCAGTATGGATACCATATCCAAATAGTATAACATTGCCTGAAACTGTACAGCATGTCAGACCTTAATTTCTAATGAACACATGAAGTTGTTGTTTTTTTAGAATATTTGTAGTGAACTAGAGCATAGGGAATATTTAAATGTAACATCTTTTAAAAATGAGCAACGGAATGGGGAATGTTTTTACTTTTCTTCTGGGCATCCTCAAAAAGATAAAAGGTCTGGTGAATAGGAAGCAGTGAGTTACAAACTCAAATTAAAAAAAAAAATAATTAGCTTACTGCAGGAACTGACCATATCAAAGTCCTTGACCCGTATATCCCTCCAGCTTTAGTAAGTGAAACAGCCCTTGATCAATATCCCCCACTTTTCATAAACTTATCTATAACCAATGGGAAATTTGAAACATATGGTCCTCTGAATTTTATTATGCCACTTTGAAAGTCTAAAATTTGCTCAGAGAAATGAACCACATCCTGTTCAAGCAGCACTCTTCCTTCTTAATGTAATGATTCCATTACTACACTGCAAAGGTCATGTTTACTCACCTCATTTAACTGCAATAATTTGTCTCCAGGTTCCTATAAAAAAAATAGAAAAGAATAACATTGCAGGTCAAATGAATTACAGTATCTAGTGTTCTGCTTTGGTGCTGAGTTTCAGTACCTAAAGTTTGATATATGTTGTTTATTTCTACAAAGAGTGGTTTCTATGCAGCAAGGATTGCAGACATGGAGAGGCAGGTTTAGGATATTAATGAAATCCATATACTGCATTAATATGTCTATTTAATCCTGTGAGCAAATCACTATAATCCTGATCCTATTTAATTTCTTACTGCATACTGCCCAAAGTTGCACAGTTACTTAAAGTCATAACTCATATGATCCTCCTTCAGCCTTGAAAACTAAGCCCAGAAAATAGCAACATATTCCACAGTGGACTGAACAAATTTATATAAATAAAAAAATAAAGAGAACTTGCAAGAAAACAAATGTATGATATATAATGTTCTCCCATGTGACATCAGATCTTATACAGAAATACTGGATACTCAGATCAAATGGCTTAAAATGTAGATCTATTCACATCTTAGGATCCCTGTGGAAGGCGTATTCAGCCGAAACATGGGTCCTTTAATGACTAACGTGGACAATGTTTTTAATTGTTATTTTCAAGGATACATTGAATAAAATTAAAACTGTAGGTCTGAGGACCTTGCATTTCCACAGTCTCGTTTGGAACAATTGGGGCCCTGCCGCCCCCAAAATGCGAGAGCGACTTGAAGCTTCAGTTATAGATCAAATAGAGAGAACGTTCAGTAAATCTCTAGACTGCGAATGCAACAGGCCATTGAGCTAGCAAAAGTGCTTGCGACTAAAGTTGGTGCTTAACTGAGGACTTACACTAGCATTCTCTAATGGAAATTATAGGTGTAAAATTTGCAATTAGTGCATACACTTTAGGTGCCTAATTTTAAGTGACCTTTTGAGAATTAGCCCTTTTTTGATCACAGTATGGGATCCTTGCTGCTATACAAATAAAAAGAAAATAGGGAATACTATAAATAATCTTATTCTTGCAATGAAAAGCTCAATTGAAACCAGATGATGTTTAGTCCAGATAAAGTTAAAAGGTAGAAGTTATAATGGTGTATTTTGTGGGATGAAAGACAATGCAAATAATATGCCAACTAGGACAAACCAAAATATCCTGGTAATTCTTAACGAATCTTAAGAAATATAGCAGCTCAACATTTAAGTTGCTTCTATTTTATCTTTGAAAGGCTACTGTAAATTCCAATCAACTATTTTTTTTAAACTGCTACACAAATTCATCCTTCTCTAGAAATTTTTGGGACTCTTAAAACATATTTTACTTGAATGCAAATGTATCACTAATTTTGGGAATCAGATATGAACCACGATTTGTACTATATTTCATTTACATACTCCTATAAGTTTTAAATTTGTTTGCAAGATTCACTTTCAAAAAATGATTGTTATTAATTGTAGGAGTTAGGGCTATCTTATGCTCTTGGAAAGAATTGCATTTAGTTAATTACTTAAAGTGGTGGAATATTTTATGCTCCACATATAGGCCAGAGTTGTATTTAGCAAAGAAAAAGAAGTTATCTTTACGGTATGTTGCAAAATGATCTTCTCTTACAAAATATCTTCATATATGACAAAATTTATGCCACAACTTGTTTCAAAGGTTTTATTCTATTTACTATGTGAGGGAAAAGGGGGAGGAGGGGGTTATTGTTTATTACTTAATGATTATTGTATTTAATTTTTTTTTTTCTTGTATGCATATAAAATGCTAATCAAGTTTATTAGGTATTTATATACTGCCGATCAAGGTTTATCTAAGCGCTTTTACAATCAGGTACTCAAGTACTGTATTTTCCCTATCTGTCCCAGTGGGCTCACAATCTATCTAGCACAGTGATCTCAAAGTCCCTCCTTGAGGGCCGCAATCCAGTCGGGTTTTCAGGATTTCCCCAATGAATATGCATTCAAAGCAGTGCATGCACATAGATCTCATGCATATTCATTGGGGAAATCCTGAAAACCCGACTGGATTGCGGCCCTCAAGGAGGGACTTTGAGACCCCTGATCTAGCGTACCAGGGGCTATGGAGGACTGAGTGACTTGCCCAGGGTCACAAAGAGCAGCGCAAGGTTTGAACCCACAACCCCAGGGTGCTGAGGCTATAGATCAAACCACTGTGCCACACACTCCTTGACTTAAACTGCAAAAGAAGTTTCAAGTTTATTATATATTTGATGGATCGCTTATTCAAAATTCTAAGCGATGAACATATCAGTAAAATCAAAAAGATCTCTTTTATCTATCAATAGCATCAATTCCTGGCCACTGACCAGAAATTGAGAACGGTTTCAAAATGGATTAATAGGGATTGACTGTCATTTGCAACAACATAAAATATGTTGTTGAACATTTTTTATGCAGCAACAAAGAAAGGGTGCAAGTGCACAGCAATGAAGACAAAGAAAAAAGCACCAAGGATCCTAAGAAATGGAATAACAATGTTTTTTATTAGTGGACCCGACACGGAGCCGTGTTTCGGATAAAAAAAAAACAACTGCATCGGGGTTGAAACGAACGGGGTCCGTTTCTTGGTCCCGAAACCGCCCTGCACACACCCTGTCACCTTTTCAGATATCTGGAGGCAGTTCCTTTAGGCAGGAAGGATACACAGACTTGTCCTACAAAAATTGCCTGTTTTATTATTTGTCTTATATCCAGTTTTATACCTTTACATGGGTCAGTGGTATCATCAGATGACGTGAGTACAAACCATATCTGGTGACAGGATACATAAACTTCAAAGAAGTAATCAACACAAGAAAGGGGGGTAGGTGAACAGCATATGTGCTTCATTGTCTAAATCTAAAGATGCTGTCTTACAACAGTGTTTTATTTAAAGCAGTGGTTCCCAAACCTGTCCTGGGGGACCCCCAGCCAGTCAGGTTTTCAAGATATCCCTAATGAATATGCATGAGAGAGATTTGCATACCTGTCACTTCCATTATATGCAAATCTCTCTCATGCATATTTTTAGGGATATCTTGAAAACCTGACTGGTTGGGGGTCCCCCAGGACAGGTTTGGGAACCACTGATCTAAAGCTTCCTTTATCTCTCTCAACCAGAGCATAGCTGTGGGGGGGGGGGGGGGGAGGGTCAAAACTCCATTGTCCCAAGCAGCTAACTTCATTAACAAAATTAAATTGACTTGTCTCAGAACATTAAAGCAGAATCAACAAAAACTGTGTCTCTGTTTCCCAGCACAAACACTTTACAAGATATAAGTATGTCCCTTCAGGGGTCTTACTAAATGTTTCTACACACTCACAAAAACTACAGAGATGTCTTATTTCAATACGTTGAGTAATAAACCTGGTCTGTGACCAAATATTTCATGAAGCAAACATGCGTAAACCATTTAGGGATCCTTTTACTAAGGTGCGCTAGCGTTTTTAGCGTGCGCTAAAGATTAGCACATGCTAACCATGCGCTAAATGAAAACTACACAAGCTCTATGGAGGTGTTAGTGTTTAGATCGCGCGCAGCATTGTAACGCACGCTAAGCGCGCTAAAACTGCTAGCGCACCTTAGTAAAAGGAGCCCTTAATGTCGGTGTCTTCAAAATGGTGCCAAAACGCCTTTTGAAGATGCTGATACTGCTAAATGGTTTGGGTATTTTTGCTTCATATTTGCATATATTTCAAGTTTTATCACCTTATTCAAAAATTATATACACAAATATATACATAATATTAAAGACAACTAACAATCAAATAAAGAAGACTATGGAGAGCTCAGATCATAAGTCCCTTACGAGGGGCCACTGGAACGTTCTCATCACAGCCATCAAAGTTGGGGCAGTCTCCATGGAGGGCTATACGTTATACACTTAGGGCTCCTTTTACAAAGGTGCGCTAGCGGTTTTAGCGCATGCATCGGATTAGCCGAAAATCTACTGCCCGCTCAAAAGGAAGTGGTAGTGGCTAGCGCGCGTGGCAATTTAGCGCATACTATTTCGCGCATTAAGGCCCTAACGTGCCTTCGTAAAAGGAGCCCTTAGTCCAGTGATTTTCCACTTTTTTCGATCCATAGGTTCTTTGGTTTTCTAACTCACTATCTTCTGTTCCTTCATTTCTTACTCTACAATCAGGTACTACCCTGCAAGTAGACAAAAATGTCTAAAGTTTGGGGTATTCTTTTAGACTCTTCTCTTACATTTGAAGATCAAATTTCAAATTTATGGAGGAAAATTTTACATATTATGAAGCCGTGCTTTTTTGAACATCATTTTGCACTATTGGTTCAGATGTTAGATTAAATTTTGGTCTAAAAGATATGAAAAGGTTACATTAGCATATAAGAATCAGTTGAGAAGCAAATTAAGTTTAAAACAGTTTGCATAGCTCATCATATATTACAGACTGACTCTTCAGATAATCTGATTTTGCTTTTTTCTCATTTGCATTGTTCTTCCACTGGATTTTGTGGTACTGTAATACTACACTAGTGTTTAAAGCCCGTTACATTAACGAGTGCTAGAATAGATCTGTCTGTCTTTCTTTCTGTCTCTCTCCCTCTGTCTTTAGCCGCTGTCTTTCTTTCTTTCTGTGTCTCTCCTTGACCACTGTCTGTGTGTCTTTCTGTCTCTCTCTATCCTTGGCCGTTGTCTGTCTGACTTTCTGTCTCCCTCTGTCACTCTCTGTGTGTGTCTGTCTTTCTGTTTGTCTGTCTCTCTCTCTCTCCTTAGCTGCTGTCTGTCTGTCTTTCTGTCTCTCTCTCTCTCCTTGGCCGCTGTCTGTGTGTCTGTCAGTTTTTCTGTCTCTCTCTCTCTTTGGCCGCTGTCTGTCTGTCTTTCTGTCTCTCTCCTTGGTCGCTGTCTGTGTGTCTGTGTGTCTTACTGTCTCTCCCTCTCCTTGGCCACTGTCTGTGTGTCTTTCTGTCTCCCTCTCTCACTCTCTGTGTGTCTGTCTATCTTTCTGTCTCTCTCTCTCTCATTGGCCGCTGTCTGTCTGTCTGTCTGTTTTTCTGTCTCTTTCCCGCCCACCCCATCCCCTCTGTAGCAGTGCCATCAGCCTCCAGCGCCATGGCAGTGAATAAACAGATCATCACCCTCGACCCCCCCCTCCAACGAACTTAAATTTAGAGGTAATGGGTGTTGGTTTGCTGCCGGGTGGGCAGAGGGCGTGGCTCTTGCAAGCTGCAACGGTGCTCTGACCCAGAGGGGAGAGTGGAGGCAGAGAAGACCATGCGACCAGGGAGCAGCAGTGGTTGTGGCCTTCCCTCCCCTAGCTCCGTAGCTCAGTTGCCACCGCCTCCTTCTCTTCCCGGTGTTAGCTCCGAATGTGCGCATGCACTGCACACCGCCACACGCTGCATGTGCCGCAAATCGAACATGGCCATGGAGTCAGAAACCATGGCGGCAGGGATCACAAAATTGTAAGTGTGTATGCGCGCTTACGGTTTTATTATAGAGGATTTTCCACAGATTAGAGGAGTACAGTATAAATGACAGGTCAACTTATCTTTTGCTTATGCTGCCATTACATTTTGGAATAATCTACCTGTTTACATTAGGGCTTATATCAAATACTTAAGGTTTCATAACAATTTGAAAACATTTTTGTATGACTTGTTGTAATATTCATGTTATGGTGATATTTTAATTATTTATTGCTTTTGTTTTTCCTATAGATTTTACGGCCACTTTGAATGTAAATCACCATGAACGTTTTTGGTATAGTGTGATTAATAAACTGTGTATAAGATTAAATTAGATTTGACTACACACATCTGTCACAAAACCTGTCGGTTGACATACACCTAAGCAAATCTGAATCGCTCTCTCATTCACTTCCTGGAATACATCCCAGCCATCCTGAGAGGAGGCAACAGGAGACTGAAATTCAATAACATTTGAGAATTTAGATGTAAGATATGAAATCCTGTCCCTCCTCCCCCCCCCAAAAAAAAAAAAATCTGCAAATTCATCAGCTGTAAAATTAGAAAGTTTGTTCCTGCACCAAATAATGGAAATTTTAAAAAAAGCTCTTTAGGATGATTTAAAGACTCTTGAACCTGCTTCTTATAATATAGCCCCCTCTCTTTTAAAATCAGCTATTTATATTCCTGCAATTTAGCACGATAATCATCAGCAAAGGATGAGTCTAACCCTTTTTTCCAGCCATGTTCCAATCTCCTTAATTCACTCTTCCTCAATGGCTAAGTAAACTATGCTCTCTTCTCTGTAAAACTTATTCTTTATCACAACAGAACATTCCAGGACTACTTGATCTACTACTCTTTGAAGGTGTTGTATTCCAAAGATCCATAACCTCATAAGCTGACATTTGATCAGTATATTTCAATAGGGTTTGTGCAATTTTTCTTCATGAATATTTGTTCTTGGGCTAGGTTCATTACTCAGCATATTGAAATGACATCTCTGCAGTTTTTTATGAGTGTGTAGGAACATTTGGTAAGACCCCCTGATGCAAGCGTTTTTCATACCAAAACATGGTCCATGTCAGGTCCACTAATAAAGAACTTTCATTATTCCATTTTTGAGAGCCCTTGGCTCTTTTTCTCTGTCATCGTATGCTTTTTCCAACCAAAAAAGAGCAGAAAAAATGATATTTTCTCCCTGATTCTATATAGGCCACCCAAATTGGGGCACGCTGGGCAGATGTGCATGAAAATTAATAAATTAGCAAGGTGTCAACAATCAATTATTGTGTTAATCAATGCTAATTTGGATTTGCCTGTGCTTTATTCTATAACACTGCTTGCTAAATTGTCTTGTATACAGCCCAAAAGGGGGAGGGGGGGCGTGGTCGTGGGAGGGGCATGAGTGGAACTGGAATGCTCTTCTCTGTAAAACTTATTCTGTGCCCCTTTGAGAATCCAGAAAAGCTCTTTGTAATCTAATGTGCTCTTTTCTAAAAATACGTATCAATTATTTTAGTACTTTCTTTTTATGATCAATGGTGCTGCCACTTCTCTATTTGATGGTTTGGCAGCCCCTCCTTCATGCAAGCACCAAGTTGTGCATGGCTTATTGGGGTTGCCACAAAAGTGTGGTGTTTCTATGTCAGGGCTTGGGTGGGGTGGGCTGCCAGTGCTGCCTCAGCTATCCCAAGGCAATGGGAAGTTAGTTTGCTTGCCCTGCTGTGGGATTTGATAGATAGATTGTGAGCCCACCGGGACAGATAGGGAAAATGCTTGAGTACCTGATTGTAAAACCGCTTAGAAAGCCTTGATAGGTGGTATATAAAATCCTAATAAACTTAAACTTAAACCTAGGCCTTCTTAGTCCCAGCTTGCTGCTCTATTACAATCTTTTTTTTTTTTTTTAGTGTTTATATACCACTTATAACGTACCTGGGATAATGGGGGATTAAGTGACTTGCCCTGGGTCACAAGGAGCAGTGTGGGATTTGAACCCACAACCTCAGGTTACTGACGCTGTAGCTCTAACCACTGCACCACACACTCCCCTAAGCACTGGAAAAAGGAAGCTTGAAAAGCTGAATTACTAAGGTTGCTATTGACAAGTCATTGCTCTGCATAACGTTCCGTTTTAGGTGTCTGGGAATCAGCCACCTACTTTTGACGACAGGATGCTTTACAGGCCTCTTTCGATGGAGGCAGGTCCTGTGGCTCTCTTAGGGATATGCCTACCTTGCATGATTCAGACCATTGGCGGGATGCAACAAGCCCCATAGTTTAAAACACTGCTGATAGTTTAAAACACTGCTATTGTTGGCTGTGCATCCAATGACTGTTTAACTGAAATTAAGTTAGTAATTAGTATGGCAAATGCATGTAACTCATAATTGCAGTCAAATTGCAGTATTTTTAAACAGGCACCTGAGCATTAAGGTTGTAATCTTACAAAGATTTTTTTATGCATATATTCCAGTTTACACATATAAAATACTGCTAATAAAATTGCCCACGGCATAAAAGTATGAGGAAGTGCACATAATGATAATAGCATACATACTTTTACATGACTTAGGTGTAAGTATATTTAGAGATAGAGAATGGGTGCAGTCATGATTTACGCTTAATATTCAGACTGTGGGAGGCAGCCCGCCTGTTTTGTGGTCAGCAGTGAGCCCGGATATTCAATACAAGTCACTTAATCCCCCCATTGCCCCAGGTACATTAGACAGATTGTGGGCCCATCGGGACAGACAGGGAAAAATTGCTTGAGTACCTGAATAAATTTATGTAAACCATTCTGAGCTCCCTTCTGAGAACGGTATAGAAAATTGAATAAAAAAAATAAAATACTGGCGATTTGCATTTGAATATCTGTTGTTGTTGTTTTTTAGTTGGCTATAACATAACTGGTTAAGTTGATATTCAGGGCTAACTGTTTGAGTTATAATGGGCAAAGATAAGATTGCTATTTGGCAGATTGATTTGTCCACTAAACATAGCTGAATATAGCTGGTTATCTCATGATATAACTGATAACTTTTAGCTGCTAAGTGGGAATATTCAGAAGAGATAACCAATTATCTCAAATGGAATATTCCCAATTAGCCATTTAAATGCTATTTGACTGGTTAGTGGTCATTTCTGGCTGGTTAAATAGCTTTGAATATTAGGGAAGTCGAAGTTCATGCAGACTGTATGCATCTACATTTGTATGATAGAAATGTACATGGTTGCATTTTAGCCACAATGTTGGCTGTTGTGGAAAAAGAAGAATTCTTCCTTGATGAAGTGAAGAAAGCAGATGGCCAAAAAAATTCTATATTATATTCTAGCGTAAAAAAATGCTACTAATAATAATGATAATCACGTGGATAAGCACATGGATCACTCGGCATAGTTCCAGTCTTTATACTATGCAGATAAGGACTGTGTTAGATTTGTGATCGTTTCCATCTGATTTTCTTTGATTTCATCTGAAAATGTATTTTGAGGCTTGAACATTGAATGCTGACTTGTGTTGAATAGCAGCGACCAATATTATATTATATATTTTTGTGAATTTTGAAAAAATTTTGCACATACAGTATTGCACTTAATAAATTATCTGGCGCAAAGTTTTGAAAACTGAGGACTCTCCCTTCACATAATAATTATTATCATTATTAGTAGTAGCATTTTTTTTATGCTACAATATAATATATCATTTTTTGGCCGTCTGCTTTCTTCACTTCATCGAGGAAGGATTCTTCTTTTTCTTGATATTGCTCTACTCTTTCCTAGTGGCTGTTCTTGTGGGATAGTTTTATACCAGGGGTGTCCAAACTTTCGGCTTCCCTGGGCCGCATTGGCCGTAAAAAATGTTTCTGGGGCCGCGCAAACACTACAGCAAGACAGAGGAGGGAGCCGGCAAGACGGTAAACACCCGGGGGCAGCAGAGGAAAACACCGCATTGTCCTCGACCGGGGCCGCACAAAATACTTCTCGAGAGACTACGGGAACTCACGGCAGTCATTTCCTTTTGGCGATCTGCGTGGGGCAGGAGCGTAGGAAGATTGCTCCTGCCCCGAAAGCCTGCTAGATCACCAGGTAAGGCCAGGATGCCAGGGAGAAGGCGGGAGGGAGGCGGGGGTGGGTCAGAGCTGGATGAGAAGATGTTTGCAGTTTTTCTCAATTCGCGGTCCGGCTCTGCCCCTATCCCCCATGAATACCAAGGGAGAAGTGTATAGCCTTCGATGGAGATTACATTGTTTAACTTACATTTTTTTTTTTTACCAAACTTTTCAAATCACCCTCATATTACTATGGGCGTCCTTAACATTTAGCATACGCTAACATGGTGATACCCTGTCTAATACGCGCAAAACAAATGTGCACAGACAAATACACGCTCGGACAAACACGCGCAGGTCTACAACGCGCTGAGTTGTCATGCGCACAATTGTGTTGTGCACATTTGACCGTGCACGCAGTTGACTGTGCGTGCTGTTGTCTTGCGTGCAATTGACCTGCATGCTATTGTGTTGTGCGCAATTGTCTTGCACGCTATTGTCTTGTGCGCGATTATCTTGCACAATTGTCTTGCGCGCATTTGACCAGCCACCTAACAAGGTAGCAGCCTTTGATGAATTCCCCCATAAAGGCTGTTTTTAAGACATTCACAATATCAATGGAGCTTCTAAAATAACCAGCAAAATCTTCACTTCAGATTTCAATGTTATTTGCTTTTTCTTTTTAACTTTTGTTATTTTTCTTTCTACTTTGGTACTTGGATCCCTCCAAACTGTTGACTTCAGTCAAATTGTTTCTTACATTTTTAGACTTATAAAAGTTTTTGTCCCCTCCATTTTTCTTCCTAATTGACTCTGCTGTACCAATGTTATACTGGGTTGTAAATACAGTATCTGGAAATACAAATGGATAATGGCAGAACGTTTAGGTACTAGCAAGTCCTTTAATGAGGTTTGGAGTCCATTGACTAATTTTATTATGTTATAATTAAAATTATGATTCTCTTCTTTTTTTTCTTTCCGTTAGATTCCTTTACATATCCAGGGAGGGTGGGAGGGTGGGGGGTGGAATATTTATTTGAAAGAGTAAAATTAATTATTTTTTATTATATTGATAGTATAATATATAATTTTATTGTTTATAATTAGGATAAGAAGGGGAATAAAAATTGTTTAATGTAATAATTGTGATGATTACAATATTTTCATACAGTTTTTTTTTGATTCTTCAATTGTATACATTATAAAGTTTGAAATGTCAATAAATATTAAAAAAAAGAGGTGTACAAATTGCAAAAATAATCTTGGGTTTCTACATATTTTACAATACATATCCTTTTTGTTATTATAAATTCTTTTCATGTAGAATCACTAGCGAGGGTGGGAGGTGCATTACAGGAAAGCACTGAGAGCCACAAAGGAGGGATACAAAATATTACAGATGTTATGACATTTTGGAACCCTGAAAAACAGAATATGATCAGCAAAAGGGGGCACTGGATAGAAGACAGAAAGGCTACTGTAATACTCAAAAGGGTTATCTGTCATGTCAGCCTCATAAAAAAGCAATTCAGTGCTGAGGATTAACTGTCTTCAACCCAGCTGATAAGCTTTCGTCTGTTCTAGATGGAAAATGCCTCTTTAACTGATCTGTCCTATCCCCTGGGAGAATGACAGTGTATACTGAAAGAAACCAGGAAACCTGGTAGGGGAAGGATAGAAGGCTAGTTAGGAGATCAAAGACCCTTCCTCGATCCCTCCTTTCCTCCTCCAGTGATATCTTAAGTCCTTCCTAGCCATGGTTCCCTCTGATGTTTCCAATTAAAAGCACTGTACTGTTTCAAATTATAACCTTATCAATTAGCTACATATTTTCTTTATGATTGTTTAATAGGAGAATCACTTATTCAGAAATTTATGACTCTGAGAAAGTTGTTTTATTACACAAGTGATTTAGAGAAGGCCTTATGTTGAGGAAAACATTTTTTTTATATATATATAACTCATATACTTGAATGTAATTCCATTTAATCTTCATGTGTTTTTTTAATTTTTTTTAATGACAAGTATAAATGCTTTCTCAGCACAAGTGATCACTTAGTATTTAATCCATTTATTATAACAATGATATTAAAATCAACAGAAACTATTACAAAAAAAATCTTCAAATTTTTTAATCTGAAAACAGAAACTTTTTCAGCTTTGTTGAGGGCCTGAGATCCCTTGAGAGGTTGTTCCAAAGAGCAGGCTTGCCGTGGAGAAGGGACTGCATTATTCATTTTATTTCGGGGCATTGTGTATGGAGCATCCCCGTTACACTTTGAAGGAATCGGAGGGAAAATTGAAAGTGATTTGAAAGATAACCCAGAATCAGTGGCATGCTTTTCATTTTCCTTTCCGCTTTCATGAGTGGCATTTCTTTTTAAACAAAAGCTTACTTTGATCTGCTAAATCTCAGTGAAAATACATGAATTCTGTGGCATCATAATCATTCCATGACCGCAGAGTACAATGCCATAAACTCTGAATACTGACTTCTTTTTTACCATGCCAAGAATGAGAATTGAGCTATGGGAGAGAGAGAGAGCTAATGCAAATCCACAGACTAATAAAATAACAAAGGAAAGATGATAAACTATAGGTGCATGAAATTACTTTTCAGGTAATGCTTGTCACTTCTAACCCCATTTGTTTGTGTGGACCTGATGAAGGGAAAGTAAATTCTTGAGAGCTAGTCAACAAATAGTTACTACATTTTATTATTGGGTTTTCTTGTTCACCTTTATTTTCATGCATTCAAGTGGACTAATATGGTGATCAGAGTGCTGCGTACATCTGGTAGTGCTATAGAAATAACTAATAGTAGTAATAGTAGTTTAATTGAAAAAATAAAGACAATCATGCTATTAATCAAAATTAAAATCTGCCTTAGCCATTATACCAATGTTTTAACTCTAGCTATTAAATATATTTCATCATTTCCATCTCTGTGCCATATCTCGTAAAATAGAGACAGAGCAGTAAAATGCAATATATTCAAGTGTTATCTCACCATCTTCACCTATGATTGTTTATTGAAAGCTTCTATACCGCTACTGGGGGAGAGTCAATTCAGAGCGGTTTACATGAGCTTCTGTGATGGTGTTACAATGCATGAGCTTCTGTAAAGGTGATACAATGCAGAGATAGCATTTCTGAGATGGTTTTTCAATACAGACAGACACATTTATACCATAATCAATCATCCTACATAAATGCACACTTTTATAGCACAAGCAATCATCCTACGTATATACACATATATACTGTGTACTGTGTTTATACTAAATCCTACTTATTTGCAGAATCTGAGGTCAAATATGTAGAGCACACAGGGGTCCTTTTACTAAGGTGCGCTAACCGATTTAGTGCACGCTAATCGATTTATCATATGCTAAAGATTAGCACGCGCTAAATGCTAAGACGCCCATTATATTCTATTGCAGGACTGGCTACGCTACTGCTACAGAAAATCCATTTCATTCTTCTTGGGGGTGATAAATAGCAACTATGTATATCCTTCTTCAGAAGCTGAAAAACCTAAAGTGCATATTCTTTAATAAAAGATTGCATTAAGGGCTCCTTTTACAAAGCCGCAGTAGCGGCTGCTGCTGCGGTAATTGCTCTGACACCCACATTTAATGGATTAGATTTAATGGGCGTTAGAGAGTTTTCCACACAGCAGCTGCTGCTGCGGCTTTGTAAGAGGGAGATAAGTGATGCAAGCAATTTTCAAGTTTCAGAGCTGACTATTGGCCCCATAATTGAAAATTACAGAGATTCTGAATAGGCCAATAAAATGGGAATGACTTGACATTGGCTTATAACAGTGACATAGTAAGAGGGGGGGGGGGGCAGGAGGGACAGTCCGCCCTGGATGCCATCTTGGTGGGGGCACTGGCTCCCATTCTCCTCTCTGCCCCCGTTCCTTCCTGACCCTCCCTGCCACACATGTGGTCCCCTTCCTTCCTTTTCCTCATACCTCTTTAATTTTCTTGGCGTGAGCAGTATCATGAACTTGCCCACTTTAGTGTCGACTTTCTCTGATGTCACTTCCGGGTCCTGTGCCTAGGAGATGATGTCTGAGGCAGAGATAAGATAATGCGGGCACCCGGAAAATTAAAAAAGGTATGGGGGAAGGGAAGGGGGACGTGTGCACAGCAGAGGGGGTCAGGAAGGAGTGGGGTGAGGAGAAGAGGGTAGAGGAGTGGTGCCACTGTCACGAGGGCGCCACTCACTCTCACTATGCCACTGGCTTACGATCATGGTGCCACAGCAGAGTTGCAAACTGAAGCAATAGTGACCGATCTAAAATGCAAAGGAAACTGGTTCAGCAGCATACATCAGTCTTTCTTCTTCAATATGCATATCTCTGTTAATTCAACAAACAATGTAAACCGGAAGCGTCAAATAAATCCATAAAGCAGTAAGCTCATATTTAGACCATGCACTAAAATATAATGCATTTTGGGCAGGCATGAAATGCTATGTGAAATGCAACATTTTACAGTATTTTAATCCTTTTAAAAAAAGCTCTTTCATTTTTCCATGTTGCAGCAGAAGAGATGTGCACAGTGAAGTTAGATCAGTACCTCATTCTGTTCAGCCCTAGTCAGCCTGCAAAACCGTAATGAAAAGTCAGTGTAGCACATGAAGATCTTAAACAAGAGCAGGTGATTATTAAAACAGATCACAAAAACGCCACCTTGGACTTGGTCCTAAATGGCCTCACGGGACCAATAACAGAAGTGGAAGTCATGGTTCCATTGGGAATGAGTGATCACAATGTAATCAACTTTAAACTTGATATCGGGAAAGGGAAACATGCCAAAACCTTAACCACCACCTTAAACTTTAAAAAGGGTAAATACGATCGCATGAGAGCCATGGTAGAAAAACGAATCGAGAAGATGGTGGACAAACTTGAAACGGTAGATCAGGCATGGTCCCTACTGAAAAATGCTATCACAGAAGCACAAGATCTCTACATTCCGAGGATTTCCAAAGATCGGAGAACAAAGAGCAAAAGAGAACCGGCATGGCTTACCATACAGGTGAAGGAAGCCATAAAAGAAAAGAAGGACTCTTTCAAAAAATGGAAATGCATAAAGACAACCGAAGCCTGGAACAAACATAAAGATGATCAGAAGAAATGTCACAAGGCGGTAAGGGATGCCAAACAGGAATATGAGGAAAAAATAGCCCAGGAGGCCAAAAACTTCAAGCCCTTCTTTAGATACGTGAAAGGGAAAAAACCTGCAAAAGAGGCAGTGGGACCCCTGGACGACCAGGGAAGAAAAGGGTACATCAAGGAAGATAAACAAATCGCAGACAAACTAAATTCCTTCTTTGCGTCCGTCTTTACGAAGGAGGACACCTCAACAATACCTGAAGCAGAGAAAGTGTTTGCAGGAGAAATAGAAGACAGCCTCACCACAGTTGAAGTGGACTTAGACCAGATATACTATCAGATCAACAAACTTAAAAGTGACAAATCCCCTGGACCGGATGGAATTCACCCGAGAGTCTTAAAGGAATTGAAGGTTGAAATTGGAGAGTTATTGCAAAAACTTGCAAACCTGACAATCAGAACTGGACAGATATGGAGTGTGTGGCGCAGTGGTTGAAGCTACAGCCTCAGCACCCTGGGGTTGTGGGTTCAAACCCCGCGCTGCTCCTTGTGACCCTGGGCAAGTCACTTAATCCTCCATAGCCTCAGGTACGTTAGATAGATTGTGAGCCCACCGGGACAGAGAGGGGAAAAATGCTTGAGTACCTGATTGTAAAAACCGCTTAGATAACCTTGATAGGCGGTATATAAAAATCCTAATAAACTTGAAGCTTAAACTTGATACCGGACGACTGGAGGATAGCGAACGTCACGCCAATTTTCAAAAAAGGATCGAGAGGGGAACCGGGCAACTATAGGCCTGTGAGTCTTACGTCGGTCCCCGGCAAGATGGTTGAAGCACTGATCAAGGATAGCATAGTCCGGCACTTGGATGCACACGACTTGATGAAACCTAGTCAACATGGATTCAGGAAAGGGAAATCATGTTTGACAAATTTACTCCAATTTTTTGAGACCGTGAACGAGCAAATTGATAGTGGGAAGTCGGTGGACATAATATACTTGGACTTCCAGAAAGCGTTCGACAAAGTTCCACACGAAAGACTTCTCAGGAAACTACAAAGCCATGGCATAGAGGGAGATATACAAAGATGGATAGGCAAATGGCTGGAAAACCGAAAGCAGAGAGTGGGCATAAATGGGAAGTTCTCCGACTGGGAGAAAGTGACTAGTGGTGTACCCCAGGGCTCGGTACTTGGGCCAATCCTTTTTAATATTTATATCAATGACCTGGAGGAAGGAACATCCAGTGAGATCATCAAGTTTGCAGACGATACAAAACTATGCCGGGCAATCAGATCGCAGGAGGATAGAGAGGAACTCCAGAGCGACTTGTGTCGGTTAGAAACATGGGCGGAGAAATGGCAGATGAAGTTCAATGTGGAGAAATGCATTTAGGCAATAAGAATAAGGAATACGAGTATACAATGTCAGGTGCAACTCTGGGGAAGAGTGAACAAGAAAAGGACCTGGGTGTACTGATAGATAGGACCCTGAAGCCGTCGGCACAATGCGCGGCAGCGGCAAAGAAGGCAAATAGAATGTTGGGCATGATAAAGAAAGGAATCTCGAGTAGATCGGAGAAAGTTATAATGCCGCTTTATAGGGCAATGGTCAGACCACACTTGGAATACTGCGTCCAACATTGGTCTCCCTACCTAAAGAAGGATATAAAACTGCTGGAGAGGGTGCAGAGACGAGCAACAAAACTGGTGAAGGGTATGGAGAAACTGGAATACGAGGATAGACTTATAACACTAGGATTGTTCTCCCTTGAGAAAAGGAGACTGTGTGGGGATATAATCGAGACCTTCAAAATACTGAAAGGAATCGACAAAATAGAGCAGAGAAGATTATTTACATTGTTCAATTTGACACGGACTAGAGGACATGTAATGAAGCTAAGGGGGGGACAGGTTCAGGACTAATGTCAGGAAGTTCTGCTTCACTCAGAGAGTGGTTGACACCTGGAATGCCCTCCCAGAGGAGATTATTGCGGAATCGACCGTCCTAGGCTTCAAGAGCAAACTAGATGCATATCTCCTTAAGAGAGGCATATAAAGATATGGTGGACTATAAATTACGCCAGGTGTACACCTGGCAGGGCCTCCGCGTGTGCGGATCGCAGGACTTGATGGACCGAAGGTCTGATCCGGAGATGGCAGTTCTTATGTTCTTATGTTAAAATATTTATTCTCTAAATTTTTTCTTTCCCGTTACAGCAGTTCTAACAGTGGGCTCCTTTTATCAAGCTGAGGTAGGCGGTTAACGTGCGGAATACCACACGTTCAACCACCTGCTGCGCTAGTCGCTAACACCTCCATTGATGAGTCATTAGTTTTTTGGTGTGCCACGGGGGTTAGCGCGTGATGAAATATCCGACGCACTAACCCCCATAGCGCACCTTGATAAAAGGAGCCCAGTGTCTTTTCAAACAGATGAGGACATTTTAGAAAGGACAATCAAACTGGAAATCGGATGTCCAAGCCAGGACGTCTGAAGTTCCGCTAGTATTTTAAAACATATTCTGCTAACTTACCCCCTCTTCTACTAAACCGCGCTAGCGGTTTTAGTGCGGGGAGCCGCGCTGAATGGCCTGCGCTGCTCCCGGCACTCATTGAGTTCCTATGAGCGTTGGGAGCCGCACAGGCCATTCAATGTGGCTCCCGGCGCTAAAATTGCTAACGCAGTTTAGTAGAAGAGACTCTTAAAGTCTGCTCTAAAATACATATTGAAATGAATGTTTATATCCAGCTAAATGCAGCAGGAATGTCAATTTTTAGAAAAAAATGAAGTACAAAATATGGGTGAGAGAAAAGCAGGAATGCAGATGTCTCTTTCACAGCACATGAACATCTATGTTGTGAAATAGTAACGTGGGGGAGATATGACTTAAGTCTACAAAATCCTGAGTGGTGTAGAATGACACGGTGACAAAATTCATCACCGTTCCCGTCCCCGCGGATAACCGCGGGAAACCATCTTCATGTCATTCTTTAAGGAGAGAGGGAAGAATCAGAGTATGAATGGCCACAACCACTGACCCACAAGCTTTGCTTTGAAAAATGCTGGTGTAGAAGGACCGAAGTTGAAATAGACACTAGAAAATGATATGGGATTATTTCCCGCAGTTATCCGCGGGGACGGGAACGGTGGTGAATTTTGTCACCGTGTCATTTTGTAGTGTAGAACAAGTATAAATGGATCAATTTTTTACTCCATCAAAAATTACAAAGACAAGGGGACACTCAAAGTTACAGGGAAATACTTTTAAAACCAATAGGAGGAAATATTTTTTCACTCGGAGAATAGTTAAGCTCTGGAATGCATTGCTAGAAAGGCTGGTTTTAAAAAAGGTTTGGTCGTGTTTCTAGAGGAAAAGTCCATAGTCTGCTATTGAGATTGACATGGAGGAAGCCACTGCATGCCCTGGATTGGTAGCATGGAATGTTGCTACTATTTGAGTTTTTTCAGGATACTTGTGACCTGAATTGGCCACTGTGAAGAAGGGATATTGGGCTAAATGGACCATTGGTCTAATCTAATAAGGCTATTCTTAAAGTAATGACAGCTATTACCCAAGCTGACCTCCTGATAGGTTTTACCCTTCCTCATCCCCTAAGGACCTACGCAGGATATACAGGTCTCCTAGTAATGTTCCCAGATGCTAATAGGTAGAGACACCATGTTGGATATTGGTGTTATCCCAATCAGGATATTGGTTTTATCCCAATCAGCAGTGAAGGGAAGTATTGCTGCTAGGAAACATTACTTTAAAAAAAAAAAAAAAAAGCCTAGCTGGGTAGAACTCTTGAGAAGCCATAGCCATTGTGTCCAGGGTGGTTTTTTTGTATGGGGACTGTAATGTAATGGGAGATCAGAAGGGAATCAGGACACATATGGATATTAGAAAGAGATTTGGACCTAGCATGGGGAAGGTTTCAAGAGGAGGAATTGAGCCTCTTGCGGTGGAGTTTGGCAGGATGATCAGACAGTCACAATTCTTGGTGGGGAGGGGAGTTAGTTGGGTGATTGTGTGTGTACAAAGTTAGTCTTGAAGATAGGAAGTGAGGTAAATAGAACAATTCCAACGGTGCAAAATCCTCACTTAACAGGATACAACCATCAAAAAAGAAGAACACACCAACTTGTATAATTCTTCATCTTCCTCTTACTTTCAGGGCCTGAAAGTAAGAGGAAGCTAAAGTGAGTGCTCCTTGCTGGAACCCTTGAAAAAGCCAGTTTGGCGAAACGGGTCCCGTCGGGCATTTGAGCTTGGGAGCAAGAGAAAATACTTTTGAATAAAGAAAGATGAAGAATTATACAAGTTGGTGTGTTCTTCTTTTTTGATGGTTGTATCCTGTTGAGTGAGGATTTTGCACCGTTTGATTGTGTGTGTACACCTTTAAGTCAACCACCAACCCATAGCTGCATACACAGTGAGGAATCCTCCCTGTGACGTTTTGAGGTAGAGTACAGGAATGGTTTGCCATTGCCTTCTCCTACACAGTGTGTGGCTCCACTATGTTGCTGCTGCTGCCCTGCAAAGGGCTCTGTAGCCTACAGCACCTGGTATTCCCCAGTGGTCTACCATCCAGGTACTAGCCAGGCCTGATCCGCCTTAGTTTCCGATAGCAAGAGCAGGCCTACCCAGGGCAGCCAGGCCATAGGTGGTAGGGTAATTAAGGGGCTTATTTTCATAAAAGACATTCAAAAGACAGCATAAACCAGCACCTGGACGTCTTACTAGTCAAAATGTCCAAGTGTCCATTTTCAAAACTGACTTTCTAGACATCTTTCTGGTTGTTTTGTCTTAAGTGCATCTAAATCTTAAGGGGGCATGTTAGAGGCATGTTTTGGGTGGGCTTAGGACTTGGACGTTCTGCAGGCATAATCAAACATTTAACACAACATCCAGGGCACCATTTAGGCATTTGGGGCTAGACCTGTTTTAAAAATTAATGTGTCAAAAAGGTGCCCAAATAGACTAGATGATCACTGGAGGGATTAAGACAAGACATGACAACCCCCCCTCCCCCTTTTAATCCCTCAGTGGTCACCGACCCCCTCCCATCACCCAAAGATGTGAAAGAAACAGTAGATTCAAGCCTGTATTCCAGCTTCAGATGGCTACACAGACATAGCTCAGCAGATCAGATGGACACTCTAAGGCAGGGGTGGGCAAATCCGGTCCTCGAGGGCCGGAATCCAGTCGGGTTTACAGGATTTCCCCAATGAATATTCATTGAAAGCAGTGCATGCAAATAGATTTCATGCATATTCATCGAGGAAATTCTGAAAACCTGACTGGATTCCGGCCCTTGAGGACTGGAGTTGCTCACCCCTGCTCTAAGGGCAGAATGGGATGATTCATCATGGCCGTTTCAGTGTGGGATGTTTTATTATGAAATGGCCACAGTGAATTGTCCTCTTCACCTCTCCACATCACTGTACTAAGGGGGAAGAGGGGGTGTGGCCTGCGACACCAGGAGCCATCTTGCCGGGGGCATCAGTGCCTCTCCTCCTCTCCCCCCCCCCACATACCTCTTGAAAAGTTCACCAGCATGAGCAGCATCTTCCATCCCTTGCTCATGCCAGTCTTGTCTCCCTGTAGTATACATGTGGGTACAGTAAGTTTTGGGTGGATTTTGGAGGACTCACCATACAATATACACAGTTTATAGTGGCAAGCGCACCTGGGACTTTTTAATGTGATGTTCACTGAAGAACCCCCTAGAGTGCCCTCTGATCTGCTCAACTGTCTGTGTGACCAGTTTGCTAAGAATGCTGGCTGCTTGAAAGTCCCAATAGCTTGTTTTTGTGAGTTTTTCATTTGGACATCTTCGTATTCGAAAATGGCCAAAAAAGATAGACGCACTAAGAGCCAAAATGTCTAGATAGGTAATTTTTCCCAAAAAGTTTGACATCTTGGGGTTTCAAAAATAGACATATTCTCTATTGGATTTCTGATGTCTTTCCCAAAACATCCAAACTCAGACTTAGTTGTCCTATCAAAAATGCCCCTATAGATCAGTGGTTCCCAACCTGTCCTGGTAGACCACCAGGCCAATCGGGTTTTCAGGCTAGCCCTAATGAATATGCATGGAGCAGATTTGCATGCCTGTCACTTCCATTATATGCAAATCTCTTTCATGCATATTTATTAGGGCTAGCTTGAAAACCCGATTGGCCTGGTGATCCTCCAGGACAGGATTGTGAACCACTGCTCTAGATAGTATGTGTGTGTGGAGGGGGGGGGGAGAAGTGAGTTGGGGGGATGCATGGGATGGGGTAAAACTCCATTTGCTTAATTCTGTATATATAAGCAGAAACACAAATCAATGAGGTCAACTTGGAAATAGAAAATTGAAACCTGCTGATGGGACTAACATGAAACAGTTCAGAAATATACACATTTAATAGCACTGTAGAATATTCATTTAAGAAAAGTATGATAAATGTCAGTATAATAAAAGCACTATCATAATAGACAGCATGGCAAAAGATTCAAATAAGATATAATACAGTGTCAGTATAGTACCAATAAAACACATTCGAATATTTAAATAACATTGTTATGATGATAATGTTGTTCCAGATTGGATTGATTTAGGTCCCATGTATCTCTGTCTAATTTTTAGCACATTATTTAGCTGTAGTGGCAAACATTAATCTGTATGAAGGACTGAGAACATTCAGCGTGAGAACTAATGGCTCCTTTCATTTGCTCTTTAAATGTTTTCTAACTGCTTTGTTACTTTGCCTCTTTTCTGATAGTTATTTACAGCATGCTCTCTGGGTCAGACATATGAAAAGTTTTTCCCATGAGCACAGAATGGGAGAAACCCTCCAATAAATCAGTTCCTATATGTTTTTCCTTATTCTGACCACAAAATTCCACTTCTAAGAGGGTGCTTTGCATCACCATATGACTCACTGATATGAAAGCTTTTATGAAATTGATAAACCACATGCCATATGCTTTCTGGTTTACTTCTGCTTGCACTACTTACATATGTTTTAACTGTGGTCCCTTTTCCATACATCATCTAGACTGAATTGCGAGCAGTTTGAGACGGCAGTCATCTTTTCCTCAGTTTTCTATCAAAAAGATTGAGTTCAGCATTTAAGACTAGAATGACTATTCAGTATACAGTATATGTCTTTTGTCTTGTCTTTTTTTAAAGTATGAGTATTTAATCACTGGTTTGAAATATGGTAAACTAACTGCTGCAAGTCCTCAAGACAAGTGGACATCTTGCTTTTTGTGATCAGTTTAATCTCCCAGCACCCGTTTTTTTTTTTAATTTAACTTAAAATTAGTTTAGCCAGTTGGAAGGATCAGTGAGTCTCCCAGCACCCATTTTAAAAAAAAATTTAATTTAATTTCTTGGCCTGACATCGCTGGATCCAGGAGCGGACAGGGAGGCTTGCCGATGTGGGAGCGCACTCCGCTCCTCCCCACCCAATGGGACTACGCTGAGCCAATAAAAGGCTTAGCGCCTAACGGCATGCTGTCATTCGGCGCACTGTTGAAGACATGCATCAAAGGCGCCTTAGCGATCACCTTTGTGAAGTGACCAAGAAGCGACCCACCCCCACAACACTACCAAAAGTAAAACCAACTGAAAAACAGCAGCCAAACCACCAAAGACTCTTCCACCAACTATCACCTACCACCAACCACCAAAAAAAAAAAAAAAAATGAAACTAACCTCACGAGCCCAGCACTTCCTATTGTTAATCCATCTTTTAACCAGCTGGAAGACAGCAGGAAATAACCTCCTCCCAACACCCACTACAAATATAAATAAAACTCTCTTCCAAAATAGGAGAACGTCAAGTGACAGAAATTCAAACCTACAATCTAACACTCTACATTCCATTACCACAGCATGGGGAAGAAGACCAACACACACTAAGACTAAACCACACCGGCACCCCAAATCACTTATATTCCCAAATACAACTCACAACTATCACACAGAGATAACCACACTGAAATGCGCCTACTTAAATATCAGAGCACTAGGTCCAAAAACAGAGCTTATAAAAACCTGGATAACACATGAAAACCTGGACTGTCTTTTCCTCACAGAAACCTGGCTAACCTCTGACACAAACCCCAGAATAACTGAAGTCTGCCCACAAGGATACAAAATTACAGTGGTCTGCAGAGAGAAAAAAGAGGCGGAGGCCTAGCAATCTTAATCAAACAAGACCTAACCCTAAATATAATTGAAAAAACATCTAACCCATACATGGACCTATTAGCTTGCCAACTCTCAAGCACCACACTAAAAGACACACTAAACTGCATGCTCTGCTACATGGCGCCGGGAAACTGGTCTTTAGCAAGAACCGAAGTGGAAGACTTCATATACCAAAACTCACTAATAGCAACCTACAACCTACTCCTAGGAGACCTAAATCTACACCTAGAAGATCAATCATCCAAACAAGTAGACAACTTTCTCTTATTTCTCAAAGCCTTATCCTTCCAAATGCTAAATACACAAACAATTTGTGTAAAAGGCCACCAACTTGATATCGCAGCCTTCATGTCCCACCAACCATCCTTAACAGAAATTCATACATCTAACGGAACATGGTCCAGATCCATCTGGTCAGACCACTACACTTACACTTTCAACATCAACTGGACGAAAAACAAAAAAACTATAACAAAACTCAATAAAATAACATATACCTCATGCAAACACATCGAACCCTCCATATTCTGGTCTAAAATAGATGAAACAATTCTAGAAAACAACCCAGAGGACTTCATCTTACAATGAGAAAGATTATGCTCCAACACCCTTGATGATCTAGCCCCACTGCAAACCAAAACCAGAACCAGCAGGAGATCAGATAAATGGTTCAACTCCGAACTGCTACAACTCAAAAAACAATGTAGACAACTAGAAAGAAAATGGAGAAAATTGAACTCGGATCATACAAAATCCACCTGGAAAAAATCAACAAACAATACAAATCACAATTAAAGGACAAGAGAAAAACACACTACACCAACCTAATAGGCACTGAAACCCAAGACACCAAAAAACTATTCCAAATTCTAAAAACCCTAACTGACACCAAATCCTACCTGACCACTAACAATACTACTCCCCCCTCAGCCACTCTATTAGCAGAACAATTCCAAAATAAAATTACTAATGGAAGAGCTACCCTTAATGACACCTCTACCCATCCTAACGAATTCTCAATTCTCCCCACAGATAGAGATTCTACTGCAGCAGACAGAATATGGTCTCAATTCCCCAACATTCAATGGCCCGAATTCAACAAATACTACAAAAAAATACAGCCATGCATCCTATGACTTCAACAACTGTCCACCATATCTCCTAAAAACATCCAGCACAAAATTCCGCACTCTTCTTCTAAAATGGATACAAATCTCGCTCATAAACGGCCACTACCCAACCATCCTCAGCGAAATCATCATCACCCTGATCCTCAAAGACCCCAAAGGATCGATAGAACAAACAGCCAACTACAGACCCATTGCCTCTATTCCACTCTATGTCAAAATAATAGGACTAGTTGCCAAATTCCTCTCCAATTACCTAGAAAACCAAAACATACTCCATCCCATGCAATCCAGCTTCAGAAACAACTTCAGCACAGAAACATTCCTAGGATCTCTCTTGGACACAGCCAGACAACATCTCAGCACAGGAAAAAAAAAATGATGCTCTTACAACTAGATCTGACCGCTGCATTCGACCTGGTGGACCATATCATACTACTACAAATCCCAGATACAATAGGTATCACAGATAAAGTATACTCATGGTTTGAAGGATTCCTTATATCAAGAACCTATAGAGTAAAATCAGACAAAGAAAAATCTGAACCTTGGTCAAACCTCTGCGGAGTTCCCCAAGGATCCCCTCTATCCCCGACTCTCTTCAATCTCTATACAGCCTCCCTCAGCTCACACCTGGACAAACAAGGCATAACCACCTACAGCTATGCAGATGACATTACCATTCTCATACCCTTCAATCAACCAAAACTCTCCATGACAAACACAATACACCAAACACTAAAATCAGTAGCAACCTGGATGAAGATCACAAACTGAAATTGAACCCAGATAAAACTAAATTCATCCTACTAGAAAACAACAAAATTGCAACCATCACCAACATTGAAATCAACGCATACATACATAGAAACATAGAAACATAGAAAGTGACGGCAGAAAAGGGCCAAGGCCCATCTAGTCTGCTCACTCCATTGACCCACCCCCCTAGCTACCCTTTGAGAGATCGCACTCTGATGACCCATCCCATCTTAGAGATCCAACATGAGCATCCCATCTGCTCTTAAAATCTGGCACACTGCTGGCCTCGATCACCTTTACCGGAAGCTCATTCCAATTGTCAACCTCTCTTTCAGTGTCACCATGACTCTTCCCACCCTTTATTTTCAGCGGATGCCCCCTTGTGGCCGAGGGTCCTCTAAGAAAGAAAATATCATCATCTACCTTGATACGACCAGTGATATACTTAAATGTCTCAATCATGTCTCCCCTCTCTTTTCGTTCTTCGAGAGAGTATAGCCGCAATTTGTTCAGCCTTTCTTCGTATGATAGATCCTTGAGCCCCGAGACCATCCTGGTGGCCATTTGCTGAACCGACTCAACTCTCAGCACATCTTTACGGTAATGTGGCCTCCAGAATTATACGCAGTACTCCAGATGAGGCCTCACCATGGTTCTATACAGTGGCATTATGGCATCGGGCTTCTGACTAACAAAGCTTCTCCAGATACAACCCAGCATTTGCCTTGCCTTGGATGAAGCCTTCTCCACTTGATTGGCAGTTTTCATGTCTTCACTAACGATCACCCCCAGATTCCGTTCTGCTGTAGTCCTTGCCAAGGTCTCTCATTCAATGTGTACGTTCTGCGCGGATTATTGTTGCCAAGGTGCATGACTTTGCATTTTTTAGCATTGAAGCTAAGCTGCCAGGTCAAGGACCAATGTTCCAATAGAAGCAGGTCTTGCGTCATGCTGTCGGACAAATTGCTGTTACGTACAATGTTACATAGTTTGGCATCGTCGGCAAATAATGTTATTTTACCTTGAACCCCCTGAGTCATGTCTCTTACGAATATATTGAAAAGGATCGGGCCCAAGACTGAGCCCTGCGGCACACCACTGGTTACCTCCGACGTTTTGGAGAGGGTACCATTAACCACCACCCTCTGAAGCCTACCACTCAGCCAATCATTGACCCATGCAGTTAGTGTTTCACCTAATCCTATTGATTTCATCTTGCTCAATAATCTGTGGTGGGGGACGCTAACAAAAGCTTTGCTGAAGTCCAAGTACACGACGTCCAGGGACTCTCCCAAATCCAGTTTTCTTGTCACCCAGTCAAAGAAGCTGATGAGATTGGATTGGCAGGACCTACCCTTGTTGAATCCATGTTGGTGAGGATCACGTAGATTCTCCTCGTCCAGGATTTGCATTTGATTAGTGTTTCCATGAGTTTACTCACTATCGATGTGAGACTCACCGGTCTGTAATTCGCAGCCTCTGTCCTGCAACCCTTTTTGTGCAGAGGAACGACATTAGCTGTTTTCCAGTCCAGGGGGACTCTTCCCGTACTCAGGGAGAGATTGAAGAGTATGGATAATGGTTCCACTAGGACGTCACTGAGCTCACTGAGCACTCTGGGATGTAGATTGTCCTGTCCCATGGGATTGTTCACCTTGAGTCTTGATAGTTTGTCGTAGATGTCACCGGGTGTAAACTCAAAATTCCGAAACGGGTCTTCCGAACTTTGCTTTGCCTGCAACTATGGACTGGACCCCGGTGCCTCGCAGGTGAAGACCGAGCAGAAATAATCATTTAGTAGTTCGGCCTTGTCTGAATCTGATTCTACATAATTCCCGTCTGATTTCCTAAGGCGCACTATCCCATCAGTGTTTCTTTTTCTGTCACTAATATACCTGAAGAAGGATTTGTCCCCCTTCTTAATGTTCCTTGCTAAGTTTACTTCAACTTGATGCTTGGCCTCTCTGACTGCCGCTTTCACCACTGTAGACTTGACCATGTATTCTAATTTAGCCTCCCTTGTCTCCGAGTGTTTGTAGGAAATGAACGCTTGTTTCTTTTCTTTAACGAGGTCTGAGATCTCTGCGGTGAACCATTGGGGTCTATTGTTTCTTCGCCGTTTGCTTGCTGATTTTATGTAGCAGTTCGTTGCTATGTGTAGGGTAGATTTCAATGTTGACCACATAGCCTCCACATTATCGGCCATGGCTTGGTTTTGCAGTGCCTGATGTATCTCCCATGCGTTTGAAGTCAGCGCCTCGAAAGTTGAGTACTTTTATCGTCATGCTTGATCTAGTGAAATCTTTCCTGAGGTTGAACCATACCATGTTGTGGTCGCTGGAGGCTAACCTATCGCCTACCGAGACCTCCGAGACGCTTTCTCCATTGGTGAGTACCAGGTCCAGAATCGCCTGGGCCCTTGTGGGCTCCAATACTAGTTGTTTGAGTTGTGCTCCGTTTATGGCAGATAATAGCCTTCTGCTGCTGCTGGTTGTCGCTGAGAGTGTGTTCCAATCTGCATCGGGCATGTTGAAGTCCCCTAGCAGTACAGTGTCCCCCCCTTAAAGTGATATTCTCTATGTCTTTGATTAATTCTATGTCTTGGTTTTCCAGCTGTCTTGGAGGTCTGTATATTACACCAAGATACAGGCATTTTTCGTTGCCTCTGGCTAGGTTTACCCAGAGGGATTCCCCGGTGTACTTGACATCTGTGATTCTCGTAGTTTTAATGTCTTCTCTAGTGTACAGTGCTACCCCTCCTCCTAACTTGCCCTCTCTGTCTTGACGAAGTAAGTTGTAACCCGGTATAGCCATATCCCACCCATGAGAGTCCGTGAACCAAGTTTCGGAAATCGCCACCACATCTAAGTCAGCATTAATTATTTCAGTCTCCAGTTTGAGAATTTTATTGCATAAACTGTGTGCATTAACATACATAGCCCTCCATACCTTGTGATTGCTAGGACCCTGTGGGGAGTTTCCCATCTGAGTTAGTGTGGCCCCTGATGTATTGTTTGCAATGTGGGTACTTATCCCGGACTCAGAATTGTTTGCAAAGTGAGTACTTACCTCAGACTCAGAAGTGGAGCTGTGGCTCTCCTCCTCAGGATGGTTACCTGCTCCACTGGAACCCACCCCCAACTTACCTAGTTTAAAGCCCTACGAAGTAGACGGGCTAATCGTTCTTACCCCTGCTGGTTAGATGGAGTCCGTCTGGTCCCTGAAGTCCCTGCAGTGCCTCTCCATGGTTCAGGAATCCGAAGTTCATCTCCCTGCACCAACCCTGTAGCCACTTGTTGGTCCTCCGGATACGCTCGTCTCTGGCTCTTCCCTTGCCTCTAACTGGGAGGATCAATGAGAAGACCATCTGTGCTCCCGTCCGCCTCAGCTTCTCACCCAAGGTTCCAAAGCCACCCTAAAATTACTAGGAATAACAATCGACAGATGCTGCACCATGCAACCGCAAATCAATAAAACAATACAAAAATCATTCTCAGTCATGAGAAACTTAAGACAAGTTCGGAAATTCTCCGAGAAAACACAATTCCAGCTCATAGTTCAGTCCCTAATACTAGGCCTACTTGACTACTGTAACATCCTCTATCTCTCCTGCCCTGCAACTATAACAAAACAACTACAAACTATCCAAAACACAGCTCTAAGACTCATCTACTCATTGAAGAAACATGACCACATTACAGAAGCATTTCTCAAATCGCATTGGCTTCCAATCCCAGCAAGAATACAATTTAAATTCTACTGCCTACTATTTAAGACTTTATACGGAGACAGTCCAAACTACCTGAATAACCGCCTCATCCACAACACCTCAAGCAGACATAGAAAAACTCACACCCCATTCTCATACCCCCCAATTAAGGAGGTCAAACAGAAAAAACTATATGACGGCCTCCTAGCCACTCAAGCAGCCAACCTAAACAACCAAATCGCCAATCTACTGACGGCATCCATAGACTACAAAACTGAAAAAAGAAATAACACTGCAAGTTTCAAACACCACCTCTCACTAAAGCCAACTACCCCAAACAAATAACCATACTCATTTCCTACTCTCTTTGAAAATGACCAAATTTCTTTTTTTTTTTGGTAAGTTCTTGTTGTAATACTTCCTTGATAATTCTTTTGAAATCCGCCTTGAACTGCAAGGTAATGGCGGAATAAAAATCCCTAATATAATGTAATATAATTAAAATATCCAAATACTCTAGAAGGCATAAAGGGGGTCTTTTACTAAGGCACACTAGCCAATTTAGTGTGCGCTAAATGCTAACGCGTCCATAAAATATAATGGGTGCGTTAGAATTTAGCGCACACTAAATCGGCTAGTGCGCCTTACTAAAAAAACAACAACGAAGTATTCATCATGGACTTGAATTACTTTAATTTCTAAACCCAAACTCATAAGCATTGCCATACTGGGACAGATCAAACCCAGTATCCTGTTTCCAACAATGGTCCTCTTGCAATCTTTCACAATACTCTTGCGATTTTACAACTTTGAACAACTTTGTGTCATCAGCAAATTTAATTATCTCACTAGTTATTCCCACCTCTAGATCATTGATAAATATGTTAAAAGCAGCGGTCCCAGTACAGACCCCTTGGGAACTCAAAGCATGGGTCTATTTTCTAAGACCAGGCCCAGCCCAACCATTAGGCAAGACTAGATGGTTGTCTAGGGCAGTGTTTCCCAAGTCGGTCCTGGAGTACCCCTTGCCAGTCAGGTTTTATGACTAAAGTGTGTAGGAGATTCATTTACATACATTGCCTCCATTATAAGTAAATCTTTTTCATGCATATCAGTTGTGGATATCCTGAAAACCTCATTGACAAGGACTAGGACCGACTTGGGAAGCACTGACCTAGGACAGCAAAGAGTGGCTTCAGTCAAAGTTTAACAATAGATCGAAAAGAGAATACTGCGAGGAGATTTGTTAGAGACTTTTAAAATATTAAAAGGATTTGATAAAATTGACCAGGAAACAGCATTACTGACATTTTCAGATGTGACACGGACAAGAGGTCATAGCCTGAAACTGAGCGGCAGCAGGTTCAGGACAAATGTCGAAGTTCTGTTTCACACAACGAGTGGTGGGTGCTTGGAATGCTTTCCCAGAGGAAGTTGTGGCAGAGACTACTGTTCTGGGTTTCAAGCGCAAGTTGGATTCATACCTTCTTGCAAATCCCGGGGGATACGGGAAATCCGGGTCTCCAATAAGGAGCACCTAACTGGGCCTCCGTGTGTGCGGATCGCCGGACTAGATGGACCTAGGTCTGATCCGGCGAAGGCGTTTCTTATGTTCTTAACTACATAAGCTCAAATAAGTATCAGTGAATATTTTTACTTGCAGGAATATTTTTACTTGCAGGAAAGGTAGTTTATTTTCAAATGCCCAGATTATGGGTGCCTGGAAGTTAACTGAGTGGGGTCCGTAAGGCTGAAGGTTTGCCTAGAGCACCCAAAAACCCTTGTACCAGCCTTGCTTAAGATCTGTTATAGCAATATTTAATGTTATTAGTCAACTAATGAGTGTTATTTGGAAATACCAATTATTTACTACTTATATAGCTTAAAAAAGAAAATTGCTGACTAATATGTGTTTAAAACCATAATGAGGTGTTTTGTGCAATTAGAATGATACAGCTTGTGTTAAACGTCACAAGCTGCATTATTTCTGAAATCCTAAGGATACCTCCAGGGGTATTAATTTTCCCTGGGAAGCATTGGCTGCTAATATGCATACTGATGCTCCCATGGAGCAAGTTAAAGGCCTGGGAAACTTTAGAAGAGCTCCCCCACTCACCAACATATCCACCTCTCTTATTGTCTAAGTATAGAAACTACAACCCCTGCCACCCTAATATCCCTTGACTCTGAGCACCCCTTATGCAAAAAAAACAGCTTTATAAGCAGGCCACATTGAACTTTCTGTCTTTAACTGCTACAAGCGATAGAAAAACTACAGCCTTCTCTTTCTTCTGTACCCTATTAAAAAAAAATAAAATTGAAACTTTTCAAATGGAGAAGTCTGGTGCAAGTAACTATTAGAGTCATCAACACCATAAGCCCATTTGGAACATATTTTTTCCCATTGCACAAGACAACTATGTTTCTTTTTAAATTACAATAGCGAGACTTAATTCCCTAAACTTAGCAATTATGGAATCATTATGTGCTTTGGTTTTTTAAATGATGGGAAGCTTTACTCGGTGTAGCCCAGCTATGTTCTTTCATTTCCTGATATTATTAAAATGCGTGCTTACTGGGTAGGGTTCCTAACTACCAGCCAGCCTGGCTCCCGTGGAGCAACTACAGGCCACGAGGGGTAGGGCACAGTGGGACTTCCTACTGTTGTCTGTTATTAATGTTGCATTCTTTGTATGTCACCGGCAAATAGTGCTTACACACTGGACTGCCAGTCCTCATTATCATAGCTAGAAGCAGAGGCAAAATGAAACGTTGCTTTGAAGTTTACAAGGTTTGAAAATCCCTTTCAGGGCAGATTTCATGGCCTGATGGGGGTTGGGAGGAGGGAAGGCTGAAAGAGCTGAAATGATGAGATGCATTCTGTTTATAACAATGCCTTATTGCAGATTTTCTTGTTAACTTTTAAACTTTTAATATATATATTTTATCCATCCATTTTTAATTCTTATGGAACAGTTTAAAACCATTATCTCCCATCTGTCTTTCAGTTACTTTTAAGGTAATAGCATTTATGCTTAAACTGTAAATGATTTTGTTGGGGGTTGGTTTTTTTTTACTTTTCAAATTGTTGGTCCTTCTAGAAGAGCAGCAGACTATTAATTTCTATTGTTTTATTATTTGGGTGTGGCAAAGGCTACTCAAAATAGGAGGAAAGCCTTTTTTGGCTTTACGACCTAAAGTTCTTGAAATTGGTGCAACATTTTTTCTCAAATTTCCCTGTAAATGTTTGCTGCACATTGAAGATAAAAATTATGTTTTCTGGGACCCATTTCAGTTAGAATTATTTCTTAAGGGAAAGAAACAAGACTAGTTTATTAATACTTCTCAGTGGGGATTTATATAAGTGTAGCGCCATATGAAGGGTTGTGATGGGGGAAGTTCATTTTCCTCCTTCTATTCCTATTTTTCTTTTCCTTATGTTATCTGAAATATTAGAGTTGTCTTCCTTCAATTTGTGGGCTAGATGGATATCTACCTTAAGTGGTTAATTTGGTTTTTTTTTTCCTTTTTGATGTATAATTACTTTGAAATCCATATCTTATTATGTTTAAATGGATGTAATATGTTGAAAATAAAATTAAAAAAATTATACAATTGTTGAATAAAATGCATTCGCGAAAATGGATGTGTTCCTTAAAAAGTACAATTATAAAATCAACGTGCATTTTTCCAATCTATATTCTGTAATATCAATTTACAAACTTTTCAAATAAATCAGTTTTCAATCGTTTCCTAAAGGACATGTATGAATGGGCCTGAGAAATAATAGAACTTAGCCGTGAATCCATTTTACCTGCCTGATAACCAAGAAATAGACACTGGTCTATTATTTGTTATATCAAAGCTCAATGACCATTGTTCGTGTTTGGCCATATAATAAAATATGCTATTTGGTATAGCTCTACTGGTAACCCAAATAAATAGGAGGAAACTGCCAGGCAAAAAGAAAAGGCCTGATATTCAAAGTGAGTTATCTATTTTCAGGCGGGTAGCAAGCATGTGCATATTTTCAATGCTTCGGTGGATAGTTTTTATTTTTTATTTATTTAGGTACTTATATACTGCCTATCAGGTTATCTAAGCAGTTTACAATGAGGTACTCAAGCAGTTTCCCTATCTGTTCCGGTGGGCTCACAATTTATCTGACGTACCTGGGAGAATGGAGGATTGAGTGACTTATCCATAGAAAAAGGGGCTGACAGTAGGAAAGGGCAAAGACAGAGCTGGCTCTTGTATGTTTAGTGGCAATATTTGGCTGTCAAATGGCTAAGTTATGCTTTTAAAGTTAGGCTTCTTACATAGTAGGCTTAACTTCAAAAGGATAAAGGCCAGCACAGCTGCTGGTTAAACATATATTCAGTGGCACTGGTTAAACAGGTACCACCACTGCCTATACAAATAAATTTAAGTGCTGCTGCCTGGCCCAGAGTAATGGTTTGAGCAATTCACAATTCAGTTTTAATAACTGTCGTAGACAGCATAAAATCCGATAATGTGAGGATTTCCCTTCCTAAGCCGAAAGAATAGTAATTATAAACTACAAAGAAGGGCCGCTCCCACATAGCAAACAATCCATAACACGACTGCATCCTTTTGCCTTTGTAGTATAATAGCCGTCCTTTAAAATGATTTCTGATGGAAGCTCTAAAGTGAGCAATATTGGCCTAACAGTTTAAGAACTACATATTTTTGTGTCAGGTCTTTTCACTGTTTATAGTCACTTCAAAAGACTAATGATAGCTATGGCTACATATTGTAAACAACAATGAAAAACACATTCCACTTGCACATCTGCTTAGCACGGCTATACTGTTTTAAACGTTTTGTTACAGTTTTGTAAAAGGAACCCACAAAAATACAGCAGCAGATAGAAATAAAAGAGAAAGGAAATAGACTTGGAAAAGAATGAGCATCCTAGCTGAGGTTCATGTTAGTTTTTCTTTTAAGAGGGGTCACTGAAAAGTTCGCAGCTCAACCAAGAAGAGAATGATGTGGAACCGGGAAACTTACAAGTTATTCCACACTTCTATTCACGCTTTCCGTTTCAGTGAGGCAAATGCATCTATTAAATGGCCACAAGTATAGGGGAAACCAAGCCGTGAGTTCTACTGCCAATTTCAGATCTCTCAGAAGCATTAACTAATGTACTTTCTTTGCTTCTACCACTGCTTCTAGGCCTAACCTACTCAACCATTATGATTTGATCAGACAAAGATTGCAACTGTGGAGCAAAGACTATGTCTCTTTTATCCAGTGTAGTTGCCATGGGCCATAATTTCACAGGGGGCTCAATTCTACCTGAAACTGAAGGAGCTGTACTCTTCAGGTGAGCTTCAGGGGTCTCCTTTATTTCTATCCTGAATCCCAGTATATCTAATTCTGGTCCTGGCACAACATATGTTTTGTAGTAATAAATCACAGGCAGATAATCTACTTTTATGCACTAATTGGGATCCTTTTCTCCTTCCCTCCACATGTCCTTTCTTCTAATCTCCCCTCAACACTTGGCACTCTCTTCTCCTTCTCCAAAATCATCAAGGAGGCAGTAGCGTACCAAGGGGGGGGGCGCGAGGGGGGGCGGTCCGCCCCGGGTGTACGTCTTGGGGGGATGCACAGCTGGCTGTTCTCACTGCCTCTAACACCGGCCCTGCAGCTCAGGACTTCCCCACACCTGCTCCCCCCCCCCCGATCGCTATTATTTTAAACTTTATGGCAGCCGCGGCGCTGTATTAATCGAAGGAGACTTCTAACCTTGGCCTGCCCCGGAACTCTTCCTGCAACAGCAACTTCCTGCCTAAGCGGGAACAGGAAGTTGCTGTTGCAGGAAGAGTTCCGGGGCAGGCCGAGGTTAGAAGTCTCCTTCGATTAATACAGCGCCGCGGCTGCCATAAAGTTTAAAATAATAGCGATCGGGGGGGAGGGAGCAGGTGTGGGGAAGTACGGAGCTGCAGGGCCGGCGTTAGAAGGACTAAGAGCTGATGGTGCCGCAGGGTCCCGCGTGGGGGGGAGGGAGAAAGAAAGAAGACTAACCGAAGCATTGACAATTTGGGGCGAGCAGGTGTGGGGAAGTCCAGAGCTGCAGGGGAGAGTGTTGCTGTACCCAGCTGGAGTGAGAAGGAAGATGAGGGAGGGAATGAAAGGAGATGCCAGGGCTTGGAGGGAAGGAAGAAGGTATGCCAGACTAAGGGAAAAGGAAGGGGGAGATCTCAGAGCATGGAGGGGGAGGGAAAGATGGAAGGAGAGGAGAGAAATGCCAGAGAATCAGGGAAGGGCAGATACCAGACTGTAGAGTGCGAAGGAAAGAAAGGAGAAGAGAGAGATGCCAGAGCATAGGGGATGGGTTGACAGAGAGAAAAAAATGGAGATGTGGCAGAGCTGAAATCAATCATGTACAAAGGAGAGAAGGGGCACAGGATAGATAGTTATGAAAGGGGCATAGAAAGAAGGAAGATGTTGTATGGAAGAGAGAGAAGGCAGACATTGGATGGAAAGGGCAGAGAGGGAAGTGACTGGAAGGGGCAAAACAGAAGGTGAACAGTAGATGGAAGGGGTAGAGAGAGGGAAAGACACTGAATGGAAATGTGAGGGAGAGGAGGAGCAGACGCTGGAAGGAAATGGGGAGGAGAAAGAAAAAAGGGCACATGCTGGATTGAGGGATGAGGATAGAGTTAGATACTGGAAGGGGTGAGGAAAAAAGGTGGCAAGCTTTAGGTAGACAGTAAAAAAGGACATTGATGAGAGGGTAGTAAGAACGTAATCTAGACAGATGCAGAAAATAAATTGAAAAGAAAAATGAGGGGAAAAAGGAAAAGGGATTGCAGAGGAGAGGTGTGGGAGAGGAAAGGAGAGGAGAGAGATGCCAGACCAATGGGGGTGAAAGGAGAGATGGAAGGGGCATAGAAGGAGAGAAGTTTTAAGTTTTATTAGGATTTTATATACCGCCTAGAAGATGCCATATAGGGGAAGAGAGATGGTTGAGAGTAGATGGAAGGAAGAGAGTTACAAGAAGATGAGGAAAGCAGAAACCACAGAAGACAAAGGTAGAAAAAAATTTTCTATTTATTTATTGCTTTAGGAGACGTGTCACTGTTTCTGTGGTGTTGCATTATATGCAGAGTCCAGCATCTTACTGGTTCAATTTAACCTTTGTCTATGTATTTCTATTTTATCCCCCCTTTTACAAAACTGTGGAGCGTTTTTTAGCGCCAGCCGTGGTGGTAGCAGCTCTGATGCTCAGAATTCTATGAGCGTCAGAGCTGTTACCACTATGGCTAAAATCCACACTATAGTTTTGTAAAAAAGGGAGGGGTTAGTTTGTGATGACATATTCCATATTAGGCGAAGGTGTTTTCTGTGTTCAGTGTGTTGGAAAGACATGGTTTTTTTGTTAGGCTTGACTGCAGGATTGATCTGTACTAGTCTGGCTTATTTAGTTTTACAATGGGTGTATTGATGTACTGCTCTCTGCAGTATGTAAGATGCTGCCTTTTCCTAGGTACTCATGTGTGATGTGTGGCTTGTTACTAAAAATCATGTTTTCTGTACAGATGGGAAGGGGGTGTCAAAAAACGATGGGCCCCGGGTGTCACATGTGCTAGGTACTGCAAGGAGGAAGCCATTTCTTCTCTCATCTTCCAAACCCACGACATGCTCTTCCGATCCGATTCCCACTTAGTTACTCAACCTATTGCCCTCCATTGTAACTGTCCCTGATGTCTTCAAACATGCCGTTGTCACTCAAAAAACCCTCACTGGACCCTACATGCCCCTCCAATTATCACCCCACCTCTCTCTTCCCCTTCTTATCCAAGTTACTTGAATGTGCTGTTCACCGCCGTTGCTTGGACTTCCTCACCAAGCACACTATCAAAACCCTTATCCATGCTTTCATTACCTCACGCTTAGATTACTGCAACTAGCTCTCTCAGGTCTTCCACTCAGCCATCTTCTTCCCCTTCAGTCCATCCAGAATTTGTCTGCATGACTCATATTCCATGAGAGCCACTATGCTCATATTACCCCTTTTCTAAAGTCACTTCTTTGGCATCCCATCCATTTCTGAATGCAATTCAAACTTCTCTTATTGACTTACAAATACAGTACAAATGTCAGCTGCCCCTCACTATCTCTCTTCACTTTTCTCCCCATATGTTCCCTTCCGCAACCTCCGCTGAGCTGCTCTGTTCCCTCCTCTCAGATGCTCTGCGCCCTCCTATATGTGCCCTTCTCCTCCTCTGCCAACTCCAGACTCTATCCCTAAACTAAACTAAACCTTAAGTTTGTATACCGCGCCATCTCCACAAGCATAGAGCTTGGCACGATTTACAGAGTTAGGATAGAAAGGAACTCCAATGAAGGATTATAGGAAAGGAACAAGAAGAGAGAGAGGAACAAGGGTCCCTTCTATCTTTCTGCACTGTATACCTAGAAAAGCTGCCCAAATCCCTATGGCGGGCTCCGTCTCTGGCAGTGTTCAAGTCCAACTTAAAAGCCTACCTCTTCGAGAGTGCATTCAACTCCTAACTCCTCTCACCTTAGGTTCGACATCCCCAACCCTATATGTCATGTCTGTCCAAGTTAGATTGTAAACTGTTCAGATCAAGGACCATCTATTAAATGTCAAAATGTATAGCACTATGTAAGCCTTTCAGCACTATATAAATGATAAATATTAATAGTAGTAGTAGTAGTAGTGATTGGGATAAAGGGGTATGGGACAAGGAGGGCCAGCGCATGCATCGGGATTGCTGGAGAGTGATCCGTGCAGTTGATTGGGGGCGTGATTCTGATCGCCCTCATTTGCATGAGGGCGCTTCGTGAATCAGCCCCCCCCCCCATCCACGGATCGGATCGCTCATGGATAGCCCTTTGTCTTTGTACCCTAAATGAACCCTTAGAAAACAAACATCTGAATTTACAATTTATAAAGATCTAAAAAATAGAATCCCTAGGTACAGGTTACCCCAGGATACATGGGAGGGACAAATTAAAGCCTTACATCCAAATGAGTTTTGAAAGTTCTCAAAACAATGAGCCCCGGAAGGGGAACACCTGCTCAGGCACCATCCTGAAAACCAATTAAAGGATTATTTTCTAGGAAGCCTCATTCTAGACTGGAGCACACCTTTTCTCCTTTAGCACATGCTCATTTTAAACCAATTTAGAAGAATAAAGAACACCAGAAAGCCTGTAAGCAATAATCCTTTGACAGAGGGATTCTCTTTTACTGTTCTGTTTGATTAAAAGATTTCCAGCCCCCTTCATGTTAAAGTACAGCCTCAGGATTAGAGAAATGATAAAATATAGTTAATGCCTTTTTGTACTTCTGAAGTCATTTCAAAGATCTACAATTAGTTATTTTGTTAGAAGTATTTTGTTCACAATCTTATATTATGTCAACAAATACTGAGCAGGGTTTTACAATCTTCTGATCATTCAAATTGTTCAATAGAAGTACAGTTTGAAGCAGAAAGCTACTGTGGTCACTGCAGGATGAACATGGGTTGTATGCACCGAGCAACAAAGAGGGATTAAATTTGGGTTCTCACTTATGCGGAATACATGGCCGCACATTGCATTAAAATGAATGCTAATTAGGCTATTGAGAATTCTGCAACAATGCAGAGATAAACAGGGACTTTTTTAAATATCTTTATTCATTTTGAAGCCAAAAATAAGTGCAGCATATCATACAATCATATTACACTATAAAAGCACTTAAATTCAATCAAAATTGTAATCTGTCACAAATAGATATATCACCCCCACATACTCATATTAAAAATTGCACTCAAATTAAAGTATTAAAAATATTTCCCAACCCATCCACCCTGGATGTGCATGATCAAAGGGCAAAATCAACAATCTTTGCAAAATCAACTCTTTGCAAAATTTTGTCAATGGCTCCCAAATCTTCAGGAACTTCTTATAATGTCCCTGTTGTATAGCCATAATAAGTTCCATTTTAAAGACGTGACAGAGAGACTCCCACTAAAAGGTATAGTTCAATCGGACTTTTGAAGTGGTCACTCTGAAATTTTTTTGCCAGGTTTGGAGCTGCATACAAGGGTTCATGGAGAAGATTTCATGGCAGTTTTGAAATTTAACTGCAAGTTATGTTTCCTTTTTGCAACTAGAAGGAAGCCTCACGCAAGACTCAAAGGCAGAGGGGAGGTAACAGACATTTATGAGTGTCTGAACAAAATCAAAAATGAAAGCACACATCATGCCTGTGCTTCTGCTCCTAAATATGAGCCTCTCAAAAATAGTATGTGTGATCGATTTTTTTCTAGGCTCATATTCAGCTGCAGAAGAAAGTGTGAACGGGTGCCGACACTTTCAATTTGGATTGGACATCCACACAAAAGCTGCACTTACCATGAATCCTTTTGCACATGTGTCCAGAACACTCCCCCTGTTACCCACATGCCATCATTATTTTAAAAAATTTATATACCACCTAAAGTCTTGGCAGTTTACAAAACAACATGCAAAATAAATAATAACAATACAACATATACTCAGACTCTCCTATATCCTCCACTACGAACATACTCATTTTGTTCACATAAATGCATTGTCCTATAACTAAATCTTGTTTTTAAAATTATCACAGAAATACTTACTGTATTTTTGTTCACATAAATACACTGACAATAACTGTGTCTTCAAAAGTTTCTTAAAAGTATCCCTAGGTTCATATAATCATAACTGACCTGTCAATGAGTTTCAAAATTTAACCCCTACTAATGAAAATATAGAATTCCCGACCCTGGTATGTATCACATTTCTCTCTTTCATCAATGACAATCTCATATCCTTTGCAGATCTTAAGTCCCTTCTTGGACAATACAACTCCAACAAATCTCGAAAACATCCAGGGGCTATATAATAATAAAGCACTTTATATTGGACTCTCTGTTGTACAGGAAGCCAATGTAACTGCTTCAGAATTGGCGTAATATGGGCAATTCTTGAAGCACCCACAATCAATCTTGCAGCAGAATTCATCAAAATTTGCAATGCTCTACTTTTTATCTTTTTGCATGGTGAACTATTAACTCAATTGTGAGCTTTTTTGCATCAATTTCTAAGAAAGCTGTGATGCTTTGAGCACTATGAATTGTGGTATTGGTGGGACCTCACCTTAGGTATTATGTTTAGTTCTGGTCACCACATCTCAAAAAAGATATAGAAGACCATTTTCAATATGACATCTAAATTCATGTTTAGATGTTTTCGGAAGTACACTTCCCCCTCCGCATTCGCAGTGATAGGGGAAAAGCATAGCAGCAAATACCGAAAAACCGCGAATAACTTTTCATATGTTATTCGCGGGTTTTCAGTAACAAACCCCTAAAAAGATCTTAAAAAACATAAATAACCTAACCTGATTTGCTCTGAGCAGCGATTTCCTCTGAACCACATCGAGAGCAGCGATTTCCTGTGATGTAAATTTGTGGGCAGAGCCAGAGAATGAAAAACCGCGAATAATCAAAACTGCGGTTAACGAAACCGTGAATACCGAGGGGGAAGTGTATAGGTAAAAATCAGGTAGAGAGTGATAGATAGAGAGAGAAAGAGATAATGTTTACTGCGGATGGGCAGACTAGATGGGCCTTTTGGCCTCTATCTGCCATGTTTCTATGTTTGTACACATGACCTGCAGCCTTAGATGTCATTTTTACGCAACTTTTTATGGACTGGGTGTGTGATGGCCAGTCCGGAACCACCATGGGCTTGCTCAGAAATGCCTTGATCTTTGCTGTTGTCATGGTACAAGTAAGAGGAGGCTCAGAGACTCCAAAGCTCCAGCCAAGTAATTAGGTGGATGTACAAGTTGCCTCTGTGTTGATAGATGGTGTTTTCTTGGGTCTAACTTTGCTGTCTCCAAGCTGTATCTTCTCATTTCCTTCACTTCTAATCTTCAATATTCTCTCCAGTTCCTCTTCATTGCACAACATAACTTACAGAACAGATTAGCTGTAACCATGCAAAGCTGACCTGTAGGCATGACTATCTTCCTTACCTCTTCATACTGTTCTTTCAACAGTTGCAGCTGGAAGAGGAGATGCCTGTGACCATGTGTCCAATTGCTGTTTATTTTTATATTGAACCTGTTCAACATGTTTAGTTTAGTTTTTTTCTAGTCCGCCTTTATCCAGAGCGAATTACAAAAGTAAACATACACAATAAAAACAATTAAAATACATATCAGACAATATTAACAAGTAATAAAAGTCTGCTGACTTATAAGACCCAACATATTACCAGATAGCATATAATATATGTGAACCCCAACACAGAACTCTGCAATCATTCTTAAGTTTTTCAGATTCTTTCCTTTCAGATTGGAAATCCATATTCTCATGAACCTTAGAGCTGTTGTGAGCCATCTGCCAAGTGACACAGGTCCTATTTCCAGTAGAGCCAGATTCTTTGGCAAGATACCTGTTGTAATGGTAATTACAATTCTATAATTCACCAAAAGTTATTAATTCAATATATCCCACTATCTGAGACTGATTAAGGCAGGGTCCTAATACGGAGAAAAGACCTCAATGTTCCCTGAGAACAAACTCAGGAAACTAATATGACAATTACTAAGTTGTCATAGAGAGCACATCCTCGGTCATAGAAAAAAATCCGTTTAAGATGCAGTAAATGTTTAAATATATTAATGTCTCTTCAAATAGCAATGCTTGTGACAAAAAAGAAAAAGCAACCTGCACTTATCTCAATAATATCCTCAGATATAGGAAAGATCACTGCTGCTCGATAGACCACACTTTCCCGGTGCAGAGATTCAATTCAGCATAATGAAAATCTTGCAACTCCCATCTTATAACTCCCGACAGGCCCTGTTTCGCAATTACTGCTGCATCAGGGGAATTGCTAAGAAATAACGAAAGGCACAATCAGTTGGTATACTGTTTAAACACTGTACAAAGTCAAATTTCAATATCACTCACATTTGAAAATGAGTTACTGCTTCAAAAATCTTAGAGAAAATGGCGACTCGGTGTCTGTCTTGGTTACAATTCTATAGCCATGCTTTGATCTATGCTTAAATCTTTGATCACTTCATCACTGAGCCAACAGAGATCTTAGCAAAATCAGGATTTATTTCCAGTTTAGTAGCAGAATCAAACATTTTTCCAATGGGACCCATCCATTTGTTGTTGCTTAATATCTTGCCATCTAAAGCGGTCACCATGTGCCCGAATGGTAGTTTGCCTGTATGCAGGTTACAAACAATCCACACCAGCTTACTTTGTACACCGATTTGAATTATTTTCCCCAATATGCATCACTTTGCATATTTCCACATTAAATTTCACCTGCTATTTGGTTGCCCAGTCTTCCAAATTCCTAAGGTCTTTTGCAATTTTTCACAGTTCTCATGAGTTTTGACAATTTTGGTGTGGAGGAGTGGCCTAGTGTTTGGAGCTGCTATTTCAGCCCCCTGGGGTTGTGAGTTTAATTCCCACTGCAGCTCCTTGTGACTCTGGGCAAGTCACTTAACACTTCATTGTCCCTAGTACAAAATAAGCCCCTGTCTAAAATATGTAAACTGCTTTGATTGAAACCACACAGAAAGGCTCATCCCCTTTACCTTGGTGTTTTGTGAGGGGAATGCAACCCTGGAAACCCAGTGGATTAATTTCTGTCCATGAATTGAACTTCTGAGAGTTATAGTGTTTCTCCAGAACAAAGAAGGGCGTTTCTGTAAGTGGAGGCATTTCCTAACAATGGCAATGGTGACCAGGGGCATTACAATATACTTGTGTAGGTAGTGTTTATAAAAGATATACAAATTGGAATTGAGATGTCCAGATTGAAAGATGTCTCATTTTGCTAGTGTTGCAGAACAGCATCTGAGTTGACTTGGAAGTCTACTTCCACTGCCTCCAACCAGCACATCCAGAGCAACCACTGACTCAACATTAGAGAATGACACAATGACAAAATTCATCACCGTTCCCGTCCCCGTGGATAACCGCGGGAAATAATCCCATGTCATTTTCTAGTGTCTATTTCAACCTCAGTCCTTCTACACCAGCATTCTTCAAAGCAAAGCTTACGGATCAGTGGTTGTGGCCATTCATACTCTGATTCTTCCCTCTCTCCTTAAAGAATGACATGAAGATGGTTATCCGCGGGGACGGGAACGGTGATGAATTTTGTCACTATGTCATTCTCTACTCAACATCACCACCTACTTAGAACAACAAGTAAAGAGGTAAAATAAAAGGTAAAGGGTTATGAATTTGATATACTGTCTTTCTGTGGGTACCACCAAAGAGAACCCCAGATGGTCATAACAGTGGACTTGATATTTCCATAGAATGCTTCATAGTAATATAGTAAATGACAGTAAATAGAGACCTGAATGGGCCATGCATTCTGCCCATTTAGTTATTCTCATTAAAAATACATGATTAAGTTAACTTGCCTCTTCTTTGATATTTATGGGCCATAGACTAAAGTCCACCTGGTATTGTCCTGGGTTCCAACTGCTGAAGTTGCCATCTAAGCTCACTCCAGCCTATCTAACCATCTCGTTGTTTACAGGATATCTACTGTAAAGTCTAGCCAGTAATGTCCTCATGTTCTAAGTTCGTGGAGTTCCCATTGATGCCCTACCCAGCCCATCCTACACTATGGCCAATGTGAGATAATTAATAAACACCACTACATACCTCATAAACTCTCTGCTGTACCTGATTACAACTTGCTTGAGTTCAGATTTTGAAAAGCAAGTAATTATACTGAAAATCTAAATCCATGGGCAGTTCTCTCGTTCCAAAAGACTAAGATGCATCACATTTCACTGTAATTCTAAACTAACAAATGTGTTTTCTATCAGGAGGCACACTATTTCATAGTGCCAGCAGAAACAGGGATAGGTCTTTATATCTGCTCCATATTTTCTGATAGGAAAAAGAACCTCTTCAACAAGAATTTGTGCTATGACAACATAGTGATACATCAGCCTCTTCTTTTCAGAACTGTGCTGTGTTTATAGTGTTACAATTGCTGTTTCATTTCAATTGTGTTCATGTCTAAACCATAAGAATAGCCATACTGGGTCTGACCAACGGTCCATTTAGTCCAGTATTTTGTTTCCATAGTGGCCAATTCAGGTCACAAGTACCTGGCAGAAACCCAGATAGTAGCAACATTCCATGCTACTGATCCCAGGGCTTCCCCCTTGTTTGTCTCAGTAGGAGACTATGGACTTTTCCTCCAGAAACTTGACAAACCTTTCCTTAAACCCAGCTAAATCTAGCCACTGTTACCACATTCTCTGGCAATGAGTTCTAGAGCTTAACTGTTTATTGAGTAAAAAATATTTCCTCCTATTTGTTTTAAAAGTATTTCCATGTGATTTCATTGAGTCTCCTCTGGTCTTTGTATTATTTTTTTTTATGTTTGACAGAGTGAAAAATCAATTCACTTTTACTTGTTCTACATCTCTCAGGATTTTGTAGACCTCAATCATATTTCCCCTCAGCTATCTCATTTCCTAGATGAGGAGCCCTAACCTCTCTACGCTTTCCTCACATGAGAAGAATTCCATCCCCTTTATCATTTTGGTCGATCTTCTTTGAGCCTTTTCTAATTCCATATGGAGCTATTTTCCAAACAGAAAAATGACCAAAAAGTGGCATAAACAGGCAGATGGAAGTTTTTCTCCTCAAACCCTTCCAATTCGGTATTTTAAATACCTATCATCTACATCAGTGGTTCCCAAACCTGTCCTGGAGGACCCCCAGGCCAGTCGGATTTTCAGGATAACCCTAATGAATATGCATGAGAGCGATCTGCATATAATGGAGGTGCCAGGCATGCAAATCTGCTCCATGCATATTCATTAGGGCTGTCCTGAAAACCCGACTGGCCTGGGGGTCCTCCAGAACAGGTTTGGGAACCACTGATCTAGATGGTTTTCTAAGCAGTTTGTAAGTAGTTCATCTAAATTTTAAGGGGTCATGCTGGAGGTGTGTTTTGGGCAGGACTAGGGTGGTCTTATGATTTGGATGTTTTTCAAAATCAAAAATTTTAGAGAAGTCCAGGGCACAATTTGGATGTTCGGCCCTATCCCAGGCCCTTATGAATTCAGACACAGTCTCTGTCTCCACCACCTCTTCTGGGAGACTGTTCCATGCATCTACCACCCTTTCTGTAAAAAAAGTATTTCCTTAGATTACTCCGGAGCCTATCACCTTTTAACTTCATCCTATGCCCTCTCTTTTCAGAGTTTCCTTTCAAATGAAAGAGACTCGACTCATGTGCATTTACATTACTTAGATATTTAAACATCTCTATCATATCTTCCGTCTCCCGCCTTTCCTCCAAAGAATATAGATTGAGATCTTTAAGTCTGTCCCCATACCCCTTATGAAGAAGACTACATACCATTTTAGTAGCCTTCCTCTGGACCGACTCCATCCTTTTTATATCTTTTTGAAGGTGTGGCCTCGAGATTTGTACACAATATTCTAAATGAGGTCTCACTGAAGTCTTATACAGGGGCATCAGTACCTCCTTTTTCCTACTGGTCATACCTCTCCCTATGCAACCTAGCATCCTTCTAGCTTTTGCCGTCATCTTTTCAACCTGTTTGGCCACCTTAAGATCATCACATACAATCACACCCAAGTCCTGCTCTTCAGTCATGCACATAAGTTCTTCACCCCCTAAACATTATATTAGGGGTCATATGGTCAGAGCTCATGTGCCAAAACAGAAACAAACAAGATAATGCCTCCATGCTGGGTATACAGGGTGACAACTTTGCCTTATGGTTATCTGGTACAAAATTGTGAAAACTGAATGCTAGGAATGATTAAGGGGATCACAATACAGATCTGAAAAGGTTATCATGCCGTTATACTGGGCCCCCACCTGGAATACTGCGTTCAACACTGGTCGCCGAACATGAAAAAGGACATAGTACTACTCAAAATGTTCCAGAAAAGAGCGACAAAAATGGTTAAGGGGCTGGGGGAGTTGCTGTATGAGAGGCTAGAGAAAATGGGCCTCTTCTCCCTTGAAAAGAGAACACTGAGCAGGGACATGATCGAAACATTCAAGATATTGAAGGGAATACACTAGTAGAGAAAGAGAGATTGTTCACCCTCTCCAAGGTGAAGAGAACGAGAGGGCACTCGCTTAAGTTAGAAGGGAAATGATTCCATACAAACGTAAGGAAGTTCTTCTTCACCCAGAGAGTGGTGGAGGTCTGGAACGCTCTCCCGGAGGCTGTTATAGGGGAAAGCACCCATCAGGGATTCAAGATAAGGTTGGATAAGTTCCTACTGGAACAGAACATATGCAAGTAAGGCTAGACTCAAATAGGGCACTGGTCTTTGACCTAAGGGCCATCACGTGAGCAGACTGCTGGGTATGATGGACCACTGGTCTGACCCAGTAGTAGCATTTTTTATGCTACAATATAACATATAATTTTTTGGCTGTCTGCTTTCTTCACTTCATCAAGGAAGGATTCTTCTTTTTCTGGATTTTATTAAATAACATGAAATTAACTGCAAAAAAATGACATTTTAAATACAATTATGTGGCTATAGATGTAATTCAAACTATTTGTACATTCATATAAAATATTGATTTCTATATATTTCAACTGTCATTTGATATAGGTAAGGTAAAGTTGTCACATTAGGGGTCCTCTGTGACTCAGAATTGAAACTCGACAAACTCAAAGTAGTGGATAAGTCATTCATCAGTTGTGATCTTTATTGACAAAAACCTGGCAAAGCAAGTTTTTGCATTTGTAATCAGCAGGCTGAATTATTGTAATGTATTATATGTGAGCCTTCCCATGGTTGATCTTAAAAGATCTCAGCATGTCCAAAATACAGTTACATAGCTGATTACATTTAAGAAGTTTGATCACATTACTCCTGTCTTGAAGGATTTGCATTGGCTTCCTGTCCATGAAGAGATTTCTTTCAAATTACTGTGTCTTGCTTTCAAATCCTTTAGGCTTTTTCGACTAGGCTATCTCAGGGAGAAATTGAAGGAACTCTGCTAGGATAGAGTGCTTTGCTTTTCCCAGAACAGCTTGTTTGAACTTCCTTCACTCAGTGTATTCATTTTACATCTACTAGGAAAAGAGCCTTTTCATATGCTGGCCCTGCTCTTTGGTAATCTCAGATTCATTGGGATATTTAACTTTCCGCAAGATACTGAAAACCTGGCTCTTTTCTTCTGCATTTCATACTATTAATGAATAAAACTGGGTTCTCGTATCTTAGTATTCTACATATTGTTTTAAATTTGTATTTTTGAATGTGTATTGTTATTATTTAAATCCAATGTTTTGTTTTTGCAATCCATGCATTAGATTGTAAACCACTCTTAAACTTTGGGGGAAATTCTAAAACTGGTGCCTAAACTTAGTTAACTTAGTTGCCAATAGGCGTCCTATTGATACCTAAGTTAATTGAAGAACGCTGTTACCATGTTTCCCCCAAAATAAGACACTGTCTTATATTAATTTGGGGCCCAAAAAAGACACTAGGTCTTATTTTTGAAGATGTCTTATTTTTTTCATGTAATGATCATCCCTCCCTTCCTCCCATCCCCCTGTGTAGCATCCCCCATCCTCTGTATAGCATCCCCCATCCCCCTGCGTAGCACACCCCCCCCGACCCATCTCTCTCTCCCATCTAAACTGCGAGACAGGAATACCTTATAACAGCGTTGGCAGCAATCTATTCAGACTGCTTCATGGCCTTCTATCTCCCAGCCATTCCTCTGCCGCATTGCCGATGACATCATAAGTGAAGTGGCAGAGGAACATCCAAGAGATAGAAGGCCACAAAGCAGCCTGTGTAGATTGCTGCCAACGCTGTTATAAGGTATTCTTGTCTCACGGTTCGGATGGGAGGGAGAGATGGGTCGGCGGGTGGGGGGTGCGAGGCAGGCAGGTGGGGGGAGACGCTGCTGCTGCCAGCAACTTTTCAGGGGTAGGGCTTATATTAAGACCTACCCCGAAAATCATGCTAGGGCTTATTTTTGGGGTAGGTCTTATTTTCGGGGAAATGGTAGAAATGGCAAAAAATGGCAAGGATGAGGTGCCTAAATGAAAGGTACCATTGCACCTACTTAGGCCCTTTAGGCCGCCAAAGTATATATATATATATATATATATATATAACTACAATGTTTCATTCCTACAGGAGCTGCATCAGATGAAAATCCAAACACTTTCTTGACTTCTGACAAAACCACATACTGAAAAGTAAAAGTCCAGATATAACTTTTTCCCAATGTTCCTTTAACACTTTTCTTTGCAACAGAAAGACAGTAGCACACACTGTTTTATACCGTAACTTCTTACAAGAAAAACACATTTATTTAGATTATGAACATTTAAAGTAATTCTGTAATTGAATGGTATGACTACAATGATCATTACTGCTCTAAATATGGTTAGTCAGGCCTGCAGATGTTCTAAGGCTCAATGTGCGGCGGCAATCAAAAAAGCAAACACGATGCTAGGAATTATTTTTAAAAAGGGATGGTTAACAAGGCTAAGAATGTTATAATGCCTCTGTATCACTCCATGGCATGACCTCACCTGGAGTATTGTGTTCAATTCTGGTCACCTTATCTCAAGAAAGATACAGCGGCACTAGAAAAGGTTCAAAGAAGAGCGACCAAGATGATAAAGGGGATGGAACTCTTCTCGTATGAGGAAAGACTAAAAGGGTTAGGGCCCTTCAGCTTGGAAAAGAGATGTCTTGAGGGGAGATATGATTGACCTGAGTGGAGTAGAACAGGTACAAGTGGATCAATTTTTCACTCCAACAAAAATTACAAAGACTAGGGGACACTCGATGAAATTACAGGGAAATAGTTTTAAAACCAATAGGAGGAAATATTGTTTCACTCAGAGAATGGTTAAGCTTTGAAATGCATTGCCAGAGGTTGTGGTAAGAGCAGATAGCGTAGTGATCAAGGCCACCAGCGTGCTCGACTTTAAGAATAAATGGGACATCCATGTGGGATCCCTACGAGGGTTGAGTTAAGGAACTAAGTCATTAGCACTCAGACTTAATGGGGTGGGTCAGTAGAGTGGGCAGACTTGATGGGCTGTAGCCCTTATCTTTCTATGTTTCTATGTAGCTGGTTTTAAGAAAGGTTTGGGCAATTGCCTGGAGGAAAAGTCCACAGTCTGTTATTGAGAAAGACATGGAGGAAGCCTCTGCTTGCCCTGGATCGGTAGCATGGAATGTTGCTACTCTTTGGGTTTTGGACAGGTACTTGTGACCTGAATTGGCCACCCTGAGAATGGGCTACTGGGCTTGATGGACCATTGGTCTGACCCAGTAAGGCTATTCTTATGTTCTTATGACCTAGAACTTCAATCTGGATAACCATGTCTTTTCTGAGCTCCTCAAATATTCCAAAGAAATTGTAGAACTTTTTCCAGAGACCTAAAAGATCCTTCTCAACTCCCTCTGTCCAGAGTTAGATTAATATTACATTGGGCCTAGGAGAATATTACCCTTATCTGTAGCATCAGATCTCACTACTCTGGAGCTGCTTAATGAATTCCATGCTGCTCTTCACTCCCAGTACAAGTGCTACTTTTAGCATACTGTCGTAACCCCCGGGTTCCTGATCCCTGCAGCGAGACGGGTTCACCGCGACCGTTACTGCTCCCAACGTGTTCCCTTCAACTAGAGAATCCTTCAGGCACCCTAGGCATCAGCCTAGGGTAAAAACAGCAGGTAAAATAACCATAGTGGAAGCAGGCAAGGAATCCACACACAGTCAAAGAGGTTCAAAAATAAATTTAGACTTTTATTCCTGACCCTGAGTCAGGTTGCTCTGAGGTTCTTAGCAAGTTGTAATATTTTCCAATACATTGGTACAACAAGCCAAAACATATAATGCTGGGCTGTCCTGGCTACACTGGTTTCACAACCATCAGAATGACCCTTATTTCCAAAATCAAAAAGGGAAAAAGAAACACAAAAAAACAAAACTATGGCTGGACTTCAATTTCTACAGCTCAGTCCTCTTCACCAGCCTAAATAGGTAAAGGTAAGTTCAGCAATAAGGAAACATACACACAGTTCTTGTTGCATGATAATAAACTTTTCATAAGCCAAAAGTAAACTTCTAAAGCTGGAGGGCTCTGACACTGGCTATCTGCAGTCAGGGAACTTATTCAAATGGAGTATCTCCGTGGCTGACGTTCCCTGCAGTAGCTTATCAGCAGCAGTCTCCAGCTGTGTGGAGAGGAGCGTAAGGAAAAAGCTCCGTAGTTAAATGTTCAAGCAGTCTAAAGCAAAACAATGTAACAAAAATGCTTCAGAGATTAGCTTTAAAAGTCAGACAATTCTGCTGTACCCAAAGTAAACTTAGTTTCAGGATTTCACCAAGCAAAAACAAACAGGTAAGAAAAAGTAACAAAATTCTTCCCACCTTTCAGCTTGTGTCCATAACTTCTAACCTCTCACTAGGCTCACTGAGTAACCCAATATCCATAGGTTCACAACCTTCCAACTGATCCTTAATGGTGGGTTCAGACTCTTCTGAAAGATCCACCATCTCACACTATTCTCCCAGCTCCTCAGCATTCAGCCTGGGAGAGAATTCATGCTGCCTTTCAGGAACACGTTCCCAGCTTCTCTGCTCCTCCCCCTCTCTGGTCTCAGCTACCTTGTTTTAACAGGCTTCAATTCACCCCTCCCTGCTCTGAAGAGGGGGAAGGGAGAAAGCTCCCTCTGCAGCTGTGTCTACTTAACTGACAGCTTCCTGCCAGTTCTCTGGCTTTCTGGGAGATGTAGTTCCCTGGCTCTTGAGGTCTTATGTGAGCTGACAGCAGGTTTTTTAGAATAACCTGCCGCTGGCCTGGACTCTCCCTGGCAGTCACTCTCTGGCTCATCAAAGTTAGTACAAGGGAAGTCAGCACTTTCATACTCGGCCGAGCCAGCCTGGTCAGCTCTTCTGCATAGGGGCTTACTGTTCTTCCTCATTAAAACTGTGCCAAAGCTAGGAGGAGAGCTAGATTTGTCACAATACACAAAGGACCCTTACACAGACATTTGCTTTATTATATATCATGGTATATTATATATGCCATTATTCAATCTCACCTGAAGTTATCTCATCAGTTGCTTATTGAATTTGTCCTTTTATAAAATTAGTGCACTCTGCTGTAAATGCACAATTATCAGTTTGGCTTCTTCTTATGTGATCCGAATAGAATTTACAAGGTATTAGTTAAATAAAAGCATTGTATCAGAATAGAATCAAGCCCTGATTCTATAAAAGATGAATTCAGACAATTACAATTGCAGACAATTCAATACACTGCTATTAAGTTGTTGCATTACAAAAAGAAATTTGATAGTTACTCTACTCTACTGTAATTTCATTGGTTGCCAGTCTTTTATAGAATCCAATTTAAAACTTAGCTTCTTACATTTAAAGTATTCATTCTGCAGCAACCAAATTATTTGCATGCAAAAGCAATCCCATATACACCAACAAGAACTTTAAGATTGATACATGATAATAAATTAGTACTTCCATCAGCAAACAGGGCAAAACTAGGAAGCTAGGGCCTTGTTTTACGAAACTGCGATAGCAGTTTTAGCGTGGGGAGCTGCGCTGAATAGCCCATGCTGCTCCCAATGCTCATTGAGTTCCTATTAGCATCAGGAGCAGCATGGGCCATTCAGCGCAGCTCTCTGCACTAGAAACTGCTATCGCAGTTTCGTAAAAGAGGGGGGTAGGAAAAATAAGCTTTTTATGTCATTGCTCCTCAATTGTGGAATCATCTACCCTGAGATTTGAGGGTAGAACAAATATTAAAGCATTTAAAACCATGATTTGAAACTATGCTTAAAAGTTTTATTTTCAAGAAGCATTTGGAGCAGATCTAAATATTTTAGAAATTATTCATATATATTAGTAAAAAGGGTTGGTTGGTTAGAATCCTTGAACATTATATAGATATAAGATCAATTGAAAGTTTGATTGTTAGAGTATGTATGTAAGATGATGCTTTAATATTTGGAGTTCCTTTCTATTTTATGATATGTTCGTAAACTGCTTGGATCTGTCCTAAGAATGAGCAGTATAACAAGTTTTAATAAAATATAAACATAAAATGTACATTTACGCATCTAGATCGCATTGAGACCTCCCCCCCTCCCCCCTTCCTCTGATCCCTTCATATTTCTTCTGACTTGATAATCTTTCTCTCTTTCCTTTAGCAGAACTGAGGTGGAGGGCTGGAACCCTGTTGCGCAGTCCTCATGCAGATCCAGCAGCTGTTTAGGCTGTTAGAGTCATTCCTCTCCTTTATCTCTCCAGGCCCAATGGCTGTTATAGTCCCTTTCGGTAGATGAATTTCTAGTTTAGGAGGCCCCTCCTTTTGCAGCAGTATTACAGTCACTGGCGAGCAAGAGCCAAGGACAAGGATACTGGTGACTCCTCCTATCACTGTCAATCTTAGAAGAGTCAGACAGTGGCGTACCTAGGGTATGTGGCACCCGGGGCCCATCATTTTTTGACACCCCCCCCCCCCCCTCATGTAAAATTTTTTTTTTTTTTTTTTTTTGCAATAACCATGAAATGGAATAAATGGTCAGAATAGAAACAGGCAGTGAAAATTTTCTTTTTTTTTTTTTTTCCAAAGTATTTTTATTGAGAATGGCAAAAGGTCCAGACAAGCAACCATGGTCTGTACAGAAACTTATACATTATCAAAAAGAACACAGAATGAGAGTAACAGCAACAACAAGCATGAACAAGCCTCTCCCAAGAGAAAATTGCCAATGAGAGGCATAGCAATACACAACAAAAGGCCAAAACTTGGGGCAAGCAAACAAATCCCACCCCAGAACCCACAAGAATAATAAGCCGGACTAGACCCTCAGCCATATTTTATAATGAAAAAAAACCCCCACAAGCAACAACACCCAGACCGCTCACCAGACACACCAATCCGCACAACAAGCACCCAAGAAACACCCAGCCACCACCCAGACAAAACTACCAGACACACCTACCCCACCAAGCCCAGACCCAACCCCCCCTCCCCAGAGAGTGCAAGCGCAAAGTGGACCGTGAAAAGGGCAGCTGCAGAAGTGGAAAGCCCCAGATAAGTAGGTTAGCTAAAGAAAGCCCACAGATAGAAGAAATCAGGATAACAGAAGTTCCAACAAATGCTCCCACAGAAAATTTTCTTTTATTGAACCTCATTTATGTAACCATTATTCCAAACATAACATAACATAAATTATGTCTGAATTGTCATGACATCAGAAGTACATATGGAGTAGTTGCAGGTGATGCTTGGGACAGTTCTGATTATGTTAGTTTGGTTTTATGTGTTTTTTTTAATAGAAGGGTTTTTATTTCTTTTTTTAAGGTTTTGTAGTTTGTGGTCGAGGTCAATAGGTTGTAGAGTTGGGGGTCAAGTGTTGCAGCTCGAATGGCTAGGAGGTTGTCGAACAGTTTTTTTCTTTTGACGTTTTTGGTTGGAGGGTGTGTGAATGGTGCGTGAGTTCTCCTATGTCTGTTTGAAGTGGATTGAATTATTTAGCTGAAGAAATTAGTTACCCCCCCCCCATTCCACACACATTAATTCTCTTCCATTTTTGTTCCCATTATAAAAAAACACTGATAAGTTCCCAGGAAAAAAATACATTAAAATAAGAAGTGAAAACAAAGGCCCCTACAGATGAGAACATAACATAAGAATAGCCTAACTGGGTCACACCAATGGTCCATCATGCCCAGTAGCCCATTCTCATGGTAGCCAATAGTGCTGCCCGATTCAGAGAAAAATATTTCATTCGATCCGATTCACCCTGTTGAATCGATTTTTCGATTAGATTCACTGTTAATGACACCGCTTTTTAAGTTTAAACAAAGTATAACAATAAATTTCACAACAACAATAAATTTCACAAAGTACTTAAAAAAAAAAAAATCACATTTTTCCATTAAAGCAGTTCTGGAGACATTTGCTTGAACAGTCTTTTTTCCCAGTCCATAAGCAAGCAATATGAAAAAGATTTCCTTAATTATCTACTCAAACATTTTTGCTATTTACTTTCATTGTACCTATACTATTATTCAGTAGAAAAAATGGACTTAACTGTGCAGGAAATGAATCTCCTCATACACCCACCATATAGTGCAAAAATGTGCAAAGGTCTGTTTTTTTCTTTCGATCACTACATAGCCTAATGCCACACAAGCAGCGCTGTTACAAACATATTCTGAAGGTCAATGCTAAGGTTGACAAAGTTTCCTTCCTTGGACCAGAAGGAGATACTGACAAACCACTGGAAGAGATTCTAAAACAACTACCCAGAAATAACACCCAAAGACCCACTCAGTGTGTGAACCAGTTGAGTGGAGTGGACTAACTGGGGGTGGAAATGGGCCCAGAGTTTGCTCAGCAGAATTTCCCAGACTACCTCTTCCTCTCAACACACTGACATGCTACCACCACCACCAACACTAGGAACACCTCACCGAGTATGCCAGCAATGCTTATAAACTTTATAAAACACATTATTATATTTTCTTATAAAGCATATATTTTAACTGAACTCAGCCTTGCCATTCACAAAAATAGAAAAGTTCCCATTTCAAGCTGTCTCATGTACACTTTTCAAATCTAACATATTGTAATCACAAAACAGAAAATAAAATTATTTTTTCTACCTTTTGTTCTCTGAACAATATTCAAATCTTGTTGGTCCCAGGCTCTTGTTGTCTTGCTTGCCAGGGTCTCCTTTCTCCGTGCTAACCATCCGTCTGCCATCTCTGTTCTCCCCTTCCGTTTCCCTTCCCTCTCCCGGAGATCTGGCATCTTTCCTTTTTTTTGTCTCCATCCACAGATTCACCTTTTCTCAACTCCCCACCACCCCAGGATCCACCATCTCTCCCTTTCTGTTCCCAACTATCCTCCTATCCAGTATCTCTATCCCCCCTCCACACCATCCCCTGTTTCCAAGTTCTCTCCCTTTCTGTTCCTTCCCTCCCTAAATCCCATTATGCACCATCTCTCTCCCACTCCTCTGTTTTTAGACCCATTATTTCTAACCCCCAAAGTCTGGCATATGCATGTATCTTTGAACCCCCCTTCCCTCTCTCCCTCTGTGTACTTTTACACCAGGACCCCCCTCCCCCGAAGGTCTGTCCCCCCTCCGAAGGGCTACACCCCACCCCTGAAGACCTGCACCCCCCGAAGGACTTTACCTCCCACCCGAAGGTCTGTCCCCCTCTGAAGGCCTAAACCCCCCCCCTGAAGGACTGCACCCCCCCCCCGAAGGCCTGCACTCCCTTGAAGGTCTGCACCCCCCCGAAGGCCTGTCCCCCCCTTGAAGGCCTGTCCCACCCCCTTGTAGGCCTGCACCCCCCTTGAAGGCCTGCACCCCCCCCTTGAAGGCCTGCACCCCCCCTTGAAGGCCTGCCTGCCTTTCCCCCCTTGAAGGCCTGCACCCCCTTGAAGGTCTGCACCCCCCCAAAGGCCTACACCCCCCCCCCGAAGGTCTGCACCCCCCTGAAGGCCTGCCTGCCCCCCTTGAAGGCCTGCACCCCTTGAATGTCTGCACCCCCCCCCGAAAGCCTGTCCCCCCTTGAAGGCCTGCCTGCCTGCCTGTCACCCCCTCCCCCTTGAAAGCCTGCTTGCCTGCCCGCCCGCCCCACCCTGAAGGCCTGATGCCCCGACCCACCCCGAAGGACCGCTCGCCCCCCTGGCCTCCCCGCACCACCTATGAACAGCCGCAGCAGGATCGCGAAGTCAGCGTCGGGTACCAGCCCTAAGGGGGTGTTCCCGGCCTTGCCGTTCAGTCCCCCCCCACCCCCGAAGGACCCCCCGCCCCCCTGGCCTCCCCGCACCACCTATGAACAGCCGCAGCAGGATCGCGAAGTCAGCGTCAGCGATCCCTGCTGCTTCCTGCGCCACGGTCCCGCCCCTCCTCTGACGTCAGAGGAGGGGCGGGATCGCGTCGTAGGAAGCAGCGCAGGGATGCTGACGCTGACTTCGCGATCCTGCTGCGGCTGTTCATAGGTGGTGCGGGGAGGCCAGGGGGGCGAGCGGTCCTTCGGGGGTGGCGGGGGACTGAACGGCAAGGCCGGGAACACCCCCTTAGGGCTGGTACCCGGGGCGGCCCGCCCCCCCCGCCCCCCCCTAGGTACGCCACTGGAGTCAGACCCCCCCCCACCCCCCCAATTTCAGAAGCTATAAGACTATTCTGTCAGTATATCACATACCTTCTTCAGGTAGAGTCACTAGAGGTCTCTGCTGAGCTACTTTTAGCAAGCAGAATCATGTTAAAAGGAAATTGTTGTTCAATTAGTTTCTTTTTAAAAGCACTCAACCTAATCACATCAGATTTATTTATTTTTTAAATTTACATACTGTCTATAACTAGATGGTTTCCATATAAACATACAGGACTATTTCCTATCCAATAATCTCTTTCACGATAGCTGCAAACAATTCCCTAGTTTCACTCCCAGCAGGCTTAAAGGTATTTTTCATGCTATTTTTTCCTAAGCTGATAATTCTTTTGCATGATAATAGTTTGCCTTGGCTTTCCATTTTTATGTATTTAAGGTCTCGAGACTAAAAACTATCTCATTCTAACTCATTAGTAAAGCAAGAGGGTTTAACCATCTAACAGGACAAGTCTTCCAAGGAATAATCTCAGCTAATGCATTTGATATGAAACATAGAAACATAGAAAATGACGGCAGAAAAGGGCTATAGCCATCAAGTCTGCCCACTCTATTAACCCTCCCTAACTACCCTCCTAGAGATCACACTCAGGTGGCGATACCTTTACACTTCCCTCGTAGAGATCCGACGTGGGCATCCCACATATTCTTGAAATCAGGCACGCTGTTGGCCATGATCACCTGCTCTGGGAGCTTGTTCCAATGGTCAACCACTCTCTCTGTGAAGAAATACTTCCTGGTGTCGCCATGAAATTTCCCGCCCCCTGAGTTTCAGCGGATGCCTTCTTGTGGCTGAGGTTCCTTTAAGAAAGAAAATATCATCTTCCACCTCTACACGACCAGTGATATACTTAAATGTCTCGATCATGTCCCCCCTCTCCCTGCGTTCTTCGAGAGAGTATAGCCGCAATCTGTTCAGCCTTTCCTCGTACGTGAGATCCTTGAGCCCCAAGATCATCCGGGTGGCCATTCTCTGAACCGACTCAACTCTCAGCACTCCAGAATTGTACACAGTACTCCAGATGAGGTCTCACCATGGCTTCTATACCAAACATCAACAGATGGCTCTAACAAAGTCCTTCTATTTGACAGATCATAACTTCATTAAAATGGCTGTCCATGAATTTTCCTTATTCAGGTTTAATCATACAGCATTTCTGTTAAAAAAAATAGAATGTGGTAAATATTTATTCAGGCAGCAGCAGTGAGTGTTATGCTGACCACCATCAGCATTATTCCAAGATATTCAATGCTGAGCCATGTCTGGGTTTCAGTACTGAATATACATAGTAACACAGTAAACGATGGCAGATAAAAGCCTGAATGGTCCATCTAGTCTGCCCAAACATACACTCTAAATTAAATCATTAAATTATAGAAATTGTTCTTTATCTTAGATATTTCAAGGGCCGGAAAACCAGAGCACTGCCCGGTAAGGTGCCTCTTCTGGAGTCTCTGTCGAAGCTCACTCCAGCTCATCTAAACCATCCCAGCTCATCCTCAACTGAATGGCCATATACGTGACACAGACCTTGCAAATCTGCCCAGTAATGGCATTAGTTCTTCAATATATACCATTATTTTTTGCTTCAAGATCCTCTGTGTTCATCCCATGCTTTTTTTTTTTTAACTCTGTCACTGTCATCTCCTCTCCTTCCTTCATGTGGGTAGCATGACAAATCTGAACTGCAAGACAAAGAACTATACTTCCTGTTTATCAAAAGAACATATTCTTGTCATAATGCCGGGGTTAGCTGGTAAATCATTTCTACAAGGGGTTAAATCAAAATTGTAGGGCAGGCAAATAGTTCAAAAATAACTCATATAGCCCCAACCCCTCTTCAACACAATCCCATAGTGTTATATATGATCCTCTTACATTCGATCCATAGAGCCTCAGAAGCGGCTTACTTTCTGGGAAAAATCACCCGATAGGTTTTGAATAGCTGCAGGCTTCCTCACCGGCTCAACCAAAGCTTAATAGCCTTTTTTTTTAAAAAATGTATCTTTTAAATACTTTCATCAATAACTATAAAGTGCTCATAATCTCATGATATATTTTTAACATAATTTAACTTATCTTTTAACTTGTCTCCTGCTTGTAGCTGGTAAGGCATGTTTTTGGTACCCATAGACTTCAGTGTCTGTGGTGGTGCTTCTCTGGCTTGCCCCTTAAGTAAGCTATTTCGACTACTTCGAAAAATTGTGAGTTATGGAACTGAGGGTGAAATACACAGGTGGATCAAAAACTGGTTGGTGGATAGAAAACAGAGAGTGGGGGTAAATGGACAATATTTGGACTGGAAAAGCGTTACCAGTGGAGTGTCTCAGAGTTCGGTGCTTGGGCCTGTGCTCTTCAACATATTTATAAACGACCTGGAAATTGGAACGACGAGCCAGGTGATTAAATTTGCAGACGATACAAAGTTATTCAGAGTAGTGAAGATGCAGGAGGATTGCGAAGACCTGCAACAGGGTCGCGACATGGCAAATGAAGTTTAACGTGGACAGGTGTAAGGTGATACATGTTGGTAACAAAAATCTTGTACACAAATACAGGATGTCTGGTGCAGACCACCTCAGGAAAGAGACTTGGGAGTACTGGTTGACAAGTCGATGAAGCCGTCCACGCAATGCATAGCAGCGGCGAAAAGGGTGAACAGAATGCTTGGAATGATTAAGAAGGGGATCACGAACAGATCAGAGAAGGTTATCATGCTGCTGTACTGGGAAATACTGGGCTGCTGCACCTGGAATACTGCATCCAGCACTGGTCACCGTACTTGAAGAAAAACACAGTACTACTCGAAAGGGTCCAGAGAAGAGCGACTAAAATGGTTAAGGGGCTGGAGGAGTTGTCTCTTCTCCCTTGAAAAGAGGAGACTAAGAGGGGACATGATTGAAATGTTCAAGATAATGAAGGGAATAGACTTAGTAGATAAAGACAGGTTGTTCACCCTCTCCAAGGTAGGGAGAACGAGAGGGCATTCTCTAAAGTTAAAAGGGGATAGATTCCGTACAAACGTAAGGAAGTTCTTTTTCACCCAGAGAGCGGTGGAAAACTGGAACGCTCTTCCAGAGGCTGTCGAAGGGGAAAACACACTCTAGGGATTCAAGACAAAGTTAGACGAGTTCCTGCTGAACTGGAACGCACACAGGTAGGGCTGATCATGGTTGGGGCACTGGTCTTTGACCTAGGAGCCGCCGTGGGAGCGGACTGCTGGGCACGATGGAAACTGGTCTGATCCAGCAGTGGCAATTCTTATGTTCTTATGTTCACTGTGTGAAGGCATTGCAGACTAAGCTAAAATTGTACTGAACAACTGTTAACAACTAAACAATCACTTCAATATTGGGAAAATGCATTAATATTTACAGAAGATTATATCAAACTTGGCATTTACTGAAAAAATAAACATTAAGAGGATGAAAACGGAATAACCTCCTGTTTAAATTTTGGCACAGCATTTTCTTCTCCAACAGAGCAGCAAATGAATTACTACAGAGCTTCAACAAAATGAAAAGTAAATAGACAGAGAGGAACATCTTGCTCTTTTATGGGAAATAATATCAAAATAGACGTGATCCTGAAACCAGGGTGTCAGCTCCAGTTCTCAATAGACACAAACCATTTTGGTCTCTGCATTATGCAAAATATATAAACTGTGAAAATCTGCATTCCAAGGTTCCTAATTTGAATAAGCTTAGAGATAATTTATGTTTTGATGAGCTTGGTTTGCCTATGCATTGTCCCAAATGTTGACTTGTTTACATGCTCCGGGGCTGCAGTTGGAGAGCACCTGTACCAATAGCATTGAGTACTTTTATTGGGTCAGTCTCTCAGCTTCCGGAGAAGACATACACTGTAATGTCGGTCTTTTGAAGTCCTTCGTTTTCATTGCGTAATACATGAGGAAAAAATTATATCAAATGACACTGCCAAGCCTCTAGGGAAGGAAATATGTCTCACTACAAATATTATTTACCTAAGGGACGGTAGTTATAGGGCAGATCTCTAATCCATAGGATCTAGGCTTTTAAATCTCTCCTCTGAACTAACTCAGCAGGGTACATTAAACTACCTGTTATCTCCAACTTCTTATAATAAAGTATTCAGCACTATAATCTGACATTGAAAATTTATTGTGTATACTTTGAAAGTAATATAAGAGGGGGAAAAAAGCAGTTTTATAGGGCATATTCTCTAACAAATGCAAGGCTACAGCAGAACAGTTTTCCCTGTTGCTAATGTAGTTACTGCTTTAGTAAATGTTATTTGACCCATTCTGTGTGAAAATAAACCTTTTGTTCTGCGCTGTGGGGGACAGGGTAAATATGCAATGTGTAGGTTTCCTCCGTACAAATTCAGACATCAAAGTCATTCCTTGGTGTGATTTTACGCGGATCTCAAGTTTCAGTCCCATATTTAAAGCTACTTATCTGGGTAGCAATTGCTGCTTTCAAGAGAAGTATTTACTTATTTCTCTCAACATAGTAAAAAAAAGTTAACCTATCAAGCTGAATGTTTAAATCTGCATAAAACACCCCAAGGAATGTCTTTTTATTATTATAATTTATTTTTTTATTTATTTATAAGATTTTCAATTTTTGATACAAGCATTGCATTTGCAAGTTGCTACAGATCCAGAAATTATATTCAATAAAACATATAAAGGAAACATTAACTATCTATTATTTAGTCCACAAAAATGAGGATCAAGAAAAGAAATAAACTTCCAATCAGAAATAACAAAAATTAAATTAAGGTCACGGCATTAGATTCCCGAATTACAGCCAGATGGTAGGTCATACATGGTTACCAACCTTTCTTTTGATCCAATAAATTCTAAAAGTTGTTTAGGCTCAAAGAAAAGAAAATTCTTATCTTGGTAAGATACATAACACTTTGCAGGAAATTTAACAAGAAATGTAGCCCCCAAAGCAAGAGTTCTTGGCCTCAAGGATAAGAACTCTTTCTTACATCTCTGGGTTTTCTGAGCCAAATCTGGAAAAACTCGAACATTAGAGCCTAAAAACGTATCATTTATATGACGAAAATACATGCGAGGGATTTTTATCATTATAATTTTAATATATTACAGCACAGATTTATTACTTGTTTTAAGAACACAGAAAAAATTCCGGTATAAAATAAAACATATTGGGCTCCTTTTACTAAGCTAAATTGCCAAGCGTGCTAGACCTTAACGCCAGCATTGAGCTGGCGTTAGTTCTAGCCGCATAGCGTGGGTGTAGTGTGCGCTAAAATGCTGCGTGCGCTAAAAACGCTAACGCAGCTTAGTAAAAGGAGCCCATAGTAGCTCGCCACCACTACTTAATAGAAACAGACAATTAATAATTCTTCACTTAAGTCCACTTAAGATCAAGCAGAAGTTAGAAGATAAAAAAAAAGAAAATCACAATTACAACAGCAAAGCCAAATCATAGGTGACTCCAGAATAATACAAATGTGGTTTACTAAGCAGATGGCATAACCGGAGAGCTAGAAAGAGTCCTTTTACTGCTTACAAAAGCAGAAAACTGAGCATCCAAAAACACATATTTGATTGATTTCAACTGAATTACACACTTGCAAGGAACCTTTAGAAAAAGGAGAGCTCCCAATCTAAAAACAGCTGGTTTTAGAAGAAGAAAAGCCTTCCTCCTTTTTTAGTTTCTTTAGTCAAACCTGGAAACGTCCTGATTTGATGCCCCCAAAACGGAGTCCCCCTTTTCTTGAAAAAATATTCACAAAAGCCAGTCTTGATCAGGGGGCAGTGCCAAAGCCATAATCAAAGTACCGTAGCTTTAACTACTTGGTCAGTTTCAATTGCTTCAATTATTTCAGAAACACTCCAAACATCTTTTCCCATGTTTAAATCAGAAGACTTAACAGTTTCTTTCATTACCATTGGTAAGTAATCAATACGGCATTGCATTATTTGAGATATGTTCTGTAACACTTCCTTGAGGTAGCAAAGAAACATATCTCTGGGAGAAATAAATGGGAGCTTTGGAAAATTTATCAAACAAAGGTCGGAATACCTAATTGCATTCTCCAAATTGTCCATCCTCCTCCTCAACAATGTATTCTCTTTCATAATATTAGCGTTCACCACCTATAGGGTACTATAGTGGAGTAGCAAGGGTACGTGGAGCCTGGGGTGGTAGTGCCCCTTCCAATCCCTCTTTTCCACCCCCAACTCCTTCCCAACCACCACCCCCACCACACATGCACCCCCTTCCCTTCCCTCGTACCTTTTAAATTTTCCAGGCGAGAGCAATGGCATGAACTTGTTGCCCGCAATCATGTCATCTATCCATCTGACATTACTTGCTAGGCCTGGGGCCCAGAAGTGACGTCAGAGAGAGGTGACACCAATGCAGGCAGCAAGTTCATAATGCCGCTCGCACAGGAAAAATTAAAGAGGTATGAGGGAAGGGACGCACTTGCGAGGCAAGGGGGGAGGGGCTGGGAAGGAGAGGGCAGAGAGGAGGATGGGTACCTGCGCCCTTTACAAAGACTGCGCCCAGGGTGAACCGCATCCCCCATACACCCCCTTTACTATGCCTGAACCTGTAGGTCATATACTTTTTTAGCTTGAGTCTTTGTATTCTTAGTTATTTGATTAATGGACAAGAGGGCTCTGGAAACTTAGTTAAAAGCACAGAAGAACAAAGGTAGAGAAAATGATTTTATTTTCAATATAGTGATTGAAATGTATCAGTTTTGAGAATTTATATCTGCTGTGTATATTGTGTGTATATGAAAAATGGAAGAAAAAAAATTGCATTACAATTAGTAAAGGGGGCAGGATCTGGGGCAGAGCTTGGGTGCATTTTGGGTGGAGCTTGGGAGGTCTGTGGTTGGGGGTACATACTTTGAAGTAGTTGGGAAACACTGCTGTAGGCAATTAGCCAGCGCCAGTGCCTCTCCTTCTCTCTCTCCCTCTTCCCTCCTGGCACCCCCTACTGGCGTCTCAGGGCCCTTCTGGAAGGCCTCTGTGCATGCTCGGATTTCAACGTGATGATGTCACTCCTGCACATGATGTCATCACGGCAACGTCCGTGCACTTCCGGGTGCCTCAAGCCGTGGCCACTCCCTTTAGCCCTTGCTACATTTTTCGACTTTGTTGCGGCCCCCGGATCATTTTTGAGTTGTGCAGGCCTGCTCTAAATTGTACCGTTCCTTCAGATTTTTTGCAGCCCAAATGCATGACCTTGCATTTCTTCGCATTAAATTTTAGCTGCCAAATTTCAGAAATGGAGAGAGGTGCTAAATATTGGGATTCTGCATAAACATGGGAGAAACAGCTTTTTTCCGCTCCCGTGGTGCAGTAACAACTTTTTCCCGCAAATGCAGGAATTTTACTCGACAGCATACCGTTACCATGGATTTACCATGGTATTCCCATTCCCATGTCATTGTCTACTTCACAGCTTCAATAATAAAGCAATGCAAGCTTGAAAAACCACGAGCGTGCTCTTCCCGGCATATATTTTACCACACGGACGTCTTATGGCATAAACAACACCTGTGCTGTTGCAATTTCTAAAATCTTTCACAAATTCAACTGATGACAGTGTGTACTGATGACAGTGTGTACTGCCTGTGGGCATTTTAACATTACTACCTAGTGATTTTTGTGCATTAAAAATGCTTGAGCTGAAACAGTAAAATAATGTCACTGAAAAAATGCAGTTAATGTGTCAGAATTTCACAGTCACCAAAAAGTGCTCAAGAGTCCTGATTCTATAAAGTCTGCCTAAAGTTAGGCGCAGATATAGGCACTCATTTTATAAAACATAGATACCCATTATTAGGGTTACAAGATTTTATTATTGTAAAATCCAGTCCCATAGCCCCACCCCCAGGCCTGCCCAGGTCCACCCAGCCCCACCCCTGTTCTTCCCAAGTCATGCCCTGTTCCGCCACAGTCTCACCCCCAGCACCACCACCCTCAAGCTGTTCTCGTGCTCGGAGCCATGTTGGGAGGGCATCTGCCTATGTGCAGGTGTGACATGATGATGTCATAAGCTTGTGCGTATGCATTTGATGTCACCACGTTGCAGCCATGCATGTGCGAATGCCCTTCCAAGGTGGTCCCATTGTGGAAGTTTTTCATAACCCGAACACAGTACCGGGATTTGAAAAGCCGTCCGGGCATGTCCTCTAAAAAGAGAACATGTCTGGGTAAATCTGAATGTTCTGGTTACCCTATCCATTATAGAATCATGCTTGCCTAAGCATGCTTAGGCAGTGCTCAGCATCCTAACATTTAGGTGTCCCCAATTTATGCCAGGTTTCTCGTCACCTAAGTTAGGTGCCAATATCAGAGCCTAAAGGTGCCTAATTCACAAAAAAAGGCACCTAACTTGAAAACACGCTCAGGATCTGCCCCTAACCATGCCCACTTTTAGTGTAGGTGCTTTGGGTAAGGCGCCTACTTTTTAAAGAATCAAGTTTTTGAGTTAGGCGCCTAACTTTCAATTTGGTACAATTAAAGCTGACTGTGAGGTATTGAGTGCCATTATCAGCACTGATTAAGCCTATTAATCAATTAAGTTAGGCACTGATATTGGTGCCCAACTTTAGGTGGTCTTTGTAGAATCAAGGTCAAAGTGTCCACCTCCAGCTTTAATTGAAAGATGGAGGGACTCAGTATGATGGAAAAGATTGAAGAGAGGAGGCAGGGGAAGAGAGAAACGTGTGAGAGATCGACTGGGTCCTGTGGCAAACTGCCCCAGATCATCTGTAGTGCTTCCTTGAGTTTGGCGATTGCAGCTGTGGGTGGAGCTTGTGATAGGTCTCCAACGTTGCTCCCCAGACAAAAGTCTACATCACTGTGACATCATTAATAGTAAGCTGGTGTCCCATTTGTTTTTCTTCCAATGTGGTAGTTTTACAGTAGAAACAATTTTGAACGTGTGGAAATCTCTCCGCCATGTTTAAAGATAATTTTATTTCTCTCAGAACATAAATGCAGGTAACAACAATTAAAGCTGTAAAAATTCACACTGAAATTCCAAGAACAGCAAAAAAGCTCTAGGGCATTACTATTTTTTCTATCTCACCCTGTAGATCTAAACCTATTTGTAACTCAATATGAGCTCTATTACCTTAGAAAAGCATGAAATAAATAAATGATGATGGTGGTGGTGATGATTTCTTTCATATAAGAAAATGGTACCGACTTGGGCCTCTAATGGTACAGGGAACAAAGGTTACTGATTCACTCTACAGAAACCTGCTAACCTTATTTAACCCTGCTGCACCAGATCTCTGTAAGTATTCAGGAATTCATAACATTATTGTTGAATAAAAGAAACCTGTGAAAGACTTCATTTGAATTCTCTGGCAAGGGCACAAAATAATGCTATAATCACTTGCATTGAATAGCAAACCACATGGCACCAACTCTGCATGCATACAGTATAATTTTGAAAGAGAAATTATCTGAGTAAAACTAGTTAGTAAATGTAGTAAAAAAAAACAACAACAAACAAACCCAACAAAACCCCACCTGCCTACTTGTTCTCGACACTAGCTTTTCCAAAGTCAAACCTGGAGTATCTCCTTGATGGTCAGGTTTATAGGATATTCACTATGAATCTGCTTGAAATTGATTTGCCTCCATTATATGAAGATTCATGGTGGTTATTTAGAAAAGTTAGCTGGCAAGGGGGTAATCCAGGACCAACTTGAGAAACACTGCTCCCTACCACCTCTTTCTATGAGGGTAGGATTGGGCATGCATATTTGAAAATAAGTAATAAGTACATACTAGTTTTCTCCCTCATCCTAAACTCCTGCCTGGCAATGATTCTCTTTTAAGCTGGCTATAAATATAGATGTTGCAGAGACCTGTGTAGAGTATAGGTGAGAAAAGGAGGCCAGGCTAAAAAGGTAAATGACACTGAAATCCACTGTCTGTGTTTGGTGGGCAGCACTCTCAGCCCTGGCCTATCAGAGGACAAGGAGTCCAAGCTAAGTGATCAGGTAGTCATCATGATATTTGTGCCAAGATAATGAATGTTTAATGCAAGCTGAAAAGTGTTCTGATGCTACACAAGGTTTCCCTCTATGCTTATGTTAGCCAGAGGAATGAATGTTTTCTTTTTAATACTCAAGTATATTGGATCATCAAAAGGATTGGATTACCGTTAATGAGGAAGCCCTTTCAATACAAAGATGCTCAGTCACAAAGTGAAAGTAAATCAAGAAATTAAGATTCAACTAAACATAACTGACTTTAAAAAAAAATAAAAAAAAATCCTGGTACATCCTAGAATGATAGGACAGTTATAAACTGTCCACCCTAAACAATCCCAAACAAAATTGGGGGTGGGGAGGGGGAGTAAACTCACTTATTTCATAGGAAACTATAATTTTGTGGTGAGAATTATGGTTTAGATGCAGTTACAAATATGAATCTGTGGAAAGCACTGTCTGGCCACAGTATTACCAAGAGCAATTTTCCCAGACACATTTTACTGTGTAGAGCTGAGAGTCAGCCCTCAAGATGCTTTATGACTGGTTGTCATGCCAAAAAGGCATGTAGAAATTAGTAAGGAAAATTGCACAAACCATAACCTCAAATCTTCTATGACACTATTGTTACAGGAAATGACTAATTGCAAAGCTACATTTTTAATTATGGAGAAGCAAATTGTGTATCAAGTTCCAAGGAATGTAACTGTTTCAGTTGTTAACTCATTTAGAGTTCAATCTCATCAGTTGTAACATTAAACATTAGTGTTTTGGAGGCACAAATACCAGCCGAGTTTACAAGACTATGGTACCACAAACTCTTTTTCAAAGCGAAACTTACCGAGAAACATTCACCCTGAAGGACTGCACCTCTCCTGAAAGCTGCACCCCCCACCCCCTGAAGGCTGCACTGCCCCTGAAGGACTGTCCCCCCCACCCTCCCCGAAGGCTGCAATCCCTTTGAAAGCCTATCCCCACTGAAGACCTGCACCCTCCGAAGGGCTGGTTCCCCCTCCCAACGGCCTGGTCCCCCCCGGAGGTCTGGTTGGTCCCCCCTTCCCCCCGAAGGCCTGGTCATACACCCCCGAAGGCCTGCATGTTTCCCCCTGGCCTCCCGCTCTTAACTTAAGATAATTAGCAGCCTGTAGAAAGGATCGCAGTGCTGTAGCGATCTTTGCAGGCTGCCATCATCCTTAGCACCACGTTTGCTCTACCGTGGTCCCGCCCCTCCTCTGACGTCAGGGGCAGGATCGCGGCAGAGCCAATGTGGTGCTGAGGATGACGGCAGTCTGCTACAGCACCGTGATCCTTTGTGCAGGCTACTGATTATCTTACGTTAAGAGTAGGAGGCCAGGGGGGAAGCCGGAGGATGCTGCAAAGGCCTAAGCAAGTATGCAGCACTTCCCGACTGACCCTCCCCCCTCGCCCTCTAAAGCAGGAGTGGCAGCAGCACTGCTGCTCCTGCTTTAGGGGGCGAGGGGGGAGGGTTGGTAACCGAATCAGTGAGGTCAAGTTTTTAAAAAAAAAACATATCGATTCACCCAATTCGAATTGGTGAATCGAAAATGCACTAGTCTATATTAGAACAGGTTTGTCCAATCTTTTTCTATCAGGGTCCACATTTTATATTTTGCAACATTCATTGGGCCAAACAAAACATGCACTGTTGTATTTTGCCACATTTCATCAAATTTTGACAAAATATGATGGTGCATTGCCTCCTCCCCAGCCTTCATCCAGTCTCTCCCTCTCTCTCTCTCTCTTTCTGTCTCTCGTGTACATCCCAAGCCCTAACATAATATCTCTCTCTTTTTCATGTACACTCCCCTCCCCCATCTTCCCCCAACCTCTTTCCCTTCACCTAGCTTCAGGATTCCAGCTGCCCCACTGTGACACATCTCTCTGAAAAACTGAACTTTGTGGTGCCGGAAGTCTGGCTTGGTCTTGCGGTTTCAAGTCTCTCAATTCTTAAAATCTGCAAAACCAATCTGAGTTGTGGTGGGGAGCAGGGACCACAAGAATTGACAGGCTTCTAAGGTCCAGAAAAAAACACTTGATGGGCTGAATTATGGCCTGTGGGTCATAGGTAGTACAAGCCTTTGCTTGAACAATGTAGGTACTGTGGGAAAAATGGTAGAAGCTGTTGTTAAGAACAAAATTATGATGTGGATAAACGTGCTTTAATAGGAAAGATGCAATATGAATTTAGAAAAGTGAATTCATGCCTAAATAATCTCACCCCTAACTTGGATTTGAACCAGTGAGTGGAGGTGAAAGGATTTACTCTGTAACTCTGTGCCAGTTCTCTTTAGCCATTCATTCCTTTGTCCCTCCCCTAACTCCCCCCCCCCCCCCCCACACACACACACACAGCAATAAAATATTGTGTGGACCATTACATTTCCTTTTGAATCAAAGCAATTTATCTCAGGATGTATTTTACTGCAATGTTTTTACATGTTTCTTTTTTTATATAGAGAAATGTTTTTGGCCTTGAGTCAACATGTCCTCTTTGTCCAAGAAAGGAAACTTCTAACTTTAAATACTTGTTATCCTTTGACAAAGTTTCATTGCTATTCAACTGCTTTGTTGATTTTGTTGTACTTCATTTGTGTGCGAATTCCTTATCTTCTTTAAGTTTAATAACTTTTGTCTGTGCGTTTGGCGTGTATGGAGAGACCTAAGGTGTCCCAGGTTGATGGACAATTCGGATCAGCTGAACCGAACACACAGCTAAGCTTGGAGCTTCTTGTCTATTTAAATTTCACCTCAAGCACATGCAGCGCTGGCTGAAGAGTGAAAATATTGCCTGCATGTTTGATTTATACGTTATGAATTGTGGATTTGGACTTCTTTAATGTATATGGAATGACTGCAGATTTTACTTATATGATAAATACTTTGGCTCATTTTCAAGAATTGATTTAAGAGCATAAGGTTTGCCGCTGCTGGGTCAGACAGTGGTCTATCGTGCCCTGCAGTCCGGTCCCACGGCGGCCCTTAGGTCAAAGACCAGTGCCCTGTTTGAGGCTAGCCTTACCTATGTATGTGCTGTTCCAACCTTCTCTTGAATCCCTGAAGGGTGTTTCCCCCTATAGCAGCCTCTGGAAGAGCGTTCCAGATTTCTGCCACTCTCTGGGTGAAGAACTTCCTTACATTTGTACCGAATCTATTCCCTTTTAACTTTAGCGAGTGCCCTCTCGTTCTCTTCACCTTGGAGACGGTGAACAATCTCTCTTTCTCTGCTAAGTGAATCTGTGAGTTTGATTAAAAGACAAGGCAAGCATCTAGTTAAAAATTGAGTTAGTAGTTTCACTCAATTTCCTTTTATTAATTTTAAATATGAGATCTTTGCTGGAAGAATTTATTTTCTTGTTTCCCTTCTCCTTAAGATTGAGGACTATGTTTAATTAATTAATGGGTTACCTAATTAGATATATTATGCTGACCTAATAGAAATTGGATTTATCTTATATTACCTTTTTGATTTGGTTTGTCTATTAACAGAAATACTGGATGTACTAATATCATAATGTTGCCTGTTATCTAAAAATTAAAAAAAAGATTTAAAAAAAAAAAAAAAAAAAATGAGTTAGTTGTGGTTCCTGGATGTAAGTGCTACTCTAAACTAAACTAAAACTTTGGATTTGTGTACAAAATGTTTGATTTTGTTAAAAATCTTAAAATGATAAATAAAGATTAACAATAAGTAAAAATACATAGATAAAAGAAAAAAGGAACAGATCGAAAATTGAGGGGAAATTAATAGGAGTGATTCCAAAATGATTAGCAAACAAAGTTGTCTTTAAAGTTTTCTGAAATAATTGAAGGGAGCCTAAACGCCTTAAGTTTCAAGTTTCAAGTTTATTAAATTTTTGATTGATCGCTTTGTCATATTTTCAAAGCGATGAACATTAATACAAAGTAATAAGAGTGGATACAAAATTACCTTATTAAAACAAAATAAAATTAAAATTACATATAATCTAAAACATTAATTATCGATAATCAATAAATTTATACTATATACATACTTGACATGACATGAATAAAAGGGAAAAGGGATAAGAAATACAAAATTCAATAAAAAGAGAGGTAGGGTCAAAACATGAGGTTGGGAATTAAGATTAATGCATCATTGTGTTCTTATTTATAAGTACTTAATCGAAAGTAAGCGGCAAGTCATTCCATAAGTTCCATCAATTTAAAAGAAAAAGATTGACATAGGCCTCCTTTTATTAAACTGCGCTAGCAGTTTTTAGCGCTGGGAGCCACGCTGAATGCCTCATGCTGCTCCCGACATTCATAGGAACTCTATGAGTGTCGGGAGCAGCACGGGGCATTCAGCGCGGCTAGCGCAGTTTAATAAAAGGAGGCCTAAGTTTCCGAATAGATTTATTTTTACCCTTAAGTGAGGGAAAAGAGAGTTTAAATCTTTGGGTGCTTCTGACAAGATGAGATCTATGAGTGTTCCAAAACAGAGGAGCAAGAGGAAAAAACAGACCAAACAAGATCTTAAATGCAATACAAACGCATTTGAAATGGTTCCTATAAACTATGTCTAACTTTTTGCATGGTTTATAGAATAGCGCTTTTTCTAGCACTGATTTTTTGGGATGCATAGGGAGAAGAATGGCCAGTAGGAAAAAGGAGGTGATAATGCCTTTGTATAAGACTCTGGTGAGACCTCATTTGGAATATTGTGTACAATTCTGGAGACTGCACCTTCAAAAAGATATAAAAAGGATGGAGTATATCTAGAGGATGGCTACTAAAATGGTGTGTGGTCTTTGTTGTAAAGTATATGAGAACAGACACAAAGATCTCAACATGTATACTTTGAAGGAGAGAGGGGAGATATGATATTGACATTTAAATGCCTATGTGGCATAAATGTGCATGAGGAGAGTCGCTTTCAATTAAAAGAAAGCTCTGGAATGAGGGGGCTTTGGATGAAACTGAAAGGGATAGACTAAGAAGTAACCTCAGAAAATATATTTTTTACAGAAAGGGTGGTAAATGCATGTAATTGCCTCCTGGTGGAGGAATCAATTATTCTGTCTCGACTGGACTACTGCAACTCTATGTACTTGGGCCTATCCAAGGTCAGCTTGCAGAAACTCAGCTGATACAGAAATACTGCTGCTAGGCTTATTTTTGGCAAGTGTAAATTTGACCATGTGTCCCCATTACTTAAAGAGTTACACTGACTTCCAGTCCATCTTAGAATCCACTTTAAATGCATCTATTGTCTATTGCATTTAAAATCTTATTTGGTATTTTTACTACTCTTGTTTCCTTGGACTGGAATGTGTATAGATTTCATCATGCCAGAAGCTCTCAAAGACTGAAACTTTCCTTTCCTTCTCTTAGGGGTAAAAATAAATCTATCAGGAGATTTAGTTGCTCTTTCGCTTTCAAGTTGACAGAGCTCTGGAACAATTTGCCGCTCTCATTAAAAAGTTTGGCCCCTTCTTATTCTTCTGAAAAGCACTGCAGACTTTTTTGTTTGCCAAAGACTCTGGAAACTAGTTATTTCATTTCTCTAATGTAGGTTATTCCTCTCTTTTCGTTCTGAATTATGTTTTTACTTAGTGTTAATTGAGTCGAGCTCCATTTTGGTTGATGACCAGGTCTGTAAAACCAAGTTTTAGTTTAGTTTAGATGGTGGAGATGAAAAATGTATCTGAGTTCAAGACAGCTTGGTCCTTTTCTGCCTTCATTTTTCTCTATTTTTATGTGGTACGAGCAGCCATTTTACGTGGATACACGTTGAAAATTAAAATAGAAAAATTTGCATATGGGTTAGCATTTGACACAATTAGGTCGAATAGGCATTTTATTTTCCCCAGAGGGCTTGCAATCTAAGGAGGCAGTTCTATAACTAGGTGCAGAGGCATAGTAAGGGTGGACGGACTGCCCTGGGTGCCATATTGGTGGGAGCACTGGCCCATCTCCTCCTTTCCATCCCCCCTACCTCTCTGGCTTTTCGCTAGCATGAGCACCATCTCCATTCTGCTGCTCGTGCTGACCTCAGCTGTTCCTCTGAAATCACTTCCTGGTCGCTGGACCGTGCTAAGGTTGGCACGGGCAGTAGGTTGGCAGTGCTGCTCACACTGGCAAAGAGTTAAAGAGGTACGAGGAGGGAAGAGGCGCTTAGCAGGGGGTGGGGAAAGAAGAGGGCGAGAGCACCACTGCCCTGGGTGCCTCCTACCCTCGCTTTGTCACTGAATGTGTGCCCATCAGTAGGCACCGAGACGACACATGATAGAAGCCTATTTTACAGTATCATCACACACACACCCCCCTACCAACAAGAACATCAGTAAAGGGCTCCTATGCAGCTTAAAGCTGCTCAGCAGAAATGTTGTTTCCCCCTCCACCCAGCCTCTCTCTCAGAACAGAAACCATCTGCAATTGAGCAGAATACACTTTGACTAAGATGTGAGCAAGAATTAAAGACAAGAAAGAAAAAAAAAATGTTTGCCTGCCTTCCAGTCATCACACTACTCCATTTAAAAAAGCTCAAAAGTTGTAATGTAGTACAAATTCCCTAAAAATTAGTTGGGAAATGAGGACATATGCCAGCTTAGAGCAAAAGTAAATATATTCAACTCTTGGAGCCGCTTGAAGTGAATAGAAGCAGTGTATGTATTTGGGTGAATAGGTGGTTGTTGACATGTGGAAAGAGTAAGAAATGTTAACAGACCGTCTCCTATGTGTCCTTACAAATATCTTTTTTTGAATGATCCTTATGTGACAGTTGTTATTTGACAGAAATCAAATATTTCCCACAACTTGGTCTCCAGAAAGGCCATTATGATTTTAGGTGAATTGAATCTAAAGTGACGCATCAAATGCATGGGGTTTGTTTTAGGAATTAATTTAGTTGAACTGTTAATAACTTTAAGATATCAAAGATCCATGCAAAGGCACAACAGGAAGGGAAAGAGTGACACTCAACCTTATTGGGAGGGGAGGGAGGTGATGAAAAAGGAAGACAGAGAGGTTAGATACAAGTGAGGTGGAGAGCAGAGGGCAGCAAGCATCCTTGGGTATTTTGCCAGGCTTGCTCTATGGTAGCTATGCCCCTGTCATTTTCTAGCTGTCACTCATTGATGATTCATCATAGACAATTTGTCTGCTCCTTGCCAAGTTTAAACCCAGTACTTTCCTCCTTTTCCCACTTGGTCCCCTGTCTTGACAACTCTTATCCCTAATACCCCTCGGTATAACCTATCCCAGTAGTTCAAGGTAAAAAATTTCAATTATTTTCCCAGCTAACTCAAACACTTTTCCCTTGTTCCCTTTTTCCTCCTAAAGCTATGGCCTCTTCTGTCGTCATGTAGTCCTACAGCAGTGACATAGCCATGGGGGGTGAGGAGGGGCTGGTGTCCTAGGTCCCAGTGTGGGATCAGGTTCTCTTCAAAAATTGCAGCATTAGATTCATGGTTGGCAGAATGGTCAAACCCCACCAGCCAAATAAAATTTGTGGCTCGAACCCTTTGCCGTGCTGCAGTGGTGCAGCAAAGGTAGGTAGTACCACATGCCCTCTTCTCCATCCCCCGCTCCTTCCATGCTCATCACGCCATACTTGTGCCCTCCCTTCCCCGTACCTCTTTAAATCTCCACCAACGCAAGCAGCTTATCTGGCCTACTGCTCATGCCAGCCGTGGCTTTCCCTCTGATATCACTTCTTGGCCTCATAACCCGGAAATGATTTCAGAGTGGAGCCAGGCCAGCATGAGCAGCAGGCTGGAAAAATTGCTTGCGCTGGTGAAGATTTAAAGAGGTACTGGGATGGAGGGGAGGGTGCGAGTGTGGCATGGGGGAGGGGTGAATAGTTGCCAGCAGTCCCACCAAGATGGCACCCAGGGCCCACCCCCTGCTCCCCCTTACTAGGCTACTGCCTGAGAGGAAATGCTTGGCCTTCCCCCCTGGTCAACCTCAGTTCCCCCAGTTCTCCCCCAAATATGAGTTCTAGCTAGGCCATTGTCATACAAATTTGTAGGGACTATCAACCAGTGTTCTCTTTCATCCACAGTGGGCTGCCCCTTTACCTCTGTCTGACTTTGCATGAAGAACATGTTCTCTGTTACCATGGGCTCTTCGGAAAATACGTAAGTCAACCCCCATTGGACCAGTATAAAAGCAGGCTTTTCAGCATTATGACAGGGATTTCCATGTAAATGGTTACTCAGAATTGGAAAAGCTGGGATCAGCTTAATTTTTCCTGTTGGTGGGCGAATTTATGTTTATGTTATAAATATGAGGAAATGAACTCAGATAGGTTGGGGCATAATAATTTATTCAGATTAGTTTGGGGTCCATTAGTGACTTTTGCTATTTCTGTATAGTTGTCTCTTACCTTCAATTACCTGTTATTTTAAACACACATCCAGGGAAGGGGGGAGAGGGGGGATATCTCTTTTGTTTTATTCCTGGTTTGGATGTACTGGAAAGGAGGGGGGTAATTCAGTTTGTATTGTTATTGATTGATTGTAAGTGCTGATTCTGAATATTAATGTATGTATAATTTTATGCACTTTATATTAGCATTGAAAATTTAATAAAGTAAAAAAAAAAAGTAAGTCTGATGGCTCACAGCACCTCATGGGTGCAGCTGGTGCAGCACTGTCTTCACAAGACCTAAGAAATTCCAGCAGGAGTTTTAAGTCTATATAGAGAGATATTACAAAATAAAAGGGTAAAGGAAATGGGACTTGATAGACCACCTTTTTATGGTTACAATCAAAGTGGTTTACATATTGTATCTGGCTCAGTGGCATACCAAGGTGGGGCGGGGGGGTGCGGTCCGCCCTGGGTGCACGCCCCAAGTGGGTGCACAGCTAGCCACCCACCAGGGAATAAGCTGCCGCCAGGGAAAGGCTGACACTGCCGCCATCAGGAACAGGCTGGCGCCAAGTTCTCCCTCCCTGCTTCTCTTCCCCACGGGGGCCGACCAACTCTCGCCGCCCGAAGTCAATTCTGACATCAGAGAGGATGTTCTGGGCCAGCCAATCGCTGCCTGGCTGGCCCGGAACGTCCTCTCCGACGTTAGAATTGATGTTGGGCGGCGAGAGTTGGTCAGCCCCGCAGGGAAGAGAAGCAGGGAGAGAGGACTTGGCACCGGCCTGTTCCCGATGGCCAGTGGCAGCCTTACCCCTACGGCGGTGGCAGCAGCATGTTTCCCAATGGTGGTGGCATCGGGGAAGGGAAGGGAGAAAGAAAGAAAGGGGGGAGACAGGGAGCCAGAAAGAAAGAAAGGGGGGGACAGGGAGCCAGAAAGAAAAGAAAGGGGGCAGGGTGAAACAAAGAAAGAAAGAAAAAAATGGGGCATGGGGAGAGAGAGAAAGACAGACAGAGAAAGAAAGGGGGGCATGGAGAGAGAAAGAAAGAAGGGGGCAGGGTGAAAGAAAGAAAGAAATGGGGCATGGAGAGAGAGAGAAAGACAGACAGAGAAAGAAAGGGGGCACGGAGAGAGAAAGAAGGGGGCAGGGTGAAAGAAAGAAAGAAATGGGGCATGGAGAGAGGGAGAGAAAGACAAACATATAGAAAGAAAGGGGTCATGGGAGAGAGAAAAAGAAAGAAGGGGCAGGGTGAAAGAAAGAAATGGGGCACGGAGATACAGAGACAGACGTAAAGAAAGAAGGGGGCAGGGTGAAACAAAGAAAAAGTTGGGGGAGGGAATGAGGTCTGGAGGAAAGGAAACATATAGGAGGCTGAAAGAAGGGAAAAAATATTGGATGCACAGTCAGAAGAATAAAGTGCAACCAGAGACTGATGAAATTACCAAACAAAGGTAGGAAAAATGATTTTATTTTCAATTTAGTGATCAAAATGTGTCCGTTTTGAGAATTTATATATGCTGTCTATATTTTGCACTATGGCCCCCTTTTACTAAACCGCAATAGCGGTTTTTAGCGCAGGGAACCTATGAGCGTCGAGAGCAGCGTGGGGCATTCAGCGCAGCTCCCTGCGCTAAAAAACGCTATCACAGTTTAGTAAAAAGGGAGGGGGTATATTTGTCTATTTTTGAATAGTTGTTACTGAGGTGACAATGCATATCATCATCTGCCTTGACCTCTTTGAAAACCCGCGTAATATAAATGATAATTAACATTTTCTCTGCGTACAGTGTGCTTTGTGTTTTTAAAATTTTATTGTTGGTAGATCATTTTGACTTGGCCACGAAGGTAAGGGGGAGAGAGGGAGGGAGGGAGGGAGGGGAGCTGCTGAAAGACATCCAGTAATCCTTGCAGGCTTGACTGCAAAAGGAGGCAAGCCAACGGGCGCTGCAACTGATCGGACCGAGGCAGGCAGGGAGAAGGTTCCGAACAGAGCAGAGGAGAAGGAGGACTAGGAGGCAGGAGGCAGAGAGAGGCGCTTGCAGCGCAGAGCACGAGGGGACTTGCTGGGGTCGCGACGTGAGTAGCTCCGCCCACCCCACGACGTAAGCAAACAGCGACCGGGCTCCTCCATTAAAGGAGGCAAGCCAACGGGCGCTGCAACTGATCGGACCGAGGCAGGCAGGGAGAAGGTTCCGAACAGAGCAGAGGAGAAGGAGGACTAGAAGGCAGGAGGCAGAGAGAGGCGCTTGCAGCGCAGAGCACGAGGGGACTTGCTGGGGTCGCGGCGTGAGTAGCTCCGCCCACCCCACGACGTAAGCAAACAGCGACCGGGCTCCTCCATTAAAGGAGGCAAGCCAACGGGCGCTGCAACTGATCGGACCGAGGCAGGCAGGGAGAAGGTTCCGAACAGAGCAGAGGAGAAGGAGGACTAGGAGGCAGGAGGCAGAGAGAGGCGCTTGCAGCGCAGAGCACGAGGGGACTTGCTGGGGTCGCGGCGTGAGTAGCTCCGCCCACCCCACGACGTAAGCAAACAGCGACCGGGCTCCTCCATTAAAGGAGGCAAGCCAACGGGCGCTGCAACTGATCGAACCGAGGCAGGCAGGGAGAAGGTTCCGAACAGAGCAGAGGAGAAGGAGGACTAGGAGGCAGGAGGCAGAGAGAGGCGCTTGCAGCGCAGAGCACGAGGGGACTTGCTGGGGTCGCGGCGTGAGTAGCTCCGCACACCCCACGACGTAAGCAAACAGCGACCGGGCTCCTCCATTAAAGGAGGCAAGCCAACGGCGCGCAGCCGTTCGGCGCGCGGCGAAGGCGAGCGGCAAAGGCGCTCGCCTTAGCGAGAGCGCCTTTGCGAGGAGCCTCAACAGGAGCCAAATCTAGGGAAACAAGACACTGCAGGACATCTAGCTTAAGCTCATCCTAGCTTAAGCTCAATCTTACATTCACACATCCTGCTGCTTAGATTTCTCTGACCCACTAACTTTCAAACGCTACTCTTCAGACACCCTCTCATACTATCCCTTCTGACACCTTTTTCATTCACTACCCTTCAGACGCGCTAACCAACATACTCTCATACTATCTCTCTTTCTCTTTTATTCCCTCTCATATACTCTCCCTCATTTTTCATCTCTCATCTTCTCGTTAACAGGCAGACCACATATATTTCCAAGTATGGCAGGGCGAACAAGAAGCGTGAAGCCTACAAGCAAGATCGGCACTCCCTGCACTCAGTGCAGACCGAGACCATCCCACTGCAGTACATTACGACCTCTACTCAGACAGAAGAGGTCGGCCAGCAAGACGACAACATCATACAGGAACTAAAGAGCCTCAGGGAGGAGGTGAAACGCCTGAGAGGCATCAGAGAGGATGAGGCTTACATCGATGGAATAGTGCAGGAGCTGTCCCTTACAACCGAACACACCTGTGGCAGATCCCTTGTTGAGACACCAGGGCCGTCGACGCTGGAACCAACAGTTGGAATCCAGGAGATGGCTGGAGACACTGACTCCTGGCAGTTAGTGACCTCCTCCACAGGTAAACGTAGGAGGCCCCCCCCATCTACAAACTCTTCACCTTCCTATTCTTTCTCTCACCAGGGCAACTCCACATCGACTCCACAACTTAATCTGAAGAACAGATTTCACGTACTGCAAGAAGAGACTGCCGATGTGAAGCAGGACCAGGTTCAACACGCGTCATCATCCCCAGGGACAGCAGATCGACCCCCCCAAAAGAAGCGGAGAGTAATAACCATTGGGGACTCCATGCTGAGAGGCACCGAGGGACCAGTATGCAGGCCAGATATACAGTCGAGGGAGATCTGCTGTCTGCCTGGAGCCAAAATACGTGATGTGACCGCCTGCCTTGACAGACTTCTTAGGCCCCAGGACCACTTCCCCATGCTGCTCATCCACGTTGGAACGAATGACACAGCCAAGAACAGCGTGGAGGACATAGCCAGAGACTTCAGAGATCTGGGGAAGAGGCTGAAGCGGACAGATGCACAGGTAGTATTCTCTTCAATTCTTCCTGTTAGGGGCAAGGGAAGAGAGAGGGACGAACGTATCCTGAAGACGAATGAGTGGCTACAACGGTGGTGCCGGGAAATGAACTTCGGATTCCTGAACCATGGAGAGACGCTGCAGGGACTCCAGGGACCAGACGGACTACACCTGACCAGCAGAGGTAAGAATGTCTTCGGACATCGTCTAGCCCGCCTACTTCGAAGGGCTTTAAACTAGGTAAGTTGGGGGAGGGTACCCACTTATATACAGGAGCAGTAAGTAACAACCCGGATGTGATGATCCAAAACTCCGCTTCTAGGTACGAGGTAAGTACCCTCACTGCTAAAGATTCGCTAGGAGACTCTTTGACACAGAGGAGTAGCTCTCTACATGGGTTTAGCAAACACAAACAGTGGAGAGCTATGTATGTTAACGCACACAGTTTAGGGAATAAATTTCTAGAACTGGAAACAGAAATAGTGGATGCAGACCTGGACGTGGTGGCAATATCCGAAACATGGTTCACAGACTCTCATGGGTGGGATATAACTATTCCAGGGTACAACCTGCTTCGCAAAGACAGAGAGGGTAAGTTAGGAGGGGGGGTTGCACTTTACATCAAAGAAAACATCAAAACAACCAGGATCACCGATGTCAAGTACACCGGGGAATCCATCTGGGTAAACCTGGCCAGAGGCAGAGAAAAATGTTTATACCTTGGGGTGGTATACAGACCTCCAAGACAATCGGAGGACAAGGACGCAGAATTAATTGAAGACATTGAGAATATCACTTTAAGGGGGGACGCTGTTCTGTTAGGGGACTTCAACATGCCTGATGTAGACTGGAATACACTCTCAGCAACAACTTGTGGGAGCAGGAGGATATTATCGTCCATGAAGGGAGTACGGCTTAAACAAATGATACATGAGCCCACTAGGGCCCAGGCCATCCTAGATCTAGTACTTACAAACGGAGAAAGCGTCTCGGAGGTCTCGGTGGGAGAAACGCTAGCCTCCAGTGACCATAACATGGTATGGTTCAACCTTAGGAAGGGCTTCCCTAAATCACAAACAAAAACGAGGGTACTCAAATTCCGGGGCGCAGACTTCACACGCATGGGAGATTTCGTCCAGCAAACGCTACAGGATCAGGAGGAAACTGATAATGTGGAAGCTATGTGGTCAATTCTGAAACTGACCCTACATGAGGCAACTGTCCGTTACATAAAATCGGTAAATAAACAACAAAGAAACAAGAAACCTCAATGGTTCACGGATGAAATCTCGTATCTCATCAAGGAGAAAAAAAGAGCATTTCTTTCATACAAACGTACGGGGAAAGGAGAAGCTAACAGTGAATACAGGGCCAGGTCTGCAGAGGTCAAAACAGCAGTTAGGGAGGCCAAACTACGAGTGGAAGAAAATCTAGCAAAGAACATTAAAAAAGGGGACAAATTCTTCTTCAGGTATATTAATGATAGGAAAAAGAACACCAGCGGAATAGTACGCCTTAGAACCCCGGATGGGAATTACGCAGAAGCAGACTCTGACAAAGCCAAACTACTGAATGAATACTTCTGCTCAGTCTTTACCTGCGAGGCACCTGGACACGGACCTCAGCTGGTATCAAATTCAAGCGTGGAAGACCCATTTCAGAACTTTGAGTTCACACCGGCTGACGTTTACAGCGAACTGGCAAGGCTCAAGGTGAACAAAGCCATGGGACCAGACAAAGTGCACCCAAGAGTGCTCAGAGAGCTGTGTGGAGTCCTGGCAGAGCCATTAGCCATGCTCTTCAATCTTTCCCTAAGGACGGGGAGAGTCCCACTAGACTGGAAAACAGCTAATGTCGTTCCTCTGCACAAAAAGGGTTGCAGAGCAGAGGCTGCGAATTACAGACCGGTGAGTCTCACATCAATAGTGTGTAAACTCATGGAAACACTACTTAAACGCAAGTTAGACATGATCTTGGAGGATGGGAATCTGAGGGATCCCAATCAACATGGATTCACTAGGGGTAGGTCATGTCAATCTAATCTCATCGGCTTCTTTGATTGGGTAACAACGAAGCTGGACTCCGGGGAGTCTCTGGACATAGTATACTTGGATTTTAGTAAAGCTTTTGACAGTGTCCCACACCGCAGGCTTTTAAGCAAGATGAAATCAATGGGGATAGGTGAGACACTAACTACTTGGGTCAAAGATTGGCTGAGTGGTAGACTTCAAAGAGTGGTGGTCAATGGCACCGTCTCTGAAACATCGGAAGTGACCAGCGGAGTCCCGCAGGGCTCAGTCCTGGGTCCACTCCTTTTTAACATATTCATAGGGGACTTGACACGAGGGCTTCAGGGTAAAGTAACATTATTCGCCGATGATGCCAAAATATGCAATATAGTAAGGGAAAATGATTTGCAGGATTGTATGACGCAGGACCTGCTTACATTGGAGAACTGGTCCTCAACATGGCAGCTGGGCTTCAACGCCAAGAAATGTAAGGTCATGCACCTCGGTAGCAGGAATCCATGCAAAACCTACACCTTAAATGGAGAAATGTTGACCAGGACGATAGTTGAGCGAGACTTGGGAGTGATCATCAGTGCAGACATGAAGGTTGCAAATCAGGTGGAAAAAGCATCATCCAAGGCAAGACAAATGATGGGATGTATCAATAGAAGTTTCGTAAGCAGGAAACCTGAGGTCATATTGCCACTGTACAGAACCATGGTAAGACCTCACCTGGAGTACTGTGTGCAGTTCTGGAGGCCACATTACCGCAAAGATGTGCTTAGAGTCGAGTCGGTTCAGCGGATGGCCACTAGGAATATTTCGGGGCTCAAGGGTCTCTCGTATGAGGAGAGACTGAACAAACTGCAGCTCTACACTCTGGAGGAACGCAGGGAGAGGGGAGACATGATTGAAACGTTTAAATACATCACTGGTCGTGTCGAGGTAGAAGATGACATCTTTCTACTCAGGGGACCCTCGGCCACAAGAGGGCATCCGCTCAAACTCAGAGGAGGGAAATTTAGGGGTGACATTAGGAAGTATTTCTTCACGGAAAGAGTGATAGGGCACTGGAATAAGCTTCCGGAGCAGGTGGCCAAGGCCAACAGCGTGCTTGACTTTAAGAATAAATGGGACATCTACGTGGGATCCCTACAGAGGCCTAGCAAGACACTCAGACTTGATAGGGCGGGTCAGTAGAGTGGGCAGACTTGGTGGGCTATAGCCCTTTTCTGCCGTCACCTTTCTATGTTTCTATGTTTCTATGACTGTGCAGGGAATTATTTTTGTAAAATCACGTTTTGTTACGTGACTGGCATTATTTAGACTTTAATTTCTATGAATGAATTGAATGAAAATGATATAAAATTATTTGCTTGTTTTTATGTGCGTGTGCTGAAGGAAAGTGGAGAGAGAATGGGCTGAGGACGCTGAAGGGAAATGGGGAAGAGAGAGTGGGGAGAAGACGCTGATTTATAAATTGACAATTGTACAGAATATTGTTTCTTTTTATACTTTAATATAATAAGTTCAATATAAAACAATTCAAGGCTGGTGTGGATGGAATCAGGTGGTTTGTGGGGATGGGGACCGAGTTTACGGGGATTAGTCCAGTAAAATGGTATTTTCTTATTTCTCATTATTTGTTTTATTTTTATTTGTTAATTTGTAAAGTGGTGATTGTTATGTATCAGTGTTTTCAAATTTACATTTACTGTCTTTATATTTTGCACAGTATTAAAGGACATGTATTACTGTTTTTGTGGTGTTGTGGTGTTGCATTGTATGCAGAGTCTGGTTTCTTGGCAGTTCAGTTTAACTTTTGTCTACATATTTCTATTTTTAGTTTGTGATTATTCCATATTGGGCGAGGGAGTATCTGTCTGTGTGCATGAAAGGGACATGGCTTTCTGATAGCATCGACTGTAATTGATTGTGCAGGACCTGGCTTGTTTAGTTTTACAATGTATGTGTTGGTGTTCTAGTGCTCACTGCAGTGATTAAGTCATTAAGATGCTGCCTTTTCCTAGGTACACTCTTGTTGTGCGATATGTGGATTGTTACTAAAAATCATATTTTTCATATAGATGGGAGTGTGTCAAAAAATGATGGGCCCCGGGTGTCACATATGCTAGGTACGCCACTGATCTGGCTACATATTTTGTCCTTGGGGCAATGAAGAGTTAAGTCCCAGGGAGCTGCAGTGGGAATCAAACTCCAGTTCTCCAGGTTCTCAGGCAGCTGCACTAGGTCACTCCAGCCCATCTCTAGAATGAAACAATACAGAAAAAACTTACTAAGATGAACTGTTTTCATTTATTTTCATACACAACAGTTCAATGATTTCCACAAGGTGTCCATCCTCTACAATATTAGAGAATTCACTTTCAGCATAAAATTTGCCCTGTTTGAAAGGGTTCATTTTGAACATTTAGTCCATCTCTACTGGAAACAAAATGATTTTGCTTCTCTCCAAGTGCATGGTGTTCCTTTCGGAGAGCTTAAAGATAGATAACTGCCTGCATTGTTTCCCATGGAACTTCTTGGTCCCTGGAAACATCCAGAGCATATCTACTGTAACACTTTATTAGCCAGAATAAAATATATCCAAGATTGCACATTGATATAAACCATCGTTTATATCTGCTTCCTTTTACAAACACAGTTAAACACATGCTTTTTGCATAGACTGTAAAAGGCCTGACTGTTCAACTGATTATTTCTGGAAATGATTATATTCATAAAGCCACCATTAAAGCATCGATGCATCATCAATGGTTCATTTTATGAAGGTAAAAGTTTTCTGTTGGAGGAAAATTTGACTAGTCTTTCACTCTAACACTTCTCTTCATTAAACATAAGCATGAGGGCAATTTCAGATAAACTGTTTGCCTTGCAGTTATTTGTTTGGCCACATCAAGAGTTCAACAGGATAGGGACAGATTATAATTATGAACAGAACACCTTGCTTTAAGCACTGTTCTACCTACTGTACAAGCTATATAGACCAGGAATTCATGTCAAACATTTTTTCTTACAGAGGTCGTAATCTCTGGTTGCAAACTGAAAGTACAGTTTATTTTGTCCTCTGTAGTAGAAGTATTTCAGCCCCTACAAAAGCTCCTTATTTCATTGAAATGAAATCAGCTTTTTGCTCCTCAGAGCTTAAATGTTAGAAAAAATTTAATGTTCATCAATTAAGAAAGTTGGCGACTTGCAAGAGGGTGTGAGTGAAAAAAAAGAAGTGTTGTATTTGACATTAGGCTGAATCCAGAAAACCCCTCTTCTTCAGCCTCTGGTGTTAAAGAAGGCCATGAAATTCTTCTCTTCTTTCTCTCTTAGCAAGCGTCTATAATCTTCAATTGTAGTACTAGTAACTCAATGGGTGGTGCAGTGGCATAGTAAGAGGGGATGGGGGAGGCAGTTCACCCCGGGTGCCGATATGTTGGGGGTGTCAGCTCCTGTACTCCCCTCTTTCCCCACCCTCACCTCAATTACCAGGTGAGTGTGCCACTTCCCTTCCCTCGGACCTCTTTAACATTTGCAGCATGAGCAGTGACCCCAACCTGCTACTCGCACCAGCATCGGCTCTTCCTCTGATGTCACTTCCTGGACCCATGCCTAGGAAGTGACATCACTTGAAGAGCTGATGCTGGCAGTCTGGGGTTGCTGCTTGTGTCATAAATATTAAAAGAGATACAGGGGAAGGGAAAGGGCGCGCACATGGCAGGAGGGGCAGGGAAGGAGTAGATGAGGTTAGGGGCGGAGAGGAGGGCGGGGAAAGGCACCACTGCCCTGGGCACCTCTCACTCTCACTATGCCACTCGATGCCTACGATTGATTTATTCTTTTTCTATTTTTTAATATTTCACTCCCGCAATCGATCCCTACCTTTTATATCCTATTTGTTTTTACCTTTTATGTTTCCTTTTCTCCATAAATTGTAGTTCTTCCTATTTCCTCGTGTTCCACCTCCCTTCCCAAGTCAAGTGTGTCTGGTTTGTTTGGGTCATGTTCATTATTTGTTGTTCGTTCCCCATTTATAATTTTTAATCTACAATGCTTCGAATTTTATGATTAGTGTTCAATCAAATTTTAATAAACTATGAAACATTAAGGGCCGGAAACACAAACTCACCGTGCATTTAGCGATTCTCGCTAAACCAATTTTTAAAAGTTTAGCAATGAAGTATTGCATCTATCGATGCACAAAATGGAAAATTGTGTTTTTTTCCTTGGTTTGTAGCAACCTCCGATAATCGTATGTAAATACAAATGAGCTAATCAGTATTAAAATTTGCACTCTGATCGATGCCCAGATGATACACAAAATGAAGCACCATTTTTTAATGCTCCGAAATCTCTGGCAAGTCTGGAAGTGCTGTTAGTGTTAAAAGAAGCATTGAACAATAGCTTTAAAAAAAAAAAGGGCATATCACGCACAATATCTGTCCCCATTAAAAATTTTAAAATACTCACCCCCACCCCGAATTTAAAAAAAAGATTGGCGGGAAGGAAACCACTCCTTCCTTCCTTCCTTGGCTACCTGGACTCCCCCATACCCCTGACCACCCCAACTTTAAAGAATAGCGGGAGGGATGACATTCTCTCCTGTCGCCAGGGCCCCTGCAAACCTACAAGACATCCTACCTTTAAATTAAAGAGCGACAGGAAGGGATTCCCACTTCCTCCTGACGCCAGGGCCCTTGCAAATCTCCAACACTCTCTGAACCCCCGACATCCCCCACAACCCCCTACTGTTAGATGACAATCCAGCAGGAGGGATACCCACTTCCTCATGCTGGGAAGCCTACTTCCCGGTGAATTCTGGGATGCCCTGGGCGGGGTCTTAGACTCTGACTGGCCTAGGTACCTAAAGCCCCTCTCATAGAAGACTTCCTATGAGTGTCAGAGCAGCATTGGAGCATTTAGTGTCCCGGGCTACAGTAGAAACCTCCATCACAGCTTAGTAAAAGGGAGGTAAGTTAGGTACCTATCTTTAGGCCCTTATTTATTTAGGCGCCTAACTTTAGGCACCTCTTATAGAATTTCCCCCTCAGGGTTTAAATCCTTTGGATTGAAAATAGGAGATAATTCTCAAAACAAATTGAGAATTTCGCTAAGAGACTCCAGGAGTTCATTAAAAAAAAATCTAGGGCAGAAGTTCATAATGTTACTTTCACTTCCATAATTTTCCTATTTTATATTTCTTGAATTCTACTGGAAGACAAAATTACTTTCCCAGAAGGAAATGGGGGCAAAACCCCATTATGACTTACCTGTTTGTGCTTATTACTAATCAAATATGAGTGTTTTATGCCACAGTAGAGGCTAATGTTTATAAAGGGCTAAAGGGAGGGGGAGAAGTATCTACTGAATTAGCTATATCAACAGTAAGGCTGGAATTAAATTATTCAACAGCTTATGATTTGAGAGAGTTGATTTTTTGACATTACTTGCTGTCTTAATTGGACCCCTGAGAATAGCAAAACACATCTAGCTTTTATTTTTCTGGAGGGATCTTTTCCACAATAACACTTTTCCACCTTGAAGCCTAGTTAAACTGTGTCAAGTCTGTCAGATCTCATTTCCTGACCTACTTATTATTGAGAAGCATACTGTTAAGACAGTCACAACAAAAGCACACGGGGAACAAGAGCTTTCAGAAATTAAGACTCAAAGAAGACTCGCATTCTGTTTACTAAGCAAAAGTCAAAAGTTTTTCATTTCAGAGTTTTGGTCTCTCTCAGCCTGCATTCTAGGATGGCTTTACATTTTAAATATTTTACTTTTTCCTGACAGAACTCAGTTTACCTGAATGACAAAGTTTAGGTTCAAACAATTTTTATTGATGCAAACACAGCAACTACAACACCAGCGCACCCCCAAGGTGCACAGTACAAATAATATTGCATCATATACAATAATAGAACAAGCATATACAATAAAAGAGTAACAAAAGTCAGATTCAGTACAATGTGCAATTGGTGATTAAACCTTAAGGGAGGGAAGGGATTTGGGATTTGGTTCCTGTCAACTTTTCACATTCAAATACAAGCACAAAAAATTATACTTGAACATAGAATCTAAGACAAAAAAAAAGAAAAAAACATATATATGGAGAAAACCTCCACCCAGTAAATTAAACACTTATTAAGGCCCAGATTCACTAAAGATAGTGACTCAATCACTGTTGGCCAATTCTCTGGCCGGTTTTCAAAGAGTGATTGATTCACTATCAAGTTTGCATGCAAATGATTTGCACAGAGGTGCAAATCATATGCATGCAAACTGAACAACTCAGTCACTCAGTGAGCGATTGAGTTGGTGCAGAGCCCTGACAGTAGTGACAGGAGAAGCAGCCTCCTGTCACTGCTGTCAGGGCTTCTGCTGGGTTTTTGTTTTTTTAAATTTATTTTTAATAGCACAGATATTTTGTGTGTATTACACTTGCAAAATATCTGCCCAATAAACAATAAAAAAGCCTCCCCCCGACAAAGCGCCCTCTCCCTCCCTCCATCCCCAACCCCCCACCCCCAAATGACAGGAGGGATGCCCACTGCCTACTACCACCAGATACTCCCCCCCGCATGAATATGGCAGGAGGGATGCCCACTCTCTCCTACCATTGCCCCCTCAAGCTGAACTGATATGGCAGGAGAGATGCCCACTCCCTCCTGCCATCGGGCTCCCCCCTGCAGTCGGGTCAGGCTCCCCCTGTCGCCCCCTCCCCGTATCTTTAAATCGGGAGCAGGAGGGGTGCTCTCTATGCAATGCGGTTCTTAGGCCCCTCCCTGGTGCATCATGTGATTCACAGGGAGGGGCCTAAGGCCTTGATTGGCTCAGGCGCCTCAGGCTCCTCCCTAAGGCCAATGGCCAATCAGGGACTTCCTTAGGCTCCTCCCTAAGGAAGTCCCTGATTGGCTCAGGCACCTCAGGCCCTTCCAAAGGGAGGAACCAAGGCGCCTGAGCCAATAATGGCCTTAGGCCCTTCCCCGTGCATCACATGATGCACCAGGGAGGGGCCTAAGGCCTGCATTGCTGACGGCGGATGAGCAGGAGCACCAACGGTGGGGAGGCCTGACATCAGGAGGGAGTGGGCATCCCTCCTGCCATATTCACGTGGGGGGTAGCATCAGGGGAAGCACGGGGGAGCATTGGGGGAAGCGTGTGGTGTTGCGGCAATTGTCGAGGAGGGCTTTGTAAAAGGAGGCCTTGGTGTAAATCCTCATGCAGAAATTAGGCATAGATCCCCTAAATTGATTTATTTTAAACTTTTTTATACCATTTACAAAAAAACTTAAATGGTTTACATCAATTAAAACATACATAAAATAAAAACGAACCGTGTTATAAAATCTACATAATTAAACAATTTCTTCTCTTCAAATGTCAACTAATAAATCACAAAATTACAATAACAAACCTGGTTAAGCAGATACGTTTCTTCAAATGCCGACTAATAAATCACAAAAATGCAGTAACAATCAGCTGAGTGTTTAACTGTTTCTTAAACTGAATCCGGTTTTCACACATCTCTAGGGCTGCCTGTGACCTCCTCTGCATAGTTCCTTTGCTGCGGTCCACCCAAGCGGAAACAGGAAGTTGCTTCAGAGGAGGGTAGACCGCAGCAGAAGAACAGTGCAGAGGAGGCCACCAGCAGTGCTAGAGAATCATTGCCACACCTGTGCCCTCCTTGTAGTTTTCAAGGTGAGGGGGCTTTGAAACTGGGTGGTGAACTGCAAGCCGCACAAGAGGTCCCCATGGGTCCTCATTGGCTTGCAGGTTTTGCAATGAAAAACATAATCCATTTAGTGATCAGCTGCTCAAGCAGAGCACCTTTTGGAACTTGTTTGTGATTGAAACAGGTATAGATAAAAACATGGGCATTTCTTCCCATTAAAAATCATTGTAGAATGTCTTTCTTTTGGGCTCTCCTTAATCCCACCCATAACATGTCCACAACACACTTCTTGCTATATGGCTGAACTGCAGTGTGAAACATCCAAATTCTGACTTTCCAAAATAGGGATTTGGAGGTTTTTAGTAGATGGATGGATTTTTAGGCAGTTTGATGTGCATCTGCTTTTGAAAATGAGCGCCAAAATGTCATATTCAGCTGATTTTTGTTAATGACTTGCAGCAGCATGAGATAGAAACATAGAAACATAGAAAATGACAGCAGAAAAGGGCTATAGCCCACCAAGATTGCCCATTCCAAATACCCGCCCCCCCCCCCCCCAAATTCACTCCCTTAGAGATCCCACGTGAGTATCCCATTTTCTCTTAAAATCTGACATGCTGCTGGCCTCAATCACCTGCAGTGGGAGTTTGTTCCAATGATCCACCACTCTTTCGGTGAAGAAGTACTTTCTGGAGTCGCTATGAAACTTCCCTCCCCTGATTTTCAGCGGATGCCCTCTAGTGGTCGAGGGTCCCATGAGGCAGAAGATGTCATCTTCCGACTCGATACGACCCGTGATGTACTTAAACGTTTCAATCATATCTCCCCTCTCTCTTCTTTCTTCAAGTGAGTATAGCCGCAATTTATTCAGTCTTTCTTCATACGTGAGATCCCTGAGCCCCAAGACTATCCTGGTGGCCATTCGCTGAACCGACTCGATTCTTAGCACATCCTTCTGGTAGTGTGGTTTCCAGAATTGAACACAATACTCCAAATGAGATATGTTGTCGACATTTCCCATATCAATGCATATGACAGTCTATCCCTATTAAATTCAGTAACTACAACTCTGACACAAAAGGGCTCATTTTCAAAAGAGAAAAACATTCAAAAAGTGGCACAAAGGGACAAATGGATGTTTTTCTTCCAAAACCCTTCCAATTCGGTATTTTCAAAACCTATTTTCTAGATGGATTTCTATGCTGTTCATCTGCATTTCATCTAGATCTCAAGAGGGCTTGTTGGAGGCTGGGTCTAGAGTGGGCTTGTTGGAGGCTGGGTCTAGAGTGGGCTTATGATTAGGACGTTTTTTCTAAAAGCACGCAAAGTGGAACCAGGACTTGGAACCAGGAGATAAAAATCTGCAATGCTTTATTGAAAATGATAAGAAAGTAAACACTGGAACCTTGACCCAACACGGGCCGTGTTTCAGCAAAGATTGCCTTCCTCAGTCAGTGCTCCTAGGAGGATTCACCCACCGGCTTCGTGTTTGGACATTTACATTAGAGAATGACACGGTGGCGGTTTACCCGCGGCCACCGCATTTTAGCCGCGGGTCACCGCCGAAAACGGGGAAGAAAAGTAGCAGTCGCTGCGGCGACGGGGACAAGGCCATTCACCGCCCGCGGGGTCTTGTCCCCGCAGTGAGGCATGAAGGATCGCGCGGTCCCCGCAGCTCACACCCGCCTGCCCAATCGATTCTAGTGTTTAGCCAGCTCTCTCCCTTCTCCTCACCTTAGTTTGTAGATTTTCTTTTTCGGCGACCCGCACGCTATCAGAGAGCCGCGCACCAGCTGCTGCTCAGTTTCGATCTTCTGCTCTGACGTAACCGGAAACAGGAAGTTGCAGCAGAGCAGAAGATTGAACACTGAGCAGCCGCGCGTGTGCGGCTCTTTGGGAAAGCGTGCAGGTCGCTGAAAAAGAAAGCCTGCAAATTAAGGTGAGGAGAAGGGAGAGAGCTGGCTAAACACTAGGATCGATTGGGCAGGCGGGTGGGGGCTGCGAGGACCGTGCGATCGCTAGTGTTCCCGGCTCAGACTGTAAGGAGGGAGTGAAAGGGAAAAGGATTCTGGGCCAAGGTGATGAAAACGGAAAGAAAAACCCACAGCAGGAAAGAAAGGGAAGGACAGGCAGGTGAGCCAGATGCTAGAAGCAGGGGGGGAGGAAGAAAGAGGGAAAAAAGCTAGATGGGGTTGAAAAGAAGAGACACACTGGTATGGAAGAGGAAGATAGGGGAAATCTGGACACAGGAAGGTAACAGAAAGAGGGGAATTTATGTGCATTGGGGCATAGGGACAGAGACAAAAAGGGGACATGCCATGTGGATGGAATATGGACACAGGGGGGGGGCAATGGCAGATACATAGGGGAGATATTAGAAAAGTATATAAAATCGTACCCGTTTGAGGCTTTTATGTATGCAGCAGTGACGGTGACGGGGCGGTGAATGGGATGGCAGTGGCGGTGAAGGGGCGGTGAAGAGGATGATGAGACGGGGACGGGGCGGTGACGGGGATGGTGAGACGGGGACGGGGCGGTGACGGGGATGGTGAGACGGGGACGGGGCGGTGACGGGGACCAATTTTTTCACCGTGTCATTCTCTAATTTACATCAATTCTCAATGGAACCTGCTGCTGCTTCAATATGGACCCCCGAGAAAGGAAATCCTTGCCGAAACACGGCCCATGTAGGCTCAAGGTTCCAGTGTTTACTTTATTATAATTTTCAATAAAGAATCACAGATTTTTATCTCCTGGCTCCAAGTCCTGGTTCATCTTTGTGTGTTTTGGGACACTCCTGCTGGGTTGTGGAATTCCAGTCCTTTGCCTCAGGCTTTGGGCTCGCTGTCGTTACTGTGCTCCCTCTCAGTGGCACTTGTGGATTGGTTGTTTTTCTGCCATAATCAAACATTTTAGAATACGTCCAAGACACAATTTGGAGTTTTGGGACTAGACCTGTTTTAATCTATATATATAAAATCGGAGGTATGTATGTGTGTATGTGTGTGTGTGTGTGTGTGTGTGTATGTGCCGCGATCACGCAAAAACGGCTTGACCGATTTGAACGAAACTTAGTATGCAGATCCCTCACTACCTGGGATGATATGTTCTGGGGGTCTCGCGGCCCACCTGCACACGTGGGCGGAGCTACAAACATAAAATCAGATTTTACCCATTCATGTCAATAGAAAAAATGTAAAAAGCTGCCATTCTCACTGTAATTCAAAAACGGCTTGACCGCTTTGAACGAAACTTGGTATGCAGATCCCTCACTACCTGGGGTGATATGTTCTGGGGGTCTCGCGGCCCACCTGCACACGTGGGCGGAGCTACAAACAGAAAATCAGATTTCACCCATTCATGTCAATGGAAAAAATGTAAAAAGCTGCCATTCTCACAGTAATTCAAAAACGGCTTGACCGCTTTGAACGAAACTTGGTATGCAGATCCCTCACTACCTGGGGTGATATGTTCTGGGGGTCTCGCATCCCACCTGCACACGTGGGCGGAGATACCAACAGAAAATCAGATTTCACCCATTCATGTAAATGGAAAAAATGTAAAAAGCTGCCTTTCTCCCTGTAATTCAAAAACGGCTTGACCGATTTGAACGAAACTTGGTATGCAGATCCCTCACTACCTGGGGTGATATGTTCTGGGGGTCTCGCATCCCACCTGCACACGTGGGCGGAGATACCAACAGAAAATCAGATTTCACCCATTCATGTCAATGGAAAAAATGTAAAAAGCTGCCTTTCTCCCTGTAATTCAAAAACGGCTTGACCGATTTGAACGAAACTTGGTATGCAGATCCCTCACTACCTGGGGTGATATGCTCTGGGGGTCTCGCGGCCCACCTGCACACGTGGGCGGAGCTACAAACAGAAAATCAGATTTCACCCATTCATGTCAATGGAAAAAATGTAAAAAGCTGCCATTCTCACAGTAATTCAAAAACGGCTTGACCGATTTGAACGAAACTTGGTATGCAGATCCCTCACTACCTGGGGTGATATGTTCTGGGGGTCTCGCGGCCCACCTGCACACATGGGCGGAGCTACAAACAGCAAATCAGATTTCACCCATTCATGTCAATGGAAAAAATGTAAAAAGCTGCCATTCTCACTGTAATTCAAAAACGGCTTGACCGGTTTGAACGAAACTTGGTATGCAGATCCCTCACTACCTGGGGTGATATGTTCTGGGGGTCTCGCATCCCACCTGCACATGTGGGCGGAGCTACCAACAGAAAATCAGATTTCACCCATTCATGTCAATGGAAAAAATGTAAAAAGCTGCCATTCTCACAGTAATTCAAAAACGGCTTGCCCGATTTGAACAAAACTTGGTATGCAGATCCCTCACTACCTGGGGTGATATGTTCTGGGGGTCTCGCGGCCCACCTGCACACGTGGGCGGAGCTACAAACAGAAAATCAGATTTCACCCATTCATGTCAATGGAAAAAATGTAAAAAGCTGCCTTTCTCCCTGTAATTCAAAAACGGCTTGACCGATTTGAACGAAACTTGGTATGCAGATCCCTCACTACCTGGGGTGATATGTTCTGGGGGTCTCGCGGCCCACAACTCTATGTTGCTTTCTCAAGGGTGGGTTCACCCAAGAATTTATATGTTCTTGCTCTAGGAGATGAAACTAAAAATGTTGTTTATAATCACGTTTTGCGTTAGTTGTATTGTATTCATTTTGTCAAATATTTCACATTATAATTTGAATATTGTACTTTTTATTAAGCTGTAAAAAAATAATTTCATTCACCACTATAAAGTATTTTTATTTGAATCCATTTACAGTGTTATTGCTATAATTAAATACCCGTGCAACGCCGGGGCATCAGCTAGTAATGAATAAGGGACAAAAAGGTGCCCTGACTTACCAGATGACCACTGGAGAAATGTAGGCATGAACCCCCCTCCCCCCACCCCCCATCAATATAATGCAAAATTAACTCACTGTGCTATTGAAATGTTATGAAGATTTTAACTTTTTTCTGCCCCTGTATGTCTTACCTATCTCTCTTTTTCTGTAAAAGAGATGGATGTTGTGAACCATGCAACACACCAAACTACTTTGCACCCAAGTGGTGAAGAGGGGCACAATTTTGTAACAGGCTGCTTATGTGTGAAGGCCAAGTAGGTGCCTATGTTAAGCCTATATGAATAAGGCCAAACCTGCAGAAATAAAGGATAAATTGCCTGCTTTGGTGTAGAAATACATGTTAGTGCATAAATATGCAATTTAAAGTCACAGATTTAGGAATATTTGGAGCATGTGAGGGCAAACTTGAGCAATTACCAAACTTGAGGATCATGGTAATTGCAAAGTTCTTCAGATTGCTCAGAAATAAGGTATTCTCATCCAAGGAACCCAGTATAAATTTTTTCATTTGCAGAGGAAAAAAATAAAGCCCATTTGGGCCTCTTTTGCAAGAAATTCCTGTGGTTGAAGTAGGAACCACTGGAGTAGGGTTACCAGGCATCTGGGAAAACCCAGAGATGTCCTCCTTTTAGAGGACCTTCTGGGTGCCCAGATAGACTTTCCAAAATCCAGTGGTTTGTCCGAGTTTTGGAAAGCCCCAACCTCCAGCGGCATCTGGAGGGTCTCTTGAGTATGCACGGATGACATCATATGCATCCATGCATGCTCAGAGGCGTGCCAGACATAGCCCAGGGGTTGGAGAAGAAAGATTTTGTGTGTGTGTGTGGGGGGGGGGGTCTGGAGGCAGAATGGGTCAGGGCTGGAGACAGAACAAGGCGAGGCTGGGGGCAAGGCCTCATGTCCAGGTTTCTATGTCGGAAAGTCTGGTAATCCTACATTGGAAGAAGTTCATTATAAAACTCTAATGCAGAGATGTCAAATTATCCAATTTCAGGAGGGAGACTTTTTATCTAATCCAGTGTCTCGCAAACTTTTTTGAGCTGGGGCACACTAAACCTAGTGTCCCCGGCTCAAGACACCCAGAAGTGCACTGCTGTCGGCATGATGATGTCACGCCAACATCAGTACTTGTGCATAGGCCCTTCAAATGAGCCTTGCACCGAGAAAAAGGCCAGCAGAGAGAAGAAATGCTGGTGTTGGGAGACTGCTTACAGGACAGCTGGTGCCGGCACCTCTCCTCTTCCCCAGTGTACCATGGCACACCTGAAATCTCAGGAGGCACACTGGTGTGCTGCGGCACAGTTTATGATACACTGATCTAATCCAAAGCAGTGTTGAATTTATTGCTCTCCGATTCTACCCATTGAGATCTATGCTGCAGGGCCCAGAATGTATCATTATGGAGTTGTCAGAAAACTGAGACTGGCCTAAAATCTCCCCTTTTTGAATGGGGAACTTGGAAGCTCTGATGCTGTGGGCAGTCAAATCTAGCTGAGTCCTTTATTTGTTTATTTAGGTGACCAAGTCATTCTTTTGGTATCTTTGGCTAGTTTATTGTGCCACAGAGTCCCTAGCAGGGACTTCTAAAGCTTGAACAAAATAAGTACTAGGATGCTCAAGAAAAGTGTTAATGTCACTGTACCTCCAAGAAATGGATCCTACACAAAAGGGCAAACCAGGATTACTGAAAGCATGAAACAGAAATCCTATGGCAAGAAGAAGCAAGGAAAAACAGGAACCAAATGCATGGCTGGACAAGAAAATAACACTGAGGCAGCAGGAAACAAGCCCAGCAGCGGGGCAGAAATGTTCAAGACTGCCTTGAGTTGGTCTCTGCTGGAACTAAGATTTATCATAATTACAAGACACAGCAAGGAAAGGGCTAGCTACAGCCAGACTCTCAAGATGCAGAGAGCTCCTCAAGAAGGGCAGCTGCCTTTTCACAGGTTGAAAGCTGGCTGGTGCCTACCACACACTGTGTTAAAGAATTGCCTTTAATGTGACTCGCCCAAGAATTGTCAGTGGCAGAAGCACGATTTGAACCCTGGCTTCAATGGGTCTCACTCTAGTATTGTAATCACTAGGCCACTTCCCCCTCCTTTTAAAATAATTTTATTATAACTTAAGTATTTTAAAAAAATCACTCAAACTTATAAATTACTGTTTATACTCGAATATAAACCAAGATTTTTGAGCCCCTAAAAATGGGGGCCTCGGTTTATATTCAAGCTTCCTTTTTGATGATGGTGCTTTTTTCCTCCCCTCCCCACCAAATGACCAATGCTGCTATTTTTCACTCCCACCCCCTATATCCGGCACTGCCGTCCTCCATCCCCTCCAACAACCAGCACTGCTGTCTCTCACCCTCTCTGATAACTGGCATTGCTATCTTCCTCCCCCCATCCTGATGACCGACACTCCTACACACTGTGCTGGTAAAGGGTCTTAGCGTCTGCAAGTGATCAAGACTTGCTGGACTCCCTTCGAGAATCCCAGAGAGGGTGGAAGCCAACAGGCCTTGAGCACATGCAGACGCTAAGACCCTTTACCACCAAAAGCTGGCCAAAAGCCAAAGAAGACTTCTTTGCATTTGTCCTAAACAATTCACCTAGATGAAGTGGACAACACAAATGCGATAGAGTTCAAAAACTTTCTATCCCTACTCAATTACAATCTTCCTCTACCCACACAAACACATGAAAAAGGCCATCAATTGGATGTGGTAGCCATGTCCATAAAGGATATCCCAGACCCTGCCATTTCGCTACTTAAAGGCACCTGGATTCATGATATCTGGTCTGACCATTTTACTTATTATTTCCAGCTATTCTGGTCTTATCATAAATCTAAAACACGCCCAATTATAAAAAGAGAACATCACACAAGAGGCTATATTAATCCAAAATAATTCTGGTCACAATACGAATTGCAAACAGAGATAGATGAAGGAATCGATTTTTGGGATCACTGGACGACAACCAGCACATCCGTTTTAGATAAAATCGCCCCTATACGTAATAGCAAAAGCAATTCAAATAAATATAACAAATGGTTTGACATTGAACTTCTAAAAATGAAACAACTAGCTAGACGACTGGAAAGAACTTGTAAAAAAACAGGAGAACTAGCCAACCGTAACAACTGGAGAGCTAACATAAAAATCTACAAACAAATGTTAAAAGACAAACGTAAAGCATTCTACTCCACTAAAATCAACTTATCTTGTAATGGTTCACAAGGAATCAATACAAAAGAGCTATTCAACCTGATCACAAATTTATTTGACACCACTCGCTACACCTCACCCACACACAACATTAAACTACCCTCTGCAAATGACTTAGCTCTGTACTTCGATTCTAAAATTAAGAACCTTAGAATCCATTGTTCAACAAACGACTCTTGTGATCATCAAATAGCGAACACCCAAGGAAATGATATACCGGCAGACATGATCTGGAGCTCCTTTCAGGATTTAGAGTGGAATGATTATATCAAATTATATAACAAATACTCTAGATCCTATTGCGTTCTGGACTCATGCCCCCCAGAAATTATGAAAGCAGCACCTTTAGAATTTAAATTATCACTGATGCAATACTTGGCTTACAACCTAAACAATGGGAAGTTCCTCTCTAATAATGGTCATATTATTATAACCCCAATTCTAAAAAATCGTAAAGTATCCTCAGCCCTAATATCCAACTATAGACCGGTAGCTTCCATTCCGTTTATTATAAAAATTATGGAGGGATTGGTTCACACCCAACTGATGGGTTATCTTGATCAATTCTCTCTCCTTCATGAAACTCAATCTGGTTTTAGGCCATTATTCAGTATGGAGACAGTAATTGCGGCTATCTTAGACAATTTGCACCTACTGTTTAGTAAAGGCCTTAATGCCCTGATAATGCAATTCGATATGAGTTCTGCCTTTGATCTAGTGGACCACATGAAACTGCTGCAATGCCTAGATGCCATTGGTATCTGGGATAAGGTGCTGAACTGGTTCCGTGGCTTCCTTATATCCCGCACCTATCAGGTTCGTTTTAATTATGAGCTTTCCGACACCTGGAGCAATCCATCCGGTGTGCCCCCAAGGCTCTCCACTATCCCCATTGCTCTTCAACGTCTACATGTCCTCATTGGGCACGAAGCTAACCCAGCTGGGGATAAAATTATTTAGTTATGCAGATGATTTTACGATTATCATCCCATTCACCAATTCTGTCTCCGAAACTATTCCCAAAGCTTCAGAAGCTATAAACATGATGGAACAATGGATGACAAACTTTAGGCTCAAACTTAATTCAGATAAAACGACTTTTTTCATTGCTTCACCACATCCACTTGACATTAAATCACCCCTCTGTATCAATAACCTTAGTTACCCTATCCAGCCCTCCATAAAGATACTAGGTGTAACTCTGGAACAACGCCTAACCATGAAAGACCAAGTAGATTCCTTAATCAGAAAGGGATTTTTCACTCTCTGGAAACTCAGATCCCTTAAAGCTTATTTTGTTACATCGGTTTTTAGAATCCTAGTCCAATCCCTCGTACTAAGCCTGCTTGACTACTGTAACATCGCCTATTTGGCAATTTCCCAAAAAAATATGCGACGCCTACAACTGTTGCAGAATGCGGCAGTTAGACTAATCTTTGGACTAAAAAAATTTGACCACATGACACCCTTCTACCGGCAGCTACATTGGCTGCCGATGAAGGCACGCGTAAAGTTCAAATTTGCCTGTTTCTGCTTTAAAGCATTACACGGACTTGCCCCCAAATACATTACTGACCTTTTCTCCTTCTCAACTAACAGACACAAGAGAAGTTCACATTCCAACTTCGTTTCCCCCCCAGTGAGAGGTTGCAAACTGAAAAAACACCATGAATTCCTTCTCTCACACCAAGCAGCATCATGGGGTAAAGACCTAGAACAATTACTTTCGTCCTCTACTTATGAGGTATTTAGGAAACGTCTAAAAACACACCTGTTCCTAAAACATCTTGACAACTGATCCACTTATCTCTTTCCTCTCAATAGCGACCTACTGTCCTTTTGATCACTTTTCTCCTCAACAATGAATTTCCTGTCTAATTACTTCTCTTTCTTCTTCCCCTCTTGAAGTCAGTCAATTTGTACCTTTGCTTAATCTTTTGTAAACCGCATAGAACTTCACGGTATTGCAGTATATAAGCTGTTATTATTATTATTATTATCAGCACTGTGTGTTGGCATCGGCTTCATGAGTCCCGGAACTGTAAGTGTGATGTCAGTCAGGGACAGGGGGCAGCAGGTTTTTTGGACTCGAAACAGCCCCAACTGAAAAATTAGAGGGGCATAATCGAAAGGAACGTCTAAGTCCGTTTTCGTCCAAGTTGCAAGTCGTCCAAAGTAAAAAACAGCTTAGGACACATTTTCGAAAAATACATCCAAATATTTTTTCGTTTCGAAAATCGTCCAACTTGATCATCCAAGTTGCTAAATCGTCCATCTATATACAACATTTTCGTCCAACTTTTCGTCCAAGTCAAAAACGCCTAGAACAAGCCCTTTTGGACGTGGGAGGGGTCTGCAAAGTGATGGACTGTACACCCAAACATGGCACCTAAATAGTGGGGTACCTTATAGGGCACTGCTGTGAACTTCACAAAATGGGTGCCATGTCTTCATCTCACTACAGCTCCCTTATAGGTCATGGTGAGTCCCCCACTTATATGCTAGTAAAAAAGGGTTATGGGGTGTATAGGGGTTATGGGGTGCACATGTTTCAATATCAATGCAGTGATTACAGGGGCTTATGGGCATGGGTCCTCCTCTCTACGGTTCTCCCTAACCCACCCTCCAAAATGGCTTAAGATGCCTCTGTGCAGTACGAGTAGGCTTTCTTATGCCAGGCTGCCAGGTGATGATGTTTTGGAGGCACAATTTTCAAGTGATTAATATTTTTAGGGGGGTGTCAGTGATCACTGGGGTAGTATGTGGGGGTATTATGTGTTTGCAGTGCTTAACTGGCCACTTTAGGTGGGTTTTTGTGACTTAGACCATGCTTTAAATGGTCTAAGTCACAACGTCCAAGTTTCGTCGATCCTGTGCTGTATAATTTTCGATTATACATGCAGTACGATTAAGTCTAAGCCTGCCCATGTCCCACCCAAATCCCGCCCTCAACACTCCTCCTGACATCCCCTTTTAGCTATGGTCATTCAGCAGCACTATGAAGGCCTAGGTCGTTTATAAATACACCCAAAACCCGGTTTTACCATCGGCACTTGGATGTTTTTGACTGATGATCATCCAAGTGCCAACTTAGGCCGGTTTTTGGATGTTTTTCTCTTTTGATTATGAGCCCCTTAGTGATTACTTATGGCATTACTTAGAACACTCACATACCCAAATTTCTAATCTCGGTTTATATTCAAGTCAATCATTTTTCCTCCTTAGGGGGGGGAAAGGTTACCTCAATTTATATTCGTATCGGTTTATATTCGAGTATATATGGAAAAAATCTACAAGAAACCTCAGCTCTTTCCCTTTATAAAGGCAAGGGGACTTCCATACTGAATAAGTCCACTGTTTGAGAGTCAGAGGCAACACAAGTTCATAACCATTGGTCGACTTTAAGGAGTATGGCTTTTTATTTCACCAGTTTGGGAACAGAGAATAGAAGAAGCTAGTTACAGTTTCTTTGACTTTGCTTTATAAACATTTTTTTTTTCAAAGAGTACAGTTATTATGCTTTTTCTGAAAGGATAGAGGTTTCTCAGCCTTTCTATTCTTCTCATTTAATGGCTGTCATCAAGTATCTCTTGTGTCTTTGCCAGCTGCTTAATTACTCACCTCTGCAGAGCGAGACTCGTGCAAATATGCTCAATTGTCACTAGGTGACTGGCCTGTCATCATTCCGTATGTATTTCAGCCCCATTACCTGTAATAATACACAGTTGTCGTTTCATACAAAACACATTTATTACCTATGGTATCAGGTGACTCTGTGACCCAGACAGGTTCTGCTATGTCAGCAACTCAAAATGACAGATGCGCCACAGTAATTCCATGAAATACAATGGGAGAGAGCTACAGAGTTTAAATAAGAGCTAGTTAAGCTAATGACTTATCATACAGCCTCTCAGCCTAGTGGCGCTACTGCTAGAGACTGATTGTTATATCTCTGATGTGGTCTACCATAAAAAAAATCATCGACCTTTCAGTCTTATTCTTCAGCATCCTTTCATACTGAACTGAAAATTCAGTCCAATTGAACACTGTTTCTAAATCTGCAAATCATGTTCATTGTTATCTCTGATGAGATTAGCCTCTTCTGTTTCTCCTATCTGTACAGTTGCTGAGCTTTTCGTACAAGAGAATTTCTCCTATCTCAGGGCCATCAGTCATCGGTTATATGGCATGCGTACTTTCACAGCTTATGTTGCCATGTATCTATGACAACACTAAAGCAGTTCATCCTTTGGACAATGCTGTTCAATGTTAAGAGTTGCAAGCAGAAAAAATCACCTCATGAAGGTGCCTGCTATTAGATATTGCTCTCGTGTTTTTGTTCCTCGGGAAGTGCATCATTTCTTGGTCACAGGAATGACTGGCTATCTTTATGAGAATCGTCTGACCTTTGGAAATGATGTAGTTACCTTGACTCATTATCAAGTGACCCTGTTCTGTCAGAAATCCATGTAACAAATTTGTATGTAGATAAACAGAGAGATAAGTTTGGTAGGAAGGTTGACTTTCTTCTTAACTTTCACAACTTTATTGGACAAGTAACTGGAACTGGAAAATGCCTGGCATACTAGATAATGAAATAGAATTAAAAATAATAGGCTCAGCAACTTTAAGTTATTAGAAGTAGTTATAAGACTTCAAAGTTTAGTGGCTCGGTTACTGGAGTAGAATTACTGAACAGGGAAAGCATGCCTGAATTGCTGGGTGAAAAGCAACGCCTTCTGATAGTTCTGGAGAGGCAGGCAGATGAGACTGACTTATAAGACCTTCAGAGTTCGAGCTTGCCAAATGGAGAACATTTCCATAGTTATCTGGCTTTTGCTTAAGAACCATATACCGATCAAAAACTAGAACACATGCCCCAATGCCAAGCAAAGTAAATATAGAAGCAGTTTCCTAAAAAGATCAGCAGGTGGCAGCATAACACATAAACATAGTTAGCAGAGTCTAAGCATGCAGAATTTATGACAGGTTACCAAATAACATTCATTGTAAAATACAATAGACAATTAACTGCTGACTCCTCCATTCCATCATTCCAACTCCCTATTTTCACTTTTTCTTAAGAAACAGGTAGGTCTTTAGTGCTTAGCAAAGCTGCTGTTTTTCTTTCATCTGGTGTGCTTCTATAGGGAAGTCATTTTGTAGCTGTGACACTGCACAAGAGAAAAGACGAGCCCAGCTTTTAAAATGTTTTACTTCTCACAGAGAAGGAACTAGAGTATAAAGCTACAACCCCCATGTGAGTGCAATAGCAGACTATGTAGTATAGGGACAACCATCTACTCAAATATTCTGGCTCCTTCTTATGTTGCAATTCAAATGCAATGACCAGTATCTTTACAAAAATTCCCATTTATTAACTAGCTCAGTGACCACAACACAGAGAAAATATGATCCCTAAATCCTGCACTAACCTTGCTGCAATGTTTTCCATTTGCCATAACTGACCTATAGAGCGGATAGCGTAGCTGGTTTTAAGAAAGGTTTGGACAAGTTCCTGGAGGAAAAGTCCATAGTCTGTTATTGAGAAAGACACGTGGGAAGCTACTGCTTGCCCTGTATCGGTAGCATGGAATTTTGCTACATCTTGGGTTTTGGCCAGATACTAGTGACCTGGATTGGCCACCGTTAGAACGGGCTACTAGACTTGATGGACCATTGGTCTGACCCAGTAAGGCTATTGTTATGTTCTTATATTCCACTGGCAATCTCAAATATACTACATTGCAATAATCTAATCGTGACATGATAGTGATATGCACTATTTGTCTCTGCAAACAGTTGATGAATCGTCCATAGCAGTGATAAATATTGAAATCCCCTCTTCACTACCCCAGATATATGAGACAATTGTCAGATTAGAATCCAGATCTACTGTAATATAACACAAATTAATGACAGAACAGTTCCACTCTCCAGATGCTGCTGTCCATCAAACTGTGAACCAAGATAATTACACTGGAAGAAGGAAACAGGGATGTGTATTCATTAACATGCATTTGGATTGTTAATTTGCCTTCAATGTTTAGGGGGCTCTTTTACTAAAGATTAGTGCATGTTATCTGCAGCAGGGCCTAAAGGAATAAAATGCACTAACCTTTAGTAAAAGACCTCAGTAGTGAGAATGATGTTAATTTAACATGTATTAATCTTTAACACATTTACAATTGATGTATGTGGGGAGGTTATCCCATAAATATTTTATTGAATTTAAATAAATCATTACAATTGAATACTAATACAATTAAACTAATTAAAATACAAAACAAAATTATTAGATAAATAAAAACAAGTTATTAACAAGAATGTCTGATACAAACTGGGAAAAAATGCCAAATGGAAAATTTTTGGCCTATGCACATCCCTACTAGGAAAGATAGAAGAATCATTTCTTTAAAAATCGGGGTAGATGGAAGAACTGCGGCCAGGATGGAGGCAGTCCCAAGCTACTATTCTCAGACCTAGAAGTGTTTGATGAGTTTCTAACAGAAAGAGCCCAGCATCAGATCTTTAATGCCAGAACCTGAACAAATGAGGGAATCAGAGCATATGAAAAAAAAAACCCTGCAATTGTTGGGTCTGGGTATTGCTTTTTTGTAGTAAGAAAAACTTATTTGTACTGTCAAGAACTGTAGGTGCTCAGTGTTGTTCACAATTGAGACAATCGTTTCTAAACAACTATCAAGTTATCTAGAAAAATTTTCTGTTCAGTTGCCATTCCAACATGGTTTCTGATCTAATATTAGTACGGAAATATTATTATGATTATTATTGATTCAAAGTTTATGGTCCCAGAATTGATATGCCATACTATTACAATTCAAAGCTTTTGATATAGTTAATCATCAAGTTTTGATTTAACTTCTTTCAGGCATGGAGGGTAAAGTACTCAACTGGTTTAAGGGGTCTTATGTGGTAAACTTTGGAGGCTCAGAATTTTCAGCATGGTCACCGGATTGTAGGGTTTCCCAGGGCTCCCCACTGTCACCTATCCTTTTTAATATTTATATGATGACGTTAAAATCTTATGAAATGAGCTCTATTGAATCTTATATGAGCCCTATATGAATGATATTTTCATCCTACTTGAAGTTGATCCCGATCTGAGTAAACCTACAGATAACATACATTTCTGCACTTCCAAATTACAATCTTGGACTTCTCAGGTTCACATGAAATTGAATACTATAAAAACAAAATTACTTTGGTTCGGTTCTGAAATTGCAACTCTCCCCAGTCCAATCACCCTTAACTCTGGTGATACCTTATCAATTGAGTTTTCCTCAAGAGTGTTGAGTATTATCTTAGATTCCTCCCTTTCTTTTCATCATCAGACAAACCATTTAACTAAGAAATGTTTTTTCAGTAAACGTACATTGAAAAGTGTTCGTCATCTGTTCTACCAATATCATTTTGCAATACTGGTTCAATCCATTATTTTGGCATAACTGGACTATTGTAATTCCATATATGTGGGTCTAAGCAAAGGAAACGAAAAAAAGACTCCAATTGATCCAAAATACTGCTGCAAGATTGATTTGGGGGAAAACAAAATACGATCATGCATCTCCCCTGTTGAGTTTACATTGGCTCCTTTTTCAACTGAGAGTCCAGTTTAAATGTGCATTTATCGTTTTTAAGATTCTACACGGACTTTTTGATCCCTTGATTCTTTTATCTTTAAATTCCATGAGATCGTCAGGTCATAGAATCATTCACATATTCAAACTTTCTTTTCTATCCATAAGAGGTAACAGATCTGCCAGGAAAATTGTTCATTCTTTGCATTACTTGTGATTTGGAATGATTTACCTTCTCAACTAAGATATTGCTTATCATTTTTGTTCTTTTGATAAACCATTGTTTCAATGCTTTTTTAGCAGATAACTTCTAATGATGATAACTTCTTCATATAATGACAATTATTGTTAACCGAGTTGAGTCCTGTGCATCAGGGTTGACTTGGTATATAAGTCAAAGATTTAGATTAGATTAGATTGACAATTATGAGCACAGAACACATGACAAGCAACCTTTGACTATTAACATCATTTATTAATAAACCATAACTAAGTGTATGTCAACATAGATGACCAAACAATCTCCTAAGTTTTCATCAATTCATTGAGAGTTCCAATTTTTTTTTGAAGGAAGAGTTTTATTAGCACACTAGTCCCTGCATATAATCTTGGCCTTTTGCCTTTTTATAACGCTAACAGGGAAACATTAGCTAATTTTACAACTTTGAACTGGAAACCAGGAATGTCACCAACAGCAGCGAGTCCCAATTCATAAAAGGTTTAAGATGGTAATGTGAGAGGCCATTCTATAACAGGGCACCACATTGCCACATGAGTGCATAAGTATACAGTACATTGTCACTCTTGCTGGTAAGTGCACACTTACAAACATATTTGGTGTGCATAGGTTTGAAAATGGACTTTGTGTATGCTACTTTCCTCTCCCTATAAGCATGTCTCTGAGAAAGCTCACCTTAATGCATTTAAAAGTGTGCATGTTCCCAATGCCATTTGTTTGGAGGGCAATAGTCAGTTAATTTGCATGCATAATTTGCTATTTACATCATAAATGGGTTTAAAATTGTCTTCTAAACCCCTCTAACTATGAATTTTTGCCACTCTAAATCTAAGCTTCTCAGAACATATTTTTTTAGTCAGGCTTACCCTAGTTAGGAATATCCTTGATCCCTGGTATATTCTTTCTCTACCACTTCCCTTTAATCCTCTACTCTCACTATTTATGGTCTCATTATTTTTGTGACTCCTATCCTATCATTTAATAGTGTCCCTTTTTCTGTTTCTTACACTGCATATTGTGACAAGCAAGGGTGAACAGGGGAACTAGAACCTGCTCCTAACCCTGCTCCAAGCTCCAGTCTAGGAGCTATTGGAGGGACCCAAAGACAGTATATAGTACCTTCTTATGGAGGTGGTAGAGTAGAACCTGAAGAGAGAGAGAGCTGGGAAAGGAGGAGAAGTCTCCCATGGAAGTGGGGGAGCTTGGGGACATGCTCCATTGAACCTAAAGGCATGGATTGGGCATGCCCAGGAACTTCAAAAGAAGTCCAAGACATGGATCAGAACTGAGAGGAGGGTTCCTGAAGCCTCTTTTTCCCTTAGAGTGATGGCATTGGGCAGCTTGGTCAACCCATAGTGGTAGGAGCAGTGTCCCTAGGGGTGGTGTTACCAGTGCCCTAGGAAAGGGGGAGGGGAGGTAGGTAAAGGAGTTTTCCTTAGCACCTAGGTGGGCAATTTTGTGGTTGCTTGTGACCAAGCAGTTCAAGCAGGAATATGCAAATAATTTGTATACATGACTGAACTGGGAAAGAGAGACTAAAGAAGAAGACTTGTACAACCAAGGGAGGGAAGAGGAGAGAATAAGAAGCCTGGGGGACTTAGGATGCCACAGGGTGGGCCAAGCGGGGACAAATTAATGATCTGAAAAGCAGTTGTTTGATTTTACGCCTCACCACAAGTGTCCTGGAAAGTCTTGGGGAGGACTGGAGGAGCTGTTGCAACTTGAGTGCAGCTATTGAGCTCTTTTGTGCCAGGCAGAAGAAAAGATTTCCAGTGACAGAGACTGCTGGTACTGAGAGAAATCTGCAGTGGACCTGAGAGTGCTGGTGATATTTTCTGTTTCTGTATTCAGTGCACTCACTGAGCGGCATTCCGATAGGAGCCTTACGTCACCTGTCACCCACAAATTTTATATAAAACATAAGCATTGCATTCCATATGGTTCTCTACTAGTGAAGCACTGAACATCTCAGACCCCCCTGAAGAAAGAGTGTTTCTCTGAAACATGGACTGTGTTGGATTCGATCTTCATGTATATGAAAGCCAACCTTTGGAAAACAACATTATATTGACTTTAATAAAAGTTTCTGTACCTTGTACATTTTTTATCTGCAGTTTCTTTTTGTTTTTTGGGGAGGGTTTTGGTGATATTTTCTACTTCAATATTTTCTTCTTTTTTTTAACAGCCTTGCTATACATGTACTATGAAAGATAGTATATCAAGTACAATAAAATATAAGCCATAAGCTCTAAGGTTTTGCTTGAAGAAAGAACACAGAAGAGACCTCTAGTGACTCTACCAGTATTAGGCATGTGACCTTTTGAACTAGAATACTCTCACAGCTTCTGGAACAGAGAAGGAGGTCAAGGACATTTTCCCAGAAGGTTCATAAGAAATAAAGATTGGATTTGATGCTACTTTATTCTACAACTGACTGTATTTAAATTAACGATGAGCTTATCCCATGTTTTTCTGCCTTACGTAAACATTTTGGTTCAGAACTGCAATCTTTGATCTGGAGTGGTTTATTGGATGAAAGGGGAGTGCTGAGTGAACGGATGGTTTCCTAGTTCCTGCCGGTCCCAGGTCTGACTTCACAAACAGTCCAAAATTTACTTCAAAAGTAACCTGCCCTGATGTTCACCAGGCAAGAAAGGGTTACAAATACAAATCAGCCTGTTCATATCCTGTTTATCATCAGAAACGACCTATTCCCACCTCACTATGGGCTATGAACATATTCTAACCTTTCAAATGTTCATAAGAGAATATATATAAAGCTAACAATTTAAAGCAAAAAAAACACATTTGCTATTTGAACAGGTGAAGCATAGTTGGAGATTGGGTGTGGAGTGCACCTTGCAGTTAATGCATGTAATGTTTGTGCTGTCAAATGTGCAGTTAGCCCAGATGTTTCTGCATTTAATTACAGAAGGAAGGATGGACACACCTCCCACAACTACTGCACAGTCTTTGCAGTCTTTGTAAAGGATAATAAGTGCAAAACTTATTGCACTTTAGTAGAAGGGCTCCTATGTATTTTCCAAGAAAAAAAATTATCCATATAGGAGACAATTCTATAACTGGGGACTATAAATGTCTTGATCAGAACCTATTAATGTAGATGCCTACTTTCATTTACTGAATAGTAGCATAAAAGCACAAATACATACCTATAAGTGAAGCCACGCCCACATCCTGCCATGGGCATGCTTAAGTGTCGCTGCACTTCTCCATAGATAATAATAATAATAATAACTTTATTTTTCTATACCGCCATAGTCAAACTGACTTCTAGGCGGTTCACATAGAAAGAAGGCTGGACAATCAGCGAATTACACAATGCAAGAAGAAGGAAGTTACATAATAATTAGGGAAGCATAGGGAAGGAATACATGAGAGAGAAAAAATTACATAATACATTGGGGTAATAAGGGGAAAGAATATCTGAGAGAAGTCGTCTGAGTAGGCAAGGAATTTGTCAAATAGAGCGGTTTTAATTGATTTTCGGAATGTGTTGTAGGTCTGTCTGGCTTTGTTTATGTGGTTTCCCAGCCAGGATTCCTGTCTGTTTGCTTGGAACGTGAAGGTTCTGTCTAGGAAGGATTTGTATTTGCAGCCTGTGATCTTTGGGTATGCAAATATGTTTTTGTTTCTGGTTGTATGTGTGGGGTTGTGCAGAGTGAAGTGTGTTTGTAGGTAGGAAGGTGCTAGGCCCCAGACTTGTTTGTAACATGCAAATTTGAACAGTATTCGCGCCTCCATTGGTAGCCAGTGTAATTTTTTGTAATAGGGGCTGATGTGGTCTTTTTTCTTCAGTCCGAAGATCAAGCGAACTGCAGTGTTTTGCACTAATCTTAATTTTTGTACTGTTTTTTTGGGGATACCCAGGTAGGCGATGTTGCAGTAATCTAGGGTAGATAGGATCAGCGATTGCACCAGTAATCTAAAGGATGTTGTGTCAAAGTATTTTTTGATAGTTCTTAGCTTCCACATTGTGTAAAAGCACTTCAGAGGCCTACAATGTGGATGTCCTGCCTTGGGGAGGCTTTTTTAAAAAAACGTGTATTCCAATTGGCTGCCCAATGGTAGTAGGACTATCCCCATGTCATTCTTTATGGAGAGAGGGAAGAATCAGAGTATGAATGGGCACAACCACTGACCCTCATGCCTTGCATTGAAGAATGCTAGTGTAGAAGGTCTGAGGTTGAGATAGACACTAAAGAATGGCAGTATCTGATATCCAGAGCTGAGATTGTGATGTCATAATGCCTCATTCCACCAATGCCTAAGAACCAACCTCATCAGTGATGTCACAATGGCTTGACTATCCTATACTTGGCTCACATAAGAATCAGAGTATGAATGGGCATAGTCACTGACCCTCAAGCCTTGCATTGAAGAATGCTAGTGTAGAAGGACTGAGGTTGAGATAGAGACTACAGAATGACACGGGATGGTTTCCTGCGGTTATCCATGGGAACGAGGACGATGATGAATTCTGTCACCATGTCATTCTCTAGAAGTTAATCAATAAGGGTAGAATGCTTTAAAACAACAGGACAGAAAGACACTGTAGCTGATACTGTACAGCAACATTTGGAAAAGCATTTTTCAAAGAACTATGTTTTGAGTGACTTCTTAAATTTCTTGAATGAGGGTTCCGAAGAAAGCTAATTCCATAGATATAGTCTCAAATAAGAAAACGCTGTGTCCCTTCTAACTGCTTTTAATGTACCAACTAGGCTTGTTTTTGCATATTACTGTATGTTTCTTATCTTTAATCAGGATCACAGCAAACATCAGATGGATGCTGGATTCACAGTGAATCAGTTCACCCATCTTTAGTACCAAAACCACATGAAACTCATTATGAAATGGCTTTCATCAATGAACAAACGAGGCTAAGTCATGTTAGGAGCACCAACTATTATCCACAAGAGAGGGAAGAAAATAATCACTGAGTGTAGAAATCTACAGGAAATGAGACGACCCCAACAAGCAAGATCTTGTCAGACACGCTTCCCTATATCTGCAGTATCCCAAGAAACAACGCTAATTACTATTTTGTTTCTCAATATGGGATATAGGGATCATTATTTAAAAGGTGAACCAGTAGATAAAACATGCATTTTGGGATTAATTAAATTATAGTCTGAAGATCTTTTTCAGCTAATTGCTGGGGTAGCTGACAGTTTGGACTGTTAGCAACATGGACAGCAAGAATAGCCAGAATTTGTGAAGAAAAATGTTACTGCACATTATAGAATTCTGGAGTTTCCGCCTTATTTTTCATGAAATAAGAGGAATGTGATTTGGAAGACTTGTTTCTGATTGATCAGCATGGCTCCAAAATGGTTGTACGCCACCAAAAAAAGCTCCACTGTAGATTCCACCCTAATTCCATTAATTCAACTCTATTCTCTTTTTGTTTTTATATTATACACTTTATACATGCTTTTTATTTTATTAACAGGGGTAGAACAAGCCTCGGAGCACATCAAGCCATAATATAGGCTCTTCTCCAGTCATCGGCTAAAAATCTTCCCTCTACATACTGATATATCACATTATTTTGTTTTGTTTTTTTCAAAACATTTTTATATCAATAAAATTCAATAATGGCATCCCCCCCAATTTTTTGCTTTTCAGATGTTTGATTTCAATTTCCATTCAGCTATGGTCAGGCCAGGAGGTTTTTAGCCAATGATTGGAGAAGTAAGATCCTATGGTGTGGCTTGATGTGCTCTGAGCTTTTTTCCTACCTCCGTTAGTAAAATAAAAAAGTGTATATATATATTAAAGTGTATAATATAAAAATAAAAAGAGAATGGAGAATTAATGGAATTAAGGCTGAATTTACAGTGGAGCTTTTTTGGTTGCGTCTGTATTTAACCATTGTTCCCAATCCATCATTGAATGGGTGACTTCAAAATGATTATGTCAATTGCTTAAAAGCTGCATAATAATATTTCGCAATAGTTCAATTGCTACAGGTGGGTTGTAGAACATATCCCTGATGATGGGTGCACAGGGATATCCTCAGTCCATTACCTAACCCATTAGTCTTTAGGAGGTAATCTTCTAAACCTCTTTTTGCACCTGAAAGTAATTCTCTACAGATCACCTTAAAGAGAAAGGCACTGGGACTTGTTTAACGCCTTTTTGTAATTACACAACCACATTCAGAGCGGTTTACATACAGATACTTCAAGCATTTTTTCCCAATCTGTCCCGATAAGCTCACAATCTATCTAATGTACCTGGGGCAGTGGAGGATTAAGTGACTTGCCCAGTCACAGGGAGCAGTGAAGGGTTTGAACCCACAATGTTAGGGTGCTGAGGCTGTAGCTCTAACCACTCTGTCACACTCCCATCCAAGTTAGGTGCCTTGATGTCTGCTAATTCTATATCATCAATTGCACACCTAATTGCTATTACAAAATACTAGCATTAAGTCTGTAGTTACAAGCCTAACCTTAGGCATGAGTATTAATGCCAGCTCAAAGGAGGGTTTAAATGCTCACTCCTAGCTGTTCTTAGTTAGGCACATAAATGATGGTATTCTGTAGCTTATGTAAGTGCTAGGCACACACCTGACCTGCTCATGCCCTTCCCAAGTCTACACCCCCTTACAGCTGCGCATTTGTGCACAATTTGTAGAATACCAACTAAGGGCAGTCATGTGAAAATACAAATGAATGCCATTTAACACCAATTGTAGCCAGCTGTTGGTTAATTCCAATTGGTAGCTAATGAAGCAATTAAGTTGCATGCTAGCCAATATTGCGTTATAACTTGTAAATGCAATTTTGTGCACAAAGCATAAAATTGTGTATGCGAGGTTATAGAATTATGGGTAAATACTGATTTACATGTTTAAATGGCTTATAAAATTAGGTCATACTTTAAAGTATGTGTAATGTAAGTATCATGTACTTGTAGAATAGGCATGCTCAGAAAAGGAATTTGTATGAAGAGGTGCAAAGTCATGATTTAAACATGTATTTTATAGAATACGCATGCACACAGGTTAGCATTTATGCCTGCTCCTGGGCACAAGGTAAACATCCAATGAGGGTCAGGAAGCAGGGGTCTTCATCATGAGTAGCAGTTGATTTTGTTGGAGGGGGACCTCAGGGTTGCTATTTCTGCAGGATTTGTGCTAGTATTTTAAAGAGATACTTCCCTGTAGTCTGAACAGATCTGTCCAGAACTAATGGGTTATGCCTGACAACCAGCAGATGGAGACAAAAAATGAAAGTAGTTCTTTGTCATGTATCCCATTAGGACACTATACATGCATAGTTCCTCAGTATTCTCTGTCTCCAGTGGCTGATAGATGGTCTCAAAGTGCAACTCCTGAGAAGAGTGACTAAGATGATAAAGGGGATGGAATGCCTCTTGTATGAGAAAAAAAACTAAAGATGGTAGGTCTCTTCAGCTAGAAAAGAGACAGCTGAGGGGAGATATGACTGAAGTCTATAAAATCCCGAGTGGTTTAAAACTTCATCAAAAATTACAAAGACTAAGGGACACTCAATGAAGTTACAAGGAAATACTTTAAAAACCAATAGAAGGAATCATTTTTTCACTCAGAGAATAGTTAAGCTCTGGAATGCATTGACAGAGGATGTGGTAAGGATAGTTTAAAAAGTAGTTGATTTTAAAAAGGTTCCTAGGAAAAAAGTTTATAGTCTGCTATTGAGACAGACATGAGGGAAGCCATTGCTTGCCCAGAATAGGTAACATGGAATGTTGCTACTATTTAGGTTTTTGCCTGGTACTGGATTGGCCACCGTGAAGATGGGATACTGGGCTAGATGGACCATTGGTCTGACCCATTAAGGCTATTCTTATGTTCTTATGTACTAGTGTTCAGTTAAGCCTCTTTTGGAAGTTTTATTCTGAGCCAGTTTATTTCTGAGCTCCAGCTGACTTTGGTGTGCCTTAATTGACTTATTCTCTTGAACCAGTATTTATACTGTATTTCAGTCAAGTTGGAGGTACCGTCATGAGATTGTTTTCCTGTCCCATTGTAAATTCTAGGTTTTAGTTGAGCATAGAGGTTTCTTGCTTGGCTTTAGCCTCTGTTCCTTAAAAAAAAAAAAAAAAAAAAAAAGGAATGAAAATGGAAAGTTGAAGAAATGGAGCTGGGTTACATCTCAGAGGTTCTGGAAACCCTACCTCCCCCTTCTCCCCCTGGGACAACCAAACTTCTCCTTAAAAGCAGCATGGTGAATTTGTTCTGTGTTATATTTCTTCCATTTGAGAGGCTTCTTTTACATATTAAACGTCTGGCGCCATGTGCGGGTGTGCCTCTGTCCTTACACATGAGCACGGTTAATTGCCCATCTGTTGTTATAGACTTTTTTTTTACTACAAGGCAGCTTAATTATATGTTTCCTTTTTTTGGGAAAATTAGATTTTTTAGCCTCATGTTCCTAATGTATATTAAATTCAATTTGTCACTGGCACAACTATTGAGCCATTTTTTCCCCACTGGAATCTTCCGGTCTGGTCACCATTTTCTGTTACTTAGAAGGTACTTCAATGTTCTGTCCCCTGTTTCTGCTTACCTAATGATCAGATAATTCAGCATTGGGCTTATTATTTGCATTAATTAATAATTTTTTTTTAATTTTTTTTTTGGAGGACACAGCCAGTGCCTGGTTGTACTTTGGCATGACAGCGAGTGTATTTATTAGTCTCAGTTCTCCAGGTGCACAACTATTTTGAATTAAAATTCTGTTTTGTATTCCTTTTGCCCTTTTTCTACATTAGTCAGGCTAGATTTTATTTATGCCTATTATGTTGTGCATGTGGTTATTTGATTTCCTTCATAGTATGATCTCCTATGTGCTATGTGGTAATGTGGCTCTGCTGTAAGGGCTGGAACTCTCAGGAATACAGGCACACACAAGGGTTGCAAGTAAATAATAACTTTATTAAATGCAAACTAAGGACTTACCAAGTCTATTTTCCCCATAGGCTGGATACTCAAAACAAAACAATCACCTAGCTTTACCATAGTTCCTTTCAATCCAGGCCCGCTCTACAATTCAGTGCACACTACTTTAAGGTCCCAGCAACCAGTCCTAGACATGGCTTCCACAGGTTCAACACTTAGTCACTTTTTCTTAACTCCAAGCTTCTAAGGAAACTTGTCCTACCTCACTGAAGTCTCTGCTTCTGGCAAACACAGGGAGCAGTCTCTAATGAGGGCAACTCCTCTTTCCCAGGCTCTCCCTAGGTATTGCAGCTTAGAGGCACATCCATGGACGACCTCTTGCCTCAGGAACTCCCTGATCTATTCAGCCCCAGGGCAATTAAACTCCTCCCTGCCTGAGCCCTGCCACTTTGACTCAACAGGTGGCTTACACTTCGCAACCATAAGCTAGCATCTCTTGCTGTAAGGTAGCTTAATTGCAGTGGCGTACCTAGCATATGTGACACCCAGGGCCCATCATTTTTTGGCACCCTCCCCCATCTGTACGAAAAACATGATTTTTAATAACAAGCCACAAGACACACATGAGTACCTAGGAAAAGGCAGCATCTTACATATGCAGTGAACAGTACATCAATGCACCCATTCTAAAACTAAACAAGCCAGACTAGTACAGATCAATCCTACACCGTCAATCCTAACAGAAAACCATGTCTTTCGAACACACAGAACACAGAAAATACCTTCGCCTAGTATGGAATATGTCATCACAAACTAAGCCCTCCCTCTTTTACAAAACTGTAGTGTGGATTTTAGCCACGGTGGTAACAGCTTTGACGCTCATAGAATTCTGAGCATCAGAGCTGCTACCACCACAGCTGGCACTAAAAACGCTCCACAGTTTTGTAAAAGGAGGGATAAAATAGAAATACATAGACAAAGGTTAAATTGAACCAGCAAGAAGATGGACTCTGTATACAATGCAACACCACAGAAACAGTGACACATGTCTCCTAAAGCAACAAATAAATAGAAAATTTTTGTTCTACCTTTGTCTTCTCTGGTTTCTGCTTTCCTCATCTTCTTGTTACTCTCTTCCTTCCATCCACTGTCTGCCATCTCTCTGCCCCTATATGGCATCATCTCTCTTTCTATGCCCCTTCCAGAAACTGTATGCCTCCCCCTTCCATCTCTCCTTTCACCCCCATTGGTCTGGTATCTCTCTCTTCTCCTTCCCTCTCCCACACCTCTCTTCTGCAATCCCTTTCTTCCCTCATTTTCCTTTATAATTTATTTTCTAAATCCATCTAGATAACGTTCTTACTACCCTCTCATCAATTTCCTTTTTTACTGTCTACCTACAGCTCGCCACCTCTTTCCCTCATCCCCTCCAGTATTTCCCTAACTCAATCCTTTTCCCCTATCATGTGCCCTCCTTTTATTTATCCCTCCTTCCATCCTCTGCCCTTTTCTCTCTCTCCCTTCTCTCCACTTCCATCATCTGCCCCTTCTCTCTTTCCCCCACTTCCATCATCGGCCCTCTTCTCTCTCCCCACTTCCATCATCTGCTCCTTCTCTCTCTTCCCCCCCCCACTTCCATCATCTGCCCTCTTCTCTCTCCCCCTTCTCTCCACTTCCATCATCTGCCCCGTCTCCCTCTTTCCCCCCTCCTTCTATCATCTGCCCTCTTCTCTCTCCCCACTTCCATCATCTGCCCCTTCTCCCCAATTCCATCATCTGCCCCTTCTCTCTCTTTCACCCTCACTTCCATCATCTGCCCTCTTCTCCCTCCCCTTCTCTCCACTTCCATCATCTGCCCCTTTTTTCTTTTCCCCCTCTTTCCATCATCTGCCCTCTTCTCTCTCCCCACTTCCATCATCTGTCCCTTCTCCCCACTTCCATCATCTGCCCCTTCTCTCTATTTCCCCCCACTTCCATCATCTGCCCTCTTCTCTCTCCCCCTTCTCTCCACTTCCATCATATGTCCCTTCTCTCTCTTTCCCCCACTTCCATCATCTGTCCCCTTCTCTTAATCTCTCCATCCACCACAGGCCCATCTTTTTCCCTCACCTTTCCAATTTTGGCAACAAGATCGGCAAGCCCCCCACCCCCCCCCCCCCCACGACAGCACTCAGTGGCATCGGCACCCCCCCCCCTCCGCGACGGCACTCAGCGGCATCGGTGCCCCTTTCTGCGACGGCACTCAGCGGCATTGGCACCCCCCTGCCCCGCGACAGCACTCAAGTTCGGCCTTCTTCTTCCAGCATCAGCAGAACTTCAGATCAGCAACAGGTGCTCAGTCAAAAGCTTCCCCTGACTGAACTGCCTGGGCGGAAACAGGAAGTAGAGTCAGGGGAAGCTTTTGACTGAGCACCTGTTGCCGATCTGAAGTTCTGCTGATGCCGGGAGAATGAGGCCGAACTTGAGTGCTGTCGCGGGGCAGGGGGGTGCCAATGTTGCTGATTGCCGTCGCGGTGGGGGGGGCGCCGATGCCGGTCAGTGCCGTCGCAGCCCAGGAATTTTCTGGACCTGTCCAGCTGTGCACCCCCCTAAGGCTGCACCCGGGGCGGACTGCCCCCCCTTGGTACGCCACTGCTTAATTGCAATATCAGTGAGGGAGTGCTCTTTATTATACCACAGCTTGCTGCAACTTAAAAAATAAGTGTTTCTGTTTTAATTCCTTTTGAGAACTACTTCTAGCAATATGGCTCAAGCTAACCATCCTGACACTGGTTCCTTTTGTCCTTCCTATTCTGTAGATCTCTTTTTCTGCTCCTGAAAGTGTCGACTCATATGTATTTTTTTTTTTCCATTCTTGTTGCCTAGTGGAAAGTTTTCCATATACTCACCTTTTCATCTCTATTTGTGTTATGGGCTTCGGGAAGCTTTCCCTGGTATTGTCAAATTCTTTTAGGCTCAGCTCTTCTAAGCCAATCATTCAAACTTTCTCATATAAATTCAGCATACTGTGCTGGTACAAAATTTGCACAGTTCATTAGGAAGGGTTGAGTATAGTAGGGCCTAAGCTGAGTTTCTTGGCATAAGCACAACTTAGCAGCATGGATGATCTGTATGAGTGTAGCTTTTTCAGTCAAGTTTATCAACTTTGCTTTAGCCCACTTTTCAGTCTTCAAAGTCCTTACCAGCTTAGGTTTTTACTCAGCTTACCATTGTGGTTTCACCTATCTTATCACCTAGACTTCAGTACACTTTTCTGACATGACTTCAGCAGAGTTGTCACTGTTAACATAGAAACAAGATGGCAGATAAAGGCTAAATGGCCCATCCAATCTGCCCATCCACAGTAACCATTATCCCTTCCTCTCTCTAAGAGATCCCACGTGCCTATTCCAGACTTTCTTGAAATCAAATACAGACTCTGTCTCCACCATCTCTACTGGGAGACTTTTCCATTCATCTACCACCCTTTCTGCAAAAAAGTATTTCCTTAGATTACTCCTGAGCCTATCACCTCTTAATTTCATCCTATGCCCTCTCATTCCAGAGCTTCCTTTCAAATGAAAGAGGCTCAACTCATGTGCATTTATGCCACATAGGTATTTGAATGTCTCTATCATATCTCCCCTTTTCTGCCTTTCCCCCAAATTATATATATCTTAAGATCTTTAAGTCTGTCCCCAAATGCCTTATGACAAAGACCACATACCTTTTAGTAGCCTTCCTCTGGACCAACTCCATTCTTTTTATATCTTTTTGAAGGTGTGGCCTCCAGAATTGTACACAATATTCTAAATGAAGTCTCACCAGAGTTTTGTACAGGGGTATCAACACCTCCTTTTTCCTACTGGCCATACCTCTCCCTATGCACCCTAGCATACTTCTAGCTTTCAATGTCACCTTTACAACCTGTTTGGTCACCTTAAGATCATAACATACAATCACGTCCAAGTCCTGCTCTTCTTATACTGGCCTCAGCATATCTTGCCACCATATCTGCAGCCCAACTTATAACCTTATAATAAGCGAGAAACTGAGTCAGTTTCTCGCTTATTATTACATTTACTTTACTGACTAGTATATATATATGTCCCTGTAAGTTCTCTTGACGTAGTTGCAACTTATAACCTTGGCTTCAGCCTAGCTTACCACCATTTTGTGGTATAGCTTGTCACAGTGGCTTGAGTTTGCATTGCCACAATTTGTCCTTGTGGGTTTAGTTTACCCTGCCTCCACCTTGGTTTTGGCACAGTGGCTTACAGGACCCAAGGCAACATGGATTCAGTAGAGGCAGGTCTTGTAAGACAAATCTGATCAATTTCTTTGACTGGGCAACCAGACAATTGGATAGAGGGAGTGCACTAGATGTAATTATTTAGATTTTTGCAAAGTCTTTGAAAGGGTTCCACACAGGTATCTAATAAATGAACTGAGTGCCTTCGGGATGGGCCCCAAAGTGATGGACAGGGTCAGGAACTGGTTGAGTGGAATGTGACAGAAGGTAGTAGTCAATGGAGCTTTCTCTGAGGAAAGGGATGTTACCAGTGGTGTGCCTCAAGGTTCAGTTCTTGGACCTGTTTATTTTTGTAAATGATATTGCTGAAGCCTGTCAGGTAAGATTTGCCTCTTTGTGAATGATACCAAAATCTGATGAAACATAGAAACATGATGGCAGATAACGGCCAAATGGCCCATCTAGTCTGCCCATCTGCAGTAACCATTATCCCATGTGCCTATCCCAAGCCCTTTTGAATTCAGACAGAGTCTCTGTCTCCACCACCTCTTCTGGGAGACTGTTCCATGCATCTACCACCCTTTCTGTAAAAAAGTATTTCCTTAGATTACTCCGGAGCCTATGGTATGAATAACATGAGGAAGGACCTAGCAAAGCTTAATGGTCAGAAATTTTGCAGTTAAGATTCAGTGGTAAGAAATGCAAGGTTATGCATTTGGGCTGCATAAAACTGACGGAACAGCACAGCTTAAGGGGTGAAGAACTTTTATGCATGAAAGAGAAGAAGGACTTGAGTATGATAGTATGTGATGATCTTAACGTGGCCAAACAGGTTGAAACGGTGATGGCAAAAGTTAGAAAGATGCTAGGGTGCATAGAGAGAGTTATGGCTAGTGGGAAAAAGGAGGTCTTGATGTACCTATATAAAACTCTGGCGAGACCTGTTAGAACATTGTGTACAATTCTGGAGACTGCACCTTTAAAAAGATATAAACAGGATGGAGTCGGTCCAGAGAAAGGCTACTAAAATGGTTGTTGGTCTTCTTCATAAGGTGTATGAGGACAGACTTAAAGATCTCAATATATATACTTTATAGGAAAGTCAAAAGAGGAGAGATATGATAGAGATATTTAAATACCTACATGGCATATATGTGCATTAGGAGAGTCTCTTTCGTTTGAAAGGAAGCTCTGGAATGAAAGGTTATAAGATGAAGTTTAAGAAGTGATAGGCTCAGGAGTAATCTAAGGAAATCCTTTTTTTATAAAAAAATCTTTATTGATATTCAAACTTCACTAGTGTAATATAATTGATATATCAGAAAAACTGCACAAAAACACACTATTAACTATATAATTATTACATTAACAATCATTTCTTCACTCTTGAACTTATTATTTGAACAATAGTACTTATAAAATAATTTCACTATTATAATGAAATAAATAAGCTTTTCAAAATATATTATCCACCCTCCCTGGATGTGCAAAGAATGTAATGAAAAAAGAAAGAAAACATGACCTTATTAATTATAATAGAATAAAATTAGTCAATGGACTCCATATATCGTTAAAAGACTTATTATTTCCTAAACGTTCTGCCATCATCTTTTCATACTTGTACGTGGTACATACAGTTACCCACCAAATAGTAAAATTAATCTTATCATGATTTTTCCAATTATGGGTAATCAGCTGAACCCCTATTCTTGTCAATATCATGAAAAGGCGACTTTTAAATTTATCTAAAGTAGGTTTGACATGAAGTATGAAATCCTTTTTTAGAAATGGTGGTAGATGTGTGGAATAGTCTCCCCGGTAGAGGTGGTGGAGACAAAGTTTGTGTCTGAATTCAAGAAAGTGTAGGAAAGGCATGTGCGATCTCTTAGGGAGAGGAGGAGATAGTGGATGCTGCGAATGGGTAGACTAGATGGGCCATTTGGCCTTTATCTGCCATCATGTTTCTATGACTACACCTCACCTTGTACACCTGTTCTCTTTTGCCTTGAGTCTAGGTCATCTTTGTCTTCCAGGCTTGGTTCCATTGTTCGATTCTAAGCTACTCAGAATTTAATCTTTTAGATTTTCTTGAGATATCTCTCTGTTCACTGGTAAGGTTCAGTTAGAGGAACTTTGGTTTTCTTATCTTTCCTAGGGACAGTGCTCCTTTTTTATTCAGCTGCTTTTTGATAACCATGATATTGTTTGTCTTTTCTCACTGAGAAGCTGGCCTTTGTGCCCATGAGATACATTTTGCTGCCATGCATTCTTGCAATTCTCAGGTTGACCATTAAAAGTCTTCTATGGTGTTGATCCATCTAGTTCAAGGGTAGTTCTGCTTCAGACACCTTCACAGTTCAGTTGATCCTATCCTCTTATTCTATCATCCCCTTATCTGCTTATTCTATCCTCCCCTTATCTTCTGAATTTCATCTCTAATCCTGCCTGGGATTTATCTTTGCAGTTACAGTGGAATTCTTCACATTTGAATGAACTCATCTTATCCAACTGAACTTATCCTATGCACATCCTTTTTTCCTGACTGAAGTCATTCAGTCACTTGCAATGATTTATTATTTGATCTATAGATATCTCTTTATGGACAGTTAAATAAGCTACATATTAAAATTAATGAATCTTAAGAGCATAAGAGTTGATGTACTTGGACAGATTGAAGGTCTATCAAGTCCAGTATCCTGTTTCCAACAGTAACCAAGCCAAGTCACAAGCACTTATCAAGATCCCAAAAGAGTAAAACATATTTTATACTGCTCTTCCTAGAAATAAGCAATGGATTTTCCCAAATCCATCATAATAATGGCGTATAGACTTTTCTTTTAGGAAATTATCCAAACCTTTTTAAAAATCCTGCTAAGCTAACTGCTTTTACCACATTCTCTGGCAATGAATTTCAGAGTTTAATTACATGCTGAGTGAAAAAATATTTTATCTGGTTTCTCCAAAGTTTTCTATATGCATAAATATATGCTTAATGCTGGCTATAAAGACTATTTCCAGTTTAAAACTTTTCTAATTACATACTCAATACTAGGTACAAAAACAGTTGACATGGAGCTAGGAAATCTTAACTTTAGAGCCAATGAAGTCATGTGTCACCTGACAGCATTCAGGGCTATAAGCCAAACTCCTTCATTTTCTTGAACTTTTCTTAAACCAGCATATTTCTATACAGAAAAAAATAAAATCTGGAATTAGCATCTTCATTATATCTATCATAAATCAGTCATTTACTTACCAGCTTCTTTTGTTTGTTCAATGCAATCAGCATGGCTTCTGCTTCTGAGGTGTTTTTCTCCCATCTAGCTATGTGTTAATTATAATGCAAATATATTTCCGGATATTTTTTGAGGTTTGCCTATTTTTCAGTCTGACTGACTTCTGGTTTCCAATAGTTGAGGGAGCTACCCCAGCTAGCGCTGGATGTTATACTCTCTCCAGATGAAAGAATCAGAGCACGATAATATGGAGGGTAGAGTTTGCTGTGGTTCCTGCTGCTACAGTTGGCCAAGATATGATTATAAAGCAAGCAGTGTGGGAGGGGTTATGCAGAAGAGATGCTATTATGACTGGGAGCTGCCCTTGCTCATCATTTTGTCAGTGGGGGAAATTCTGGCTGTAGCAGAAAGAACAGCATTTATTGAGGTAGTAGAGACATTGAGCATATCCATGCTTAGGATGTCCAAGTGGAACATCAACAGCAGCTTCCTAATTCTATAAATGGTGCCTAAAGCTCAAAATTTCTGTTTAAAGCAAACAAACAAAAAGTTAGTTTCTGCCTTTGCCATAAGAGCAGAAAGCAGTGCTTCTGACCTGAATTAGGTATTAATTAAGGTTCTGTGAGGAAGGCAGAGTAGCACTTAAAAATCACCAGAGTAATCTGATTACTGTGTTAGCTTCCAAGGGTCTGTTTGTAGCAGTCCCCTAATAAAACCTACAGAGAGAGAGAGGAAAAGTCCAAGGTAATATTCTTTCTGAGAGGAGAGAAGAGGAGAAGAGGACATTGCTTTTTTCTGAAAGGAGAGGAATGGAAAGGAGAAGAGGACATTTCTCTGGGTTGTTGTTGTTAGGTGCCATTGACTCATGCTCGAATCCTAGTGACTTAATGAATTACAGATCTAAAAAGAAATTGGTTTTGTGCTAGTCCGGAAAGGTCCTCCAGCATCATCCTCATGGTTGTTTTCAACATGTCCAGCCATCTGATTGCAGGTCGCCCTCTTTGCTTGGTTCCTTCAGTCTTCCCAAACATGATGTTCTTCTCCAGTGATCTCTCTCTTATGGTGGTATGACCAAAAATAGTCGTAACTTCATCATTTGGGCTTCGAGTGACATAGCTGGTTTGATCTCTTCCAGGATCGATTTGTTAGTTCTGGTGGTCCACGACATGCCTAAAATCCTTCTCCACACCAAACCTCAAATGAATCAATCTTCTCTGACTTGTTTCTGTAGTTTCCAGCTTTCACATCCATAATTGACCACTGAGAAAATGAGTGTGTGGACATTATTTTGCTCTGAGCTTTGATAATTTTAAGGATTAAAAACTAAATTGTAGGTTCCTTTATATAGACAGCTTAGATCTTAAAAGAGAAAACTTTATTAAGCTAGTTTCCATAGTATAAAAGCCTTTTATAGCCTTACAGTTTTGAAACTTGAACTTTCTGCTGGAGATAGTCTTCATTGCCACCCTCCCTCTGCATCCCCACTCATCCCTAGCTCATTTCTTTACTTATAGTCTTCATTTATAGTTAATATTCTAATTAGGACAACAGGAGAACTGTTTATTACATATTATTTTTACATTTCATTTCGAAAATGAGTCTATTTCCTTGAAGTTAGAATAGCAGACTTGGAGGAGCTGAGGGAGACAGAGAGGTACATAGAGAAGACCTTCAGTGATGTTGTAGAGAAGACCCACCTCCAATCTAGCAGCCCCTGTGCTGCCTTGGAGGAGGGAGGTTTCCTAAAAGGAGAGCATTACCCTGGTGAAGTAGAAATTAATCTTGTATCCAGGACCTGCTCACCAGGGGATGCAATATCCTCTCACACTGAGGATGTATGTCCAGTGGCTTCTTCCCAGGAGGAAAGGGTTAGGAAAGCTGTTATAGTTGGTGATTCAATCATTAAACATGTAGATAGCTGGGTGGCTGGTGGGCATGAGGATTGCCTGGTCACTTGTATGCTTGGTGTGAAGGTGGCAGACCTCACACATCACTTAGATAGAATTTTAAATAGTGTTGTGGAGGAGTCGGCTGTCTTGGTACATGTAGGTACCAATGACATAGAAAAATGAGGAAGGGTGGTTCTGGAAGCCAAATTTAGGCTCATAGGTAGAAAGCTGAAATCCAGATCCTCCAAGATAGCATTTTCAGAAATGCTCCCCATTCCGCATGTAGGACCCAAGAGGCAGAGCTCCGAAGTCTCAACAAAAAGTGCAACAGGTTAACAAACAATTAGTACTAATAACAGCACTCATTACAATCAATTGATATAATAAGTACATAACACTCCCCTCCTGTACCCTCCCTCCCACCCTTCCTGGATGTGTATAACACTCATTCATAAATCAAAGTGAAATATTAATGATAAATTCTTACAAAATTTTGTTAATGGATCCCCAAATCTCTTTGAATGTAGTATAGTGTCCCAATTGTAATGAATTCAGACATTCAAACTTATAAATTTGGCATAAAGACTCCCATCAAAAACTATAATTTATGTTATCCCAATTTTTCCAGTTTTTCGTAATTAGCTGCATAGCAACTCTTGTCATGATGAGAAGTAATCTATTCTTATTTGCATTGATTGGACTCTTGGACATTAATAATGTTCCAAACAACACTACATCAAATGTTTTAAAAGGAGATAGAGCAGCTTTTAAACTAAGATGGAGTGAAAGCTGACAGTTGTCCAGGAGTGGTGTGGAGTATCCTTGAAGGGTACTATTGAAACAGAATATTTAGGAAGTCCCAATAGAAAGGTTTCAATAATGGTGAAGGAAAGCCAGGAGTGTTTAAGAGGAAGGCAGAGTAAAGGGCTCAAATAATCCCTGCCATCTTCTCAGCAAGCTATAGATAAAAGGAAAAAAACAACTACTAGAAACCTAAAATATAAAATAGAAGAGATAGAGTATATAGCACTGAATGATGATATAGATATAATAGGCATCTCAGAGACCTGGTAGAAGGAGGAAAATCAATGGGACACTGTGTTACTTGGAAAAAAAATTATATTACGAAGATAGAGTAGATCAAATTGGAAGGGGGGAGTGTGTTATATGTTAAAGAGGGAATTGCATCAAACAAAATAAACATTCTACATGACATAGATAGCAGTGTGGAATCCATATGAATAGAAATCCCATCTGTGAAGGGAAGGAATGTTATACTACCGGCCCCTGTGACAGAATGAGCAGACAGATGAAAAAATGTTTCAGAGATTAGAAAATCTGGCAACAGTATAATATGGTATAATAATGGATGATTTCAATTACCATAACATTGACTGGATAAATGTTACTTCAGGCAGTGCTAGGGAGGTAAACTTCCTAGACGTCATAAATGACTGTTTCTTGGAGTTATTGGTCCAGGAACTGAGAAGAGGGGGAGCTATTTTAGATTTGATTCTAAGTGGAATGCAAGGCTTAATACAGGAGTCAACTGTGTTGGGTCTACTGGGAAACAGTGATTTATAATGTGATCAAATTCAAGCTGATATCTGGAGTGACATTGCTAAAGAAATTTACTATAGCGGCATTTAATTTTCAAAAGGTTGACTACGATAAAATGAGGGAAATGGCTAAAAAGAAGCTTAAAGTGTTGGTGGTGATGATTAGAACTGTAAACCAGGCATGGATATTATGAGAAAAATACCATCGGGGAAGCCCAGATCAGATATATTCCAATTATTAATAAAGGTGAAAAGAAGAGAAATTGAGAGCAAGCATGGTTAAAGGATGAAGTGAAAGAGACTATTAGACACACACACACACACATACAAAACCATCCTTTAAGGAATGGAAAAAGGATCCATGAAGAAAATAAGAGACATAATCACTGGCAAGTTAGATGCAAAGCTTTGATAAAGAAAGCTGAACATGATTATGAAGAACCACTTGCCAAAGAGTCAAAAACTCATTGTAACAATTTTTTTTGGTACATCAGAAGCAGAAAACCTGAATCCTTTGGACTGTTGGATGATTAAGAAGCAAAAGGGGCACTCAGGGAGGATAAGGCCATAGTAGAGAGACTGAATGAATTCTTTGCTTCGGTTTTTACAGAAGAAGATATAAGATATCTATCTGAACCTGAAATGGTTTTCAAGGGTAATAATGCACAGGAACTGAATGAAATCTTGGTGAACCTGGAAGATGTACTAAGCCAAATTGACAAGTAAAAGAGTGATAAATCACCTGGATCCCAGGGTCAGGGTACTGAAAGAACTCAAACAAGAAATTGCTGATCTGCTGTTAGTGATCTATAACCTGTTGTTAAAATTGTCTATAGTACCTGAAGATTGGAGGGTGGCCAATGCTACACTGATTTTTAAAAAGGGTTTGAGGGGAGATTCGGGAAATTACAGACTGGTAAGCCTAACTTCAGTGCCAGGCAAAAAAGTGGAAACAATTATAAAAAATAAAATTGTGCAACACATGGAGGGGCATAATCAAAATCAAGTCTAAGTCCCTTTTTGGCCTAAGGCCTTAAACGTTGAAAGTAGAAGCAGGGAAAATGTCCATAATAAAAAAAAACGTCCAAAAGGAGGTTTTTTTTTATAATGGCCTGCCTCTACACTCAGCTGTTTAAACGCCCAGATCACCACTACGTCTACACTTATACCCCCACGACGTCTACACTTATACCCCATAATGAACCTAAAAAACGCCTAAGCCCCAATCATCCAACACAAGGGCTTTTAGGCGAAGGAGGAGCCAGTCCTTCGCCTAAAAGCTGGATTCTGTAACCGGTGTCTGTCAAAAACAACACCGGTTACAGAATCCACCCTCCCCCCCCCCCCCGACATTGGAGCAAGAGGGAGCCCAAGCCCTCTTGTCCCGCGGCACCCCCGAACCCCCAATGAAGATCGGGGCAAGAGGAAACCCAAGCCTTCTTGCCCCGCGATCCCCAATCCGCACGATTAGGTTCAGGGCAGGAGGAAACCCAAGCCCTCCTGCCCCACGATCCCCCCCCCCCAAGTCCGATCCAGCCAGGAGGGAGCCCAAGCCCTCCTGGCCTCTCGCCCCCCACCCCCTACAAGATTGGGCAGGAGGGATCCCAGGCCCTCCTGCCCTCGACACAACCCCCCCATGACCGCCCCCCTGAACCTCCAATCGTCCCCACCCCCTGCCGACCCAACCCAACCCAGCCCATGTGCCTAAGGCCCCGCCCATAGGAGGGGCCTAAGACTCCCGGGCCTATTTTGGTTGGCCCAGGCACCCTAGGCCCCACCTGTGGGCGGGGTTTCAGCCACCTTGGCCAATCTGGCCCCATTCCGGAGCCGGCTGGCCTGCCGGATGGGTGGGCTTGACACCCGTCCGTCCAGCCAACATTTAACAGGTATGGGGGTGGTATTGAGGGTGTTTTTGACAGACACCGGTTACAGAATCCAGCTTTTAGGCGAAGGACTGGCTCCTCCTTCGCCTAAAAGCCCTTGTGTTGGACGTTTGGGGCTTAGGCGTTTTTTAGGTTCATTATGGGGTATAAGTTTAGACGTAGTGGTGGTCTGGGCGTTTAAACAGCTGAACGTAGAGGCAGGCCATTATAAAAAAAAACCTCCTTTTGGACGTTTTTTTTTTATTATGGACATTTTCCCTGCTTCTACTTTCAACATTTAAGGCCTTAGGCCAAAAGGGGACTTAGATGTTTTTTTTGATTATGCCCTTCTATGTCTATGACAAACATGTTTTAATGGGATAGAGTCAGCATGGGTTCAACTGAGGGAGATTTTGCCTCACCAATTTGCTTGAGTTCTTTAACCGTGTGAATACACATGTGGATAAAGTTGAGCTGGTTGATGCAGTGTATCTAGATTTTCAGAAAGCTTGTGACAAAGTTCCTCATGAGAGGTTTCTGAGAAAATTAAAGAATCATGGGATAGGAGGCAATATTCAGTTGTAGATTAGGAATAGGTTGTCAGACACAAAACAGAAGGTAGGGTTAAATGCCATTTTTCTCAATGGAGGACTGTAAATAGTGGAGTGCTGCAAGAATCTGTACTGGGACTGGTGCTATTTAACTTATTTATAAATGATATGGAAATTGGAATTACCTGTGAATTTGCAGATGACACTAAGCTGTTCAAAGCTGCTAAAAGGCATGCAGACTGTGCAAAATTGCGTGCAGACATTAGGAAATTAGAAGACTGGGTGTCCAAATGGCAGATGAAATTTAGGGCTCCTTTTACTAAGCTGCGCTAGCGGTTTTAGCGTGTGCGCTAGACGCTAACGCCTCCATTGAGCTGGAGTTAGTTTTTCCGTGTAGTGCGGGGGGCAGCATGCACTAATCTGCAGCGGGTGCTAAAAACGCTACCGCAGCTTAGTAAAAGGAGCCCTTAATGTAGATAAATTCAAAGTGATGCACATTGAGAAGAATAACTCAAACCATAGTTACCAGATGCTAGAGTTCACCATGGGGTTCAGCACCCAAGAAAAATATCTGGGTGTCATTGTAGACAATACGCTGAAACTTTCTGCCCAATGTGCGGCTGCAACCAAAAAATCAAATGCTAGGAATTATTAGAAAAGGAATGGTAAACAAGACTGTTATATTGCCTCTGTATCGCTCCTTGGTGCGACCTCACCTTGAGTATTACTTTCAATTCTGGTAAGCTTATCTCAAAAAGATATAGCAGAACTAGAAAAGATTCAAAGAAGATCAACCAAGATGATAAAGGGCATTGAGCTCCTCTCATTTGAGGAAAGATTGAGGAGGTCAGGGCTCTCCAGCTTGGAGAAGAGATGGCTGAGGGGAGATATGATTGAAGTCTACAAAATCTTGAGTGGTGTAGAACGGGTACAAGTGGATCTATTTTTTATTTCATCAAAAATTACAAAGACTAGGGGACACTCGAAGTTACAAGGAAATACTTTTGAAATCAATAAGAAGAAATATTTTTTCACTCAGAGAATAGTTAAGCTTTGGAACACATTGTCCGAGGATGTTGTACGAACAGTTAATGTAGCTGGTTTTAAAAAAGGTTTAGACAAGTTCCTGGAGGAAGAGTCCATAGTCTGCTACTGAAATAGACATGGGGTAAGTCACTGCTTGCCTTGGAATGGTATCATGGAATGTTGTTACTATTTGGGCTTTGGACAGATACCTGTGACCTGGATTGGCCACTGTGAAGATGGGATACTGGGCTAGAAGGACCATTGGTCTGACCCAGTATGACTATTCTTATGTTCTTAAGTGCCGAGTAGTACTAGTAACTAAGCACACTTTATAGAATCACACTTATAGTAATAGTGCTAAAGTGGGCTTAGGGATCGATAGGCATCCCAACCTTAGGTGCACCCTTTTTTACTGGAGTTTTCTTGGCTAAGTCCAAATCAGGTGCCTGCATGACAAATACACCCACAATCTGCCCCCTACCATCTAATTAAGTACAATTTACCCCAATTACAAGTTGCTAATTGATAATTATTGGCATCAATTAAGCCTTTTAATTAATTACCCTCCCCCTTTTACTAAGCCATGATAGAGGTTTCTACCATGGCCCGGAGCACTAAATGCTCCAACGCTGCTATGATGCTCATAGAATTCTAATATTGCCCCCCAAAAATATCAAACAATATAGATAAAATCCAAACATGGGCAACGAACAAGTTGAAACTGAACGCCACCAAAACCAAAGCCATTGGTTTCCACACCGCACAGCAGAACATCATATCTAATCTCACTCTTTCATCAGGCATCACTCTCACAATGGAAAAATCCACCAAGGTACTCGGCTGCTTCTTAGACGACACTCTCACAATGGAACCACAAATTTCTAACCTTCAGAAAAAGACCATCTACACTATGCATCAACTGCGTCTCACAAGACCATACTTCTACCCACATCACTTTGCTCTGATCGTTCAAATGATGGTCTTACCTCAACTGGACTATTGCAACTCCGCCTACCTTGGCATCAACACCACTCTTATCCACAAACTGCAGCTCATCCAGAACACAGCCGTTAGACTAATCTACAAATTAAAGAAATATGATTCAATCACAACCTTCATCAGGCAACTACACTGGCTCCCAATATCATCCCAAATAATTTTCAAAACCTCATGTATCCTACACCAGATTCTGTACGGAAACTCAGCAGCCTCTCTCATCCAACTATTCTCCACTGTTTGGTCGACATCAAGACAAATCCTTAACAGAATTCAAGTAAACCTGCCATCCACAAAATACCTCCATTACAAGTGAATTTTCCACTCTATGCTAACTTATCTGGGTGTAAAAACCTGGAATGACCTCCCAGAAGCTATCGGGAAAAAGACAAACTACATTGCATTCAGGAAAAACCTAAAGACCCACCTCTTTGACATTTAACTGTTTCAGCTTGTGTATTGCACCCCCTACTTCTAGGCCCCTCCCCTTGCTTCTCCATGCCCCCCTCTACTTTTCCACTTCCTCTTTGATCTGCCGCCTTGAGCTTGTATATGTTTGTGTGACTCACAAATGGAAGATTAGATTAGATTAGAATTCCTAAGAGCATTGAAGCAATGTCAGAGCATTTAGTGCTCCGGGCCATGGTAGAAACCTCTACCATGGCTTAGTAAAAGAGGATCTAAGTTAGGTGCCTAGATTGGCTAGGTATGTTGATGTAGGTGCCTAACTTTAAGCATCATTTATAGAATCTGGGCCTATGTGAAATAGACTTCTCATAGTTATGTCTGCTCAGGTCACTCTGTATTCCTTGTAGAATGTTCTGGCATTGTTGGGTAATTCAGTTTCTAACCTAGTTAAAGTTTGCTCAGAAACATATGGCGGTCTGAAGTTACGAGATTGTAAGACAGAAATCTGTTTTGGATCACAAAAATTAGTACAATTTCATCTGCACAGACAGGGCTGATTCAAGACAAATTTACCAAAAATGGCAAGATAGAAACAATGGAAAATTTTAAATTCACTCAAATGTATAATCAACTTTCCTAAGGTCCCTTTAGTGCAATCAGTAGAAGTTTTTGAGAGGCATCTTCTGAGATGTTGAAAATTAAACAAGATGTTTCCACCTATTAATAAAAAGGTCAAAATTCAAAGGCTCCTGCCCAGTGAGCTAGCCAAACTCTGATACTCAGCCGAACTTAACAGAACAGTGTCACTGAATATCTCTGCTAACCATCCTTTTTCTAACCAGCTAGGTTAGGGGTGCTCTGGGGATGGGTTTTGGATGGAGCCACAATTTAGCTGATTAGTGGCAATATTCAGTCCACTAACTAGTAAACCTCCCCTTATACAAAGGCCGACTATTTTTAACCGATCTAGCATTCATTAAAGAAAACCGCATACTCCTAAATACTACTTAATAATGAGAAACATAAAGATCTATCATTGACAAACATCTAGGCCTAAAAGAGTTCCGTTTTCAATTTTTCAGATCTTCATTATGCCTAGGGTTACCAGATGGCTCCAGAAAAAGGAGGACGGATTGCTTCCATAGCTTTCAATGGAAATGAAACCTAAATGTTTCAATCTGTCCTCCTTACTTCCATTGCTTTCAATGGAAGCAAAACACGGATGTCTCAATCCATCCTCCTTTTTCTGGAGCCATATGGTAACCCTATGCCCCTTTCCTAAAATAACAGGAATAGAGGACACAGCCACAGATATAGTAGGATAGACTAACCAGGCCTTTAACTTCAGGCATCCTCCTGTGTCCTCTGAAGTCCTCACAAAGGAATGCACAAAGAAATGCTCTTTTGTCAGCATGACCCTCCAGCGCAAGGCACCTCCAGCATTGTTCCTGACTGTATAGAGACTGTGCGTCCCAGTGATGTCACCAGGGGGCAGGTCTAACTCAGTTCCAAGTCAGGAGTGAAGCTGTTATGTGTGGAAGCAAGCAGTTGTTATGGTGCTGAATCAGCTGGCAGGCTCTGTCAGAGTCATGGATTCTTACTTTAAAGTAGCCACTTTTCTCTCCAGTGTTGTGTCCAGCTGCTTAAAGAGACCACGTGCCCCAGTGACATCAGCAGAGGGTAGGTCCAGCTCAGTCCCAAGTCAAGAGTGAAGCTGTTATGCGCAGAGGCAGGCAGTTGTTATGGCGATGAATCAGTTGGTCCCTCTTTCCGCTATGGTCCACTGACACCATGTCTAAAAGAGTTTTAGAAGAAGCCAGAAAGCTATATCATGAAAACCAGAGTGGAAGGGTGTTAAGACCCAGGAAGTAGGGATGGGCATTTGTGAGTGTCCAATTGGTTCATATAGATGCTTAGAAATTTAAAGTGTATATCAATAGTTTGTGTGTGCACATTACTTATGAATTACCATATATTGATAAGAACATAAGAACTGCCACTGCTGAGTCAGACCAGTGGTCCATTATGCCCAACAGTCCGCTCACGCGGCGGCCCTCTGGTCTAAGACCAGCACCCTAACTGAGACTAGCCCTACCAGCGCACGTTCTTGTTCAACAGAAACTTGTCTAAGTTTGTCTTGAATCCTTGGAGGGTGTTTTCCCCTACAACAGCCTCTGGAAGGGCGTTCCAGCTTTCTACCACTCTCTGGGTGAAGAAGAACTTCCTTTCGTTTGTACGGAATCTATCCCCTTTCAACTTTAGAGAGTTGCTTAAGCACAAAAATTCTTGTGCACCATGACAGTCTATAGGATGCTACTATTCCCTCTTAATGCCACTCCCTCACAGTGGCAGAAATACCCTAAAACCTATGCCTGCCCAGGGGAAGCTGACATGGGAGGGGTAGAGCCAGGAGGGCATGGTCTAAGAAGTATAAAAGCTTACGGCACAGCTAGGTTAAGGAGGTTCAGACGGAAACAGCATTGTTTGACTACATATGCCTCCTCCACATATGTGTGAACTGCATTCATAATAGTTAGGTAGATCAAGTTCAACTTGAGACCTTGCAGACTTGTATCTTTGACCTAGCAGGATGTTACTTGCTAAAAAATTGGTTCTGATAACTCTGAGAACTAGATTAGAGATAAGTGGAGTATGCTGCCTTGCTGAGAGACAGTAGTGCACGCTGTGTGGCCGCAATTTATCTTGGATCTTGCGCCACCCTCATTCACTTTACCACATGCACACAGAGGGAGAAATTCTATATATAGTGCTGAACATTAGGGGTTACTTCCACACTGAATTTTCCATGCAAATAAGCATTCTAATTAATGCAAGATGGTAGAACAGGGCTGAAATGGCAGATCTGCATCAAAACACACTTACGTGCCCATTTATAATAATAATAATAACTTTATTCTTATATACCGCCAACAATCTTGCGACTTCTAGGCGGTTTACAATGAAGAGAAACTGTACAGACAGCGAATTACAGAGTATAGCATTGAACATCTAGTGATAGTAACAGGAGAGTTACAGGGTCTGTGTATTACACGGTTTCACAATGAGTAGCATTATACAGTCGACGATAGGAGAAGAGAAAGGAGATTGCGCTTTGAGTTACAAAGGTGCAAGACTGCGAAGGTGAAAAAGATAACATAAGATGTTGATGAGAAGTAAGTTGTTAACTTGGTACATTTGAACGAAGGACGGGCACCAGTGGGAAAAACTGGTAACAATTAAAGATAGAAATTTTGGCAGAAGAGGGTAGACGGACTCCTTGGGATGGAAGGAGACTTCGATTTTAGGGGAGAAGTCTGGTTAGGTTATAAATTTCTTAAACAAGGTGGTTTTTAGTTCTTTCCTAAAGATACTATATGATTCTCTGGCGGCATCAGTAAAGTAGCCTGTCCAAGTTTGCAGTCTACCTGCTTGGAATTTGAATGTTCTATCAAAGAAGGTGCGATATCTACAGCCTATGATATTTGGGTAGGTAAAGAGGTTACGGTTTCTGGTAGGCCTAATAGAGGAGTGGAATTCGAAGTGAGGTAGTAGGTAGCTGGGGGCCAGTCCCCAGATTAGTTTATAGCAGAGGCAGGAGAATTTGAATATAATTCGTGCTTCAATTGGTAACCAATGAAGGAGTTTGTAGAATGGACTAACATGATCGCTCTTCTTTAGTCCGAATATTAGACGGATGGCCGTATTTTGAACTATTCTCAGTTTTCTCACATTTTTTTTAGATATTCCCAAGTAGACAATGTTACAGTAGTCCAGGGTGGATAAAATCAGTGATTGTACCAATATTCTGAAGGATAGCGGGTCAAAGTATTTTTTTATGGTTTTCAGTTTCCAAAGGATGAAGAAGCATTTTTTAGTCACCGAGTTTATGTGTTCGGTCAGGGTCAGGTGGGTATCCAGGGTGACTCCCAGTATTTTTATGGTTTTTAGTATTGGGTGATCATGGCCGTTTACATATATTGTAGTTGCGGAGATTTTCTCGTTTGGGCTAGCAAGGAAAATCTTTGTCTTTTCTTTGGGCTAGCAAGGAAAATCTTTGTCTTATAGATTAGCACCTAAGTGATTCCACACAGGTCTGCAACAGGGGCATGGCCATGTAAGGGGCTTGGACAGGCCAGGGCATCCCCTTAAAATGCATGCAGTGTTTTATTATTCAGGGCAGAGGAAAGGCCCTGCCGGGGTTGACCGGAAGTAGCCTGTTTATAGCACTGCCTCGTCTCACTACTGCTTCGTGTAAGTGGAGGAGGGAGGACTGGCTCTGCTGCTTTGAGTAAATAAGGGAGGGAGGGAAGGGGGGTTGTCAGGACTGGCTACCTGCTGCTTTGGGGGCTGGAGGAAGGGAGGGAGATTTGTGGCTGCCGTGGATGCTTCAGGAGCTGGAGGGAGGGAGGGAGGGGAGTTATTGGGCCAGGAGCATGACTTTGGAGGTTGTCAGAGGAGTGCGGGAGACAATTTTTTTTTTTTTTTTTATCGGCTGGTTTAAGTGTGTAGAGGCTTTTCTGTCTATCCAGCTTCATCTGGTTGACTGTTTATACTTTATACGACACTTTGAAGGTTCTTCACCGGATTCCATCCACTGACCACCTTATTTTTTTTTTTTTTAATAGTTTAAAGGGCCAATGTAAATCCACAAACTTCAAGGCTCTAGCTATCAGTCCAGTCAATCTGACCCCTGCTTCATTCCTGGCTTCTTTTTTTTCTTAATTAAAACAAATTTGTAACCAAGACGTTATGTTTTGTATTATGCATATAAAAGACTTGCTTTCAAAGTCAGTAGAGAAAATAGCCATTTAGTATATTGTTTCTTAAAACAATTCCATAAGTGCAAGGCAACCCCATCCTCTTGCATAAGACTTATATCCTGAGGGAAGATTCAGTGAATGCTAATTGCTTCATATTTTAAAAGAGATCATGTGCCAAATGTATGCGGATGTCTCTCCATGTCAGCATGGAACCCAATCAAATATTCAACTTTATGGTTTCCTGCATATAAAATGAATTACTGCAAGCTGCTAGGTTTGGAAGTTTTTCCATTCATCAGAATGCCTTATTTCTCATCGTAAATCATGCCTTAATACACAATTTAAATAGTTACAGACAGGCAGTTTAGAGTTAGCCCACTTGAAGCCCGTTGCATACTTTTGGTGACACACATGCTAGTCCCTTATTTGTTCCTGGCTTTTTGTATTTTTTTTTTTTTTTATTGTTTTGATCTTTTATTGTGGTAGACGGAGACATGCTTTCATTCCATTTGCAACTAAAAGATACAACATGTCCTAAAATAGGCCACTTTTTTTGTAGCTAATGATTTCTATGAAAAGTCTATTATCCGTGTCTTCTTTATTAATGAGCAACGTCTTGTGCTGTGCTTTTTAGTCAGTGCAGTGGTTTTGAACCTAGTGGTATGTTTCAATTAAGAGAACATTATTCTTCTGAGGGTTTGATGATTGAGACAATTGGATAATGGAAGTCAAAGGCTAGTCCACCCCCATTTTTTTTGTTTTACTGCTTAGACAGCTGAATATGAGCTCTTCTTCATACTCTGACTTTATTGTATACCATAGGGACCCTTGCAACTCCAAGGCAGAAAATCAGCATCAGATTTTTAAAAAACCCTCAGATGAAGTGCTTGCAGCTGTGTAGAAATGATCATTTTTATGCATCATACATTTCTGGGCATACTCAGACTTCTAGGGAATATGAAAGTGGTCAGTCACATTTGTAGAGTTAGTATAAAGTGCTGTAATAAGGTTACTGGTTAGCTCTGAATCATCAGTGACAGGCTGATCACAGGTTTAAAGTTCAGATTTCTCAAGGGAAAATATAGATGTGCAGAGATGAAATGGATCAAATCCAGGATGTCCCTAACTAAACAGTATATTTACTGAACTGGTTAAAGGGAATAATGATGAAAATGTTAACTTTTTTTTATTTTAGATCAAGTTCTGCTTTTTAGACTCATAATGACTTTTCACCCTCAGGGCTGCCATAAGACTAAACTAAACTATAACTTAGGTTTATAGGCCGGGTCATCACCAAAACTAGGAGCTCAACTCGGTTCACAAAAGAATAAAAGAAAAAAAAATAATAGAAATTACAAAAGAAATAAAATAAGGGAGAAGAAATATAAAACAAAGAATCAAATCATAGGACTAGATAAGTGTCCCGCAAACTTTCTCGAGCCGTGGCACGCTAAAGGTAGCGGCCATGGCTCGAGGCACCAGGAAGTGCGTAGACGTTGCCATGACGCCGTCACATGCATCATCACGTTGATGGCCGTGCCTGCACGAAGGTCCTAAAGAAGGGCCCTGAGATGCCAGTGGGGAGTGCTAGCAGGAAAGAGGACCAGAGAGGAGAGGCGCTTGCACCCACTGAGGCACATTCTGTAGGCAGCCAGCTGCTGCCGGTGCCTCTCTTCCTCCTCAGTGTGCCATGGTACACCTGAAATCGCAGGAGGCACGCTAATGTGCCACGGCACACAGTTGGAGATACACTAGTCTAAATAAAAACTTATCCCCTCCTTTACTAACGCATAGTGCTGGTTTTAGCACCGGCAGTGGCAGTAACTGATCCAACACTCATAGGAATTCTAGCTAGATCCCAAATACCTAGCTAGATCCCAAGTACCTAGCTAGATCCCAGGTAGTAAAACAGACTCCATGCTGTTTATCCTAGGAATGAGAAGTGGATTTTCCCAAACCATCTCAATAATGGCCTATGGACTTCTCTTTTAGGAAGTTATCCAAGCATTTTTAAACCCCGCTAAGCTAACTGATTTCACCACATGTTGCTTTGTTACATTCATTGACATTGATGCTTATTGTAAAATGGTTACTCCCACTACATTTAACTAGTACATACACATGCTTCATTTAAAGCAAGTGGTAGAACAATAAGTCTCAGATCCCTCTCTCTTTTGTCTGCTTTCCTGCCTTCCCATGATACAATGGACCACACCAGCTGACTTTCTTCTGAACTGGTACCCAGCAAATTTTTTCTGATTTAGTAACAGTTTGAGTTCAATTTCTTTATTGAAATAAAAATAAAAGTTTGACATTTACAAAACAGTCTTGGCCCAACTGGGCTATCATATAATAAAACCACAAACAAAGGAAAGGAAAATTAAAGTCAGATTGCAGTTAACATCCTAAGCAAATCTGGTTCTTCTGTTCATGAGCATCATTTAAAAAGTCTGTTAATAGTTTCCAAATTTGAAGTATACACAACTGATTAGTCTTTTTTTTTTCTCAGCTGCTACGAGCTTGTATTTACTGAATTCCAACAAAAGGTACAGTTCAGTTTTATTAAACATCTTTCCATGTACTCAAAATCATTTGAAGTGCAATGGATAATACAGTAAAATATGAAACATTATTCTGCGGAAGTCAGGAAGCTCAACAGGTCATATCTGAGGTTTTAGTATTATAATTGGATATTCAAATTAACTTTTATTTGAAAAATTGTACAAATGATTTTCCAGATCAACCCCCAATAGGTTTGCAAAAATATACAACGGAATAACATGAAAAAATGTTCCAACTGAACTGGAGCAGTGCCAGCAGAAACTGGAAATGGCATCCCATAGGAAAGGAAATGCACGTTTTGTCTATTCATCTTCAAACCTACACAAAAATTAACCGATTGAATTCCAAACTGGAGGCAGTGGCAGTAAGTGGCATCCGGGGTGGTGGCATCCGGGGTGGTGGCACCCCCCCCCCCCATTCTCCGACCTCCTGCTCCTTCCCTCACCCTTCCTCTGCCGTGTACGTGCCCCCTTCCCTTTTTAGTGTTCCAGGCAAGAGCAACAGCACGAACTTCCTGCCCGCGTCGTGTCGGCTATCCCTCTGACATCACTTCCTAGACACGGGGCCCAGAAGTGATGTTCAGAGAGAGGCGACGCCAATGTGGGCAGCAAGTATGTAATGCTGCTCATGCAGGAAAAATGAAAGAGGTATGAGGGAAGGGGCGCACACACGTGGCAGGAGGGGCCAGGAAGGAGGGGTGTGGAGAGGAGGACAGCTGCCTGTGCCCTTTACAAAGACCATGCCCAGAGTGGACCGCCCTCCTGCCCCCTCCCCCCTTACTATGCCAGTGATTGGAGGGGGTAGGAGGTTTAATATTGTTGACCCACCTCAGCTTGCAAATCTTGAAAAACATTCAACATTTTAGTTATTTGAGGATGATCACCTGTCCAAAATGAGATCTACTGACTGATACTTCTAACATTAACGGGTATTTCCTTCCTGTGTCTCCTTCCTCTATTAAAATTTGCATATGAATGTGGAAGAACCCAGGAATAACTCAACTGGGTGCACAAAAATGGAATAAAGATATTTTCTGCTGATAGATAATGACAACAAGAGCCAATGACCCTCGTTATCTGGCTTTTGTGATAGTTCCTGAACTAGCTAATTTTTCCATATGACAAACGTGACTCCATTTCTTGTTACTCACAGCAGCTGAGAAAGCTATATCACTAATCCATTAATCTTTAACCTGCAGGTTTCCATTAAAAGACAAGTACATTTCCTGTAACGTAACAACATCTGCCATGTCCTTATTCGGAAGGAATTAAAACTAGATAGAATTAAGAAGACTGCAAGTTTTACAAAACACAACAGTAAAAATTATATATAAGGCTCAAAAATTTGATGACGTGACTCCTCTTCTCATGGACGCTCATTGGCTGCCCATTTCTTACCATAAAACATTCAAAATCTTACTTCTCACTTTTAAAATCAAGACTAGAACACTCTCCTGCTTTCATTGACAAAATACTTATCCCATATAATACGCCAAGAACATTTCATTCCAATCACCAAAATCTCTTGTCCATTCCCTCAATGCATCAAATCGTTTATGATACAATGATTAAATCCATTTTTTCTGTTACTATCCTCTCCTTATAGAATGCTATACCTCAACATGCCTTCTCTTTCCTATGTCACTAGGCCTTGTCAGGAATGCTACATCTTTGTAGAAACCTCCTGCAATTTAGGAAGCTGCTTAAAATCTACCTGTTTGTCCAAGCTTTTTTTTTTTTTTAAGTAAATATATAACAGTGGTTGAGTTATGTTTTTACAGGTAAATGGTTTATTAAATTGAAGAATGATGGTACTTAAAAATAGTTTGAATGCAGTCATGCTGTGGCTATGCAGATAGAATATTGTAACTTTTGTATTTTCCTCTATTTGATGTATGTTTTTTGCTATATTAATAATAGTAGTATTTTATTATGTATGGAAATTTGTAAGCCGCCTTGGATATAGGAAGACTTGAAGCGGTCCAGAGGAGGGTGACGAAAATGATAGGAGGTTTGCGCCAGAAGACGTATGAGGAGACTGGAAGCCCTGAATATGTATACCCTAGAGGAAAGGAGATACAGGGGAGATATGATTCAAACATTCAAATACTTGAAAGGTATTAACGCAGAACAAAATCTTTTACAGAGAAAGAAAAATGGTACAAAACCAGAGAACATAATTTGAGGTTGAGGAGTGGTAGATTCAAGAGCAATGTAAAGAAATTCTACTTTACGGAGAGAGAGGTGGATGCCTGGAATGCGCTCCCGAGAGAGGTGGTGGAGAGGAAAACAGTGACGGAGTTCAAAGAAGCGTGGGATTAACACAGAGGATCTAGAATCAGAAAATAATAGTAAATATTGAAGAACTAAGGCCAGTACTGGGAAGATTTGCATGGTCTGTGTCTGTATATGGCCTTTTGGTTGAGGATGGGCTGGGAGGATGTAGATGGGCTAGAGTGAGCTTTGACGGAGACTTCAGCAACTGGAACCCAAGCACAGTACTGGGTAGAGCTTTGGATTCTTGTCCAGAAATAGCTAAGAAGAAAAAAAATTTTTTTATTGAATCAGGTTGGGCAGACTGGATGGGTGATTCGGGTCTTTATCTGCTGTCATCTACTATGTTACTATGTTAAGAACATAAGATTTGCTGCTGCTGGGACATACCAGTGGTCCATCGTGCCAGGCAGTCTGCTAATGCGGTGGCCCTTAGACAGGAAAACACTATTATAAAGTTCAAATCATATCTCAAACCATTCTTGTTTAAAGACGCATTTAATGTAACTCAAGAGAGGAATAATCTACACTCTCCCCTCCCTTTTGTGTTTTCCTTCTTCCTTTACTTTTCTTTTATCACATTGTATTTCTTTCCCTTTAGCCTTCCTGTTTCGTGTTGGTCGATTAGTGCCCTACCTGTAATCGATACTATTTAAAATTTTTTTTTACTAATTTTATTGTAAACCGTTTAGACATTCCTGATAGATGGTAAATCAAAAATTAACTTGAAACTTGACTATTTTAACCAATAAAGCAAAATAGAGGACATAGCCCGCTAGTCCCCATTAAAAACATAACATAGAACATGATACAGGTATTATGTGTGCAAATGAGTAGGATTTAGTTTGAACATAGTACATGATAATAGTATTATATGAATATATACATAGGATGATTGACTATGGTATAAATGTGTACATATACGTAGGGCGATTGATTATGGTATACCATATATATTCAAATATAAATTGAGATTTATGGGCCAAAAAATTGGCCCAAAATGGGGCTCGGTTTATATTCGGGCCAGTGTCCAGCACCTCCCACCCCCTTCCCGGACTTGTTGCAGGACTCCACTGGGCCGCCAGGCTCTGTACCCTGTTCCCCCTTCATGCCCTGACCATTGTACTTCCTCTCTGCTAATATCCTGCATGCCGCCGCGTCTTCCAAATGACCTGAATACCTGGAATCCCTGGTGGTCCAGAGGTGTAGTGGGCAGGAGCAAGCTTTCCGTGCTCCTGCCCCGCTGCTGAGCCGGTCAGTGCTGCAAGTTCTGGCAATTCAGCTGTACTGAGCAGGAGTGCGCTTCCTACATTGCTGCACAGCGCTGAGTGCAGTGGCGTACCTAGGGGTGGCCGGGGGGGGGCGGGCCGCCCCGGGTACCAGCCCTAAGGGGGTGTTCCCGGCCTTGCCGTTCAGTCCCCCGCCACCCCCGAAGGACCGCTCGCCCCACTGACCTTCCTGCACCATCTGTGAAGCAGCCCGCAGCAGGATCGCGAAGTCAGCGTCAGCATCCCTGCGCTGCTTCCTGCGCCGCGATCCCGCCCCACCCTGAAGGCCTGATGCCCCGACCCACCCCGAAGGACCGCTCGCCCCCCTGGCCTCCCCGCACCACCTATGAACAGCCGCAGCAGGATCGCGAAGTCAGCGTCAGCATCCCTGCGCTGCTTCCTGCGCCGTGATCCCGCCCCTCCTCTGACGTCAGAGGAGGGGCGGGACCGTGGCGCAGGAAGCAGCGCAGGGATGCTGACGCTGACTTCGCGATCCTGCTGCGGCTGTTCATAGGTGGTGCGGGGAGGCCAGGGGGGCGAGCGGTCCTTCGGGGTGGGTCGGGGCATCAGGCCTTCAGGGTGGGGCGGGCGGGCAGGCAAGCAGGCTTTCAAGGGGGAGGGGGTGACTGGCAGGCAGGCAGGCCTTCAAGGGGGGACAGGCCTTCGGGGGGGGGTGCAGGCCTTCAAGGGGGGCAGGCAGGCCTTCAGGGGGGTGCAGGCCTTCGGGGGGGGTGTAGGCCTTTGGGGGGGTGCAGACCTTCAAGGGGGTGCAGGCCTTCAAGGGGGGAAAGGCAGGCAGGCCTTCAAGGGGGGGACAGGCCTACAAGGGGGGGGACAGGCCTACAAGGGGGGGGACAGGCCTACAAGGGGGGGGACAGGCCTTCAAGGGGGGGTGCAGGCCTTCAAGGGGGGTGCAGGCCTTCAAGGGGGGAGACAGGCCTTCAAGGGGGGGAAAGGCAGGCAGGCCTTCAAGGGGGGGACAGGCCTACAAGGGGGGGGGACAGGCCTACAAGGGGGGGGACAGGCCTTCAAGTGGGGGACAGGCCTTCGGGGGGTGCAGGCCTTCGGGGGGTGCAGACCTTCAAGGGGGGGACAGGCAGGCAGGCCTTCAAGGGGGGGACAGGCCTACAAGGGGAAGGGACAGGCCTTCAAGGGGGGTGCAGGCCTTCAAGGTGGGACAGGCAGACCTTTAAGGGGGGACAGGCCTTTGGGGGGGACCATGATTTAGAAGTACACAGAGGGAAGGGGGTGTTCAAAGAGACATGCATATGCCAAACTTTGGGGGGGGAAGAAATAATGGGTCTGAAAATAGAGGAGAGGGAGAGAGATGATGGACCATGGGATTTAGGGAGGGAAGGAACAGAAAGGGAGAGAAATTGGGCACAAGGGATGGTGTGGAGGAGGGATAGAGATACTGGATAGGAGGGTAATTAGGAAAAGAAACGGAGAGATGGTGGACTCTGGGATGGTGGGGAAGGAGGGAGAGATGCCGGATGAAAGGGTATTTAAGAAAAGGTGGATCTGTGGAGGGAGATGAAAAAAAGGAAAGATACCAGACTTCCTGGGAAGGGAAGGGAAATGGAAAGGGAGGACAGAGTTGGCAGATGGATGGTTAGCATGCAGAAAGAAGGAGACCCTGGCAAGCAAGTTATCAGAAGAAAACCAGAGCCTTGGACCAACAAAATTTGAAATATAACCAGACAACAAAAGGTAGAAAAATTAATTTTATTTTCTGTTTTGTGATTATAACATGTCAGATTTGAAATGTGTATCCTGCCAGAGCTGGTGTTGGACTGCAAACGTGAGCTAGGATTTAACAGAAAGAGGAAAAGTCCTTTTTGTTTCTTTATTTTATTTACACCACAGCGCCAGTGTGGTTAGGAGAAGCCAAAGGGGGTGAAAAAGCTATAAAACCCACCAGGAGTTTTGAAAAAAATCACCCAACTGGGCAGGAAAATCGAATTGAAAAACCAATTCAATAGGGCTGAATCGAATCAAAAATTTTTTTTCCTGTATCTGGCAGCATTAGTTTGCGCTACTGTCTTAGACTTTAGGACCTGGGATTGGGGAGAGATGGCATCCTCAGTACTTTATAATGCAAGTGAAACGAGGATTTGGTCAGACTTTTGAAGGGTCTGCAGAAAAAAAATATTGTATAGGCCGGGGACATGAGACAGCAGGAAATGGGAACTTTTCTTCCTTCTATTTTTGTGAATGGAAAGGCTGAGGATGTCAGAGAGGTCAGTTAAAATATGTGCTTTATAAGAAAATATAATAATGTGTTTTATAAAGTTTATAGCATAGCTGGCCTACCCAGTGAGGTGTTCCTAGTGGTGATGGTGGCAGCGTGTCAATGTGTTGAGAGGAAGAGGTGGTCTGGGAAATTCTGCTGAGCAAACTCCGGGCCCATTTCCACCCCCCAGTTAGTCCACTCCACTCAACTGATTCACACACTGAGTGGGTCTTTGGGTGTTGTTTTGGGATCTCTTCCAGTGGTTTATCTCCTTCTGGTCCAAGGAAGGAAACTTTGTTATCCTTAGCATTGACCTACAGAATATGTTTGTAACAGCGCTGCTTGTGTGGCATTAGGCTATGTAGTGATCGAAAGAAAAAAACAGACCGTTGCACATTTTTGCACTATATGGTGGGTGTATGAGGAGATTCACATTTCCTGCACAGCTAAGTCCATGTGAAGTTACCTTGTGCTGTATTTGACATCTAGCAAGGTCTCTGTTTGAAAGGAAAGATCTAAACTTAAAAATGAAGTGGCCAGAAGTTATGGTAAAAGCAGATAGTGTAGCTGGTTTTAAGAAAGATTTGGACAAATTCCTGGAGGAAAAGTCCATAATCTGTTATTAAGACATGGGGGAAGTGTCTGCTTGCCCTGGATCGGTAGCATGGAATGTTGCTACTCTTTGGGTTTTGACCAGGTATTAGTGTCCTGGATTGGCTACCATGAGAATGGGCTACTGGGCATGATGGACCATTGGTCTGACCCAGTTAGGCTATTCTTATGTTATGTTCTCATCTGTAGGGGCCTTTGTTTTCACTTCTTATTTTAATGTATTTTTTTTCTGGGAACTTATCAGTGTTTTTTATAATGGGAACAAAAATGGAAGAGAATTAATGTGTGTGGAATGGGGGGGTAACTAATTTCTTCAGCTAAATAATTCAATCCACTTCAAACAGACATAGGAGAACTTGTGCACCATTCACACACCCTCCAACCAAAAACGTCAAAAGAAAAAAACTGTTCGACAACCTCCTAGCCATTCAAGCTGCAACACTCGACCCCCAACTCTACAACCAATTGATATCAACCACAGACTGCAAAACCTTCAAAAAGAAATAAAAACCCTTCTATTCAAAAAACACATAAAACCGAACTAACGCAATCAGAACTGTCCCAAGCATCACCTGCAACTACTCCATATGTACTTCTAATGTCATGACAATTTAGACATAATTTATGTTATGTTATGTTTGGAATAATGGTTACATATATGAGGTTCAATAAAAGAAAATTTTCACTGCCTGTTTCTATTCTGACCATTTATTCCATTTCATGGTTATTGCAAAAAAAAAAAAAAAAAAATTTTTTTACATGGGGGGGGGGGGGGGGGTGTGTCAAAAAATGATGGGCCCCGGGTGCCACATACCCTAGGTACGCCACTGGCTGAGTAACTTCCTAAATGGTTGCGGTGAGTCTCACGAGAATTCACGGGAGCCATTCAGGAAGCTGCTCAGCACCAAGCAGCAGCGTGGGAAGCATGCTCCTGCTCATTACAGCTGAACCGCCAGAACTCGCAGCAGCAAACAGCTCAGTGGAGCAGGAGCATGGAAAGTTCTCTTCTGCCCGCTACACCTCTGGACCTCAACCCCCACAGATCCATGCAATAAAGGGATAGGGAAACACAGCTGACACCTGCCAAACCTGATCAGACTAGGGCCAAACAGCTTGCATTCAACCTAGTTTTCATGGGAACATACCTCCAAACTCTACAAATGCTAATGCACGTCTGTCCAGACAGGTACCCCAAAAGTTTCCTTGCTAGCTGCAGACTTCTTTCCCAGAGTCTGCGTCCTCTCCCAGGCAGAGCTGTCCCAGGTTCACTGGGAACCTCTTGAGCACCACAAAACCTTTGGATTTAGTTAACCCCCCCCCCAAAAAAAAAAAAAGATCAGAGTAGATCAGAACAACACTTTCTCAACTCGCTAGCAAAAGGAAAAAACTGAAGGGGGCACTACAGCTACTGGAGAAGAATGTAAATTTCACCCTTCTGCAAAACAGCTCATGATTTGAGCAATATATACTCAGGACTCCTAGACACATTGCACCAGAACTGATGTTTGCAGTAAAAAGGAAAAGCAGAAGCAAGATGTAAATGACAATTCCTTAGTAAACCAAATGAAACAGCAACCCTGGGAACAGGATTTTACTAATGCAAATCTTGTCATGCAAACAGTGGCTCATTTCACTGTTCAGTGACTATAACCTATGAGAGCAATAGAATTGCCTGTGTTTGTTGAACTGGCTACTGGTCTCCAGTCAAACAGAACAGTGATGAGTCAGGTCACTTTGAAGTAGAGATAACGTTGAAGCTATTTGCAATTCTTGGTGAACAGATGTGTGTTTACCATAACAGACTTTGGGTCATCTGATGGAAAATTTTACACTGGGGTGTCTGTCCACTAGATTGACAGTCTTGTCCAACCCCAAAACTGAAGGGTTCCCACACATTTGATGTTCTTGAATCAGTTCTCAAAATATTCAGTTTGCCATCAGATGAAAAATTGTTAGAACAACAATTATTTCAACTTTGTGAAAGCCTTCTTTGTAATTGGCCAGAATGATGATGATGATAAAGAAGATGAAGATGCAATAGGAGGAAATTTTTTTTCACTCAGAGAATAGTTAAGCTCTGGAACGCATTGCCAGAGGTTGTGGTATGAGTGGATAGCGTAGCTGGTTTTAAGAAAGGTTTGGACAAGTTCCTGGAGGAAAAGTCCATAGTCTGTTATTGAGAAAGACATGGGAGAAGCCACTGCTTGCCCTGGATCGATAGCATGGAATATTGCTACTCCTTGGGTTTTGGCCAGATACTAGTGACCTGGATTGGCCACCGTGAGAACAGGCTACTGGGCTTAATGGGCCATTGGTCTGACCCAGTAAGGCTATTCTTATGTTCTTATGAATTAGATAGGACTGCTTCTAATGTAGATGATGACAATGATGATGATAAAATATTATTTGCTATATGGAAGCCAAGTTTTCAGACAGATTCCTTTGATCAATATCTGTAGACCCAGTTAAAAGACATCAGTATTACTGCAGCCTGGCCTATTTGAAGGAACTTTTTAATCAGACTGAGCAATCCACTTTTTGCCAGTACGGTTGTTGGACATCTTTTTAGTTGTGCTGTTTTAACAATGACTCACAAGCACACTTGCATGTGTGACTGTTATTTTCAGAATTTAATATTACTCAAAGCAAAGTGGAGCAATAAAGTTGTTGGCCTTAACAACTGTTGACCTTAACAACTGTTCCAAAAGTACTATGGCCCCCCTTTTGTCAAGCCGCATAAGGGTTGTTTATCGCCGGCCACTGCAGTAAAAGCTCTGACGCTCATAGGAATTCTATGAGCGTCAGACTTTTACCACACTGGCTGACGATAAAAAAAACCCCTAATGCAGCTTGATAAGGTGCGACTCCCTACATTAATAACCAGTATCGTGGTTTAGTAAAAGGGGGTGAGGGAAGATAGCTTTTTCACTTTTACTTAAGTACTTTAAACAAGTACTTTGAACAACACTGCTTATTTTTGTCTTATGAAGGGACCATATAGAATTCTGATTACTAGCACTTTAACATTTTAGGCTCCTTTTACGAAGCTGCGGTAACGGTTTAACGCACTTAATAGCACGCACTAAACAGCCGGACGCACTAGCCGCTACCACCTCCTCTTGAGCAGGTGGTGTTTTTCAGCTAGCGCAGGGGTTGGCGCGTGATTAAACATTGCGCGCATTAAAGCCGCTACCGCGGCTTTGTAAAAGGAGCCCTTTGTGTTGATGCAGCCATATAAAGGTTGCATTTTGATAAGTTTTCAGCGTTCTGAATTTTAAAAGCACATTCCTTGGAAGCAGTTTCCCAGATGGGTTTTATACAATTTGGGAAGGGTTGATTTTCAAGATTTGAAGAAAAAAAAAATCTTAAGAAAACCTCAACTTTATACCTTGGATATTTCCATACTGTTTTCAAAATATGTTTATGCAATGGTGATTTACAAGGTCTCTATTCTTCCAGGCTACATTTCTCCGTATATCCAGAGCATTTTAGAATATTTACAGAATGATCAAATTGCCTGAATGGAAGATAAGAACTCATAAAGTTACCAAGAAATAAACACAGTCATCCGGCTCCATTTAAGTGTTTTGGATGGATGGTGAAGGCAGAATTTGGAGCAGATCTTACATTTGAGAACTGGTCTGTTACTAACCTATATTTAAATGTTTGGATTAATTTTAAAAAAAGAAATGATAGCCCTTAAAATATTGTCTATGGGCCAGGGAATTAAATCGCAAATTGGTTGGATGGTCTATGTAGGTCTTACATCCATATTCCCAATGCAAAACAAAAGTACTAGAATCTTCCCCTTAAAAGTCAAGATGTCTATTTTATAGAAATATCTATGTATTAGTAGCAGTAGCACAGCTGTATGTCAGTGAGTAGCAGTGGGCGCATATTGCTTTTATGCACACACTACTATGGAAATAAGATGAAAAAGGACATGTGCAACAATGTGCCTCTCAATTCCTGATACTACTGTCTCCCCCTCATCATGCACCCAGCACTACGGCGGTATCCCAGCAATGGTAGAGAGCAACAGAGTTCTGATGCACCACTCCCCTCCTTCACCACTCACCCGGTAGTTCATAATAGAGAGAGACATGACTGGGATCCCCAAGAAAAGGAAACAGGTACCATCTCTGGCTGACATCTAATATTGCTCAAGGTTCCTACTTGGAGGTAGGAGGAGGTATGAGGGGGTACTGAAAAGTTCTCAGCCCAACCAAGAAGAGAATGACATGGAAATGGTTCGATCAATGATCTGAAACAATGTCAAAAACATTTCTGCAAATTGGCACTTAACCAATAAGATAACACGCTTTTCAGCTACAGCAGCAAAATAACGCTCAGAATTTAGGAATTTGGTTGGTTGGGCTGAGAACTTTTCACCACCCTCTCATATTATCAGGGAAGGCAGCAATCTGCATAGAGTAGAGGAGAAGCTGACATCAGTGTGGACACATTGGGAATACACAAGGAGAATGCCAGGTTAAAGTGTATGGAAACAGGTTCCAAAACTTCTTGAACATTGTAAGGACTGATATATTTAGGACCCAGTTTATTAAAGGCCATGCTTAACAAAATATGGTTTGTGGACAGACACACCTTGTTCTTGGGACCTGCATAACAATATTGGTCTATTAGTCATTTTTGTTTCTTTGTGACTGAATGCAACATGAATTGGCCAGATTGCCAGATTTTCCCCTACATAGTGAACAAGTTCATTGGTGCCATCTCTGTGGGTTACTAAGCACCCCCAATATTTTTCCCTTTAACTCTGTAGATCTGGAAAAGTAGGTCCATGCTGCAGAGCAACAAGAAAACACAGAAAGGAAGCGTTTCTGTATCCTAGGTACTGCACTTTCCTCCGCCTTCAGTCTGTTGGAAACATAGAAACGTGACAGCAGATAAAGGCCTAGTGGCCCATCCAGTCTGCCCTTCCCCACCATCCATTATTTTCTCTTCTCCCTATGAGATTACACATGCCTGTCCTATGCTATCTTGAATTCAGATACAATCTTCGTCTCCACCACCTCCACCGGGAGACCATTCCAAGCATTTACCACCCTTTCTGTAAAGAAGTCTTCATACATTACTTCTGAGCCTATCACCTCTTAACTTCATCTTATGCTCTCTCTCTTTCCAGAATTTGCCTTCATATGAAAAGGACTCACCTCCTGTTGGCTAGTTCCTCCTCCCCCTCCCTCTGCAGCATCCAATAGACTGCAGAGAAGGAGAGAGATGCTAAAGCCTAGCAGCTGTTAATGGGGAAGGCAAGTACAGCAGACAAACAGTGACAAAATGAACAGACAGATTCAGATAACTTTATTGGAATGCTGTCAAAGTAATACTTATAGCAGTTAAGGACCCATTCTAATCTCTACCCCATCTTTCATCCATTCCCTAATCCCCAGTTTCCATCCTCTGAACTCACCTACCCTCCACTATATCTTATCCTCTGACCAGACCCAGCTCCATCCTTGTCTATCCTTCCATTCCTTGCCTCCAGAACATTCTTCTATCTCTTACCTTCTACCCCATCTCCTATCAACCTCTAATCCTCTCTCCATTCTTCCAGGTCATTCATGCTATGTCTCAGCCTTTTACCATACTTCAGCCCCTTTCTCTTACCCCCCCATTTCATATCCTCACTCATTCTCTTAATACATCAACATACCCACTCATATCTATCAATCGCCAAGCACTCACTAGTCCCTTGAAACTCCCACTCCAAATCTCCCATCCATAATTCCCCTATGCTCCCTAACTCTCCCATTCAATCAACAGGACCTATTCATCTTCTGCTCTGTTCCCCTTCCCCCAGTCTCATCTAGCTTCTGCTATGTTCCCCATTGCCTGTTTACCTTTAGTTCCATGTTCTACTCCACTACCCTTCTCCTTCCCCAGTTCTATCCTTCTTTTCCTCTGTTCTGGGCCATCCCCCTGAGTCCCATCCATCTTCTGCTCTTTATAGCATCTCCTGTCCATTTGATATTTCTTCTCTCTCCATGTCAACTATCATTCCCTCTGTCTCCATATCTGTCCTGTCCTCCATTTCCCTTCTATATTTCTGTCCCCCCAGTTCAGCATATGCCCACTGAATCTTCATCCTTCTCCGTGTGTCCAAAATTGTCCCTCTGTTATCCCTGTTACTCCGACTCCAGATTCTCACCTTTTTCCTTTCTCTTGCACCCTTTACCCTGAAATTATTCTCTCTCTCTCTCTCTCTTCCTCCTATCCTTTTATATCTTTCTCTCCCTCTTCCATTTATTTGTCCAGCATATCTCTCACTGTCTTCCCATTTGAATCTCTCAATTCACCCCCATCCTAGCATCTCTCTATCTCTCTCCCTCTGTCAGTCCAGCATCTCTCTACCTCTCTTTTCAATCCCCTCATCTGAGTTCTCTCTTTCCTCCCCCTATGTTTTGCATCTCTTTTTCCCTTCCCTCCCCACCCCACACTTTTGACTCCCATACAGTCTGGTATCTCTCTGTGCCTCCCCCATTACATTGTAGTTATCCAACCTTCCCATGGGTCACTGGCAGCATCAACAATGAAAGCAAGCTGGATCATTCAGAGACGGGGGTAAGGGGGATACAGGGAGCATGACACACTATTCTGCTTCTCCCCCCCCCCCCCCCAAGTACATGTCTACTAAAACTGTGCTGGTAGAGGGATGGCAAGCTATTTTTTCAGGGTAGAACTTGTCACCCCATGCCATCCCTTAGCAATGCCTATGCTGAAATGGCATTTAAATGTATGGACCTCTCCAGACATTTAAATGTTGCCATTTACATGTGGTAATGCTTCTAATTAAGGGCTTTAATTAGAGAATGACATGGGGACAAATTTTTCCCCGTCCCCGCGGAAACTCATTTTCCCGTTCCGTCCCCACGAGTTCTTTCTCTGTCCCTGCCCCATTCCTTCAGGTTCCATCCTCATTTGCACAAGCCTCAAACACTTTAAAATCATATGTGTTCGAGGCTTGAGTGATTAAGGCAGAGCTTACAGAAATAGGGAAATTGAGTTCCTGTGGGGATGGGGACAAATTTATCCCCGTGCCATTCTCTAGCATTAATCTCCATCAAGTACCAACTTTATAGTAATTGAATAAACAAGGAATTTACTGTATATAGCTGGAATTAGCTAACTGCTTGGCAGGACCTGGATCAGTACAGGTGTAATGTGTCTTTCTGAATATATTTCAGGTGAATCTAGGTAAAATAAAATTAAAAAAAGGTACAGAGAGATGTGCAAACTTGAGATTTTTGATGCAGAGCAGATAATCACTTACCTATGACTAATTGGGCTAAAGGTCGTAGTTTGAAGTAGAGAATATGAGTAGAAAGACTCCAACGGGAATAGGAGAAATGGACCACATGCTGTACTCATGAACTAGGTAAATAAATGTTACATGACCCTTGCACGAAGGCAGCACTGGACACAGAATAATTTCTAGCAAAGCTGTAAACCCTGAGCTCTCGCGTTATGTCACACATGTTCTTGCTCCCAGATGACTGTAAATGCTCCATGCTCTATGTCCTACCCCTCCCCTCCCCCTTGCCACTTGCATTTGGGAATCCCTTTCTATAACGTCAACTGTATTCACAGGCTATTTACTTACTTGGGATCTTTGTATTAATTTACCGTGATTGTATCTGACGCCAACTTTGTCTTGCTCCTAAGCTGTTTCTATCTGTATTCTCACTGCTTTTGTAGGGTCTTTAGTTAATATTTAACAGCATCGAACTTCACAGTTATCATGATATACAAATAAAATTTTATTTTAGGTATACCACAAATTTTATTTTAGGTATAACACATAAGAACTGGTACAATGCATACAACTTCAAATGACTAGTTGAAAACAGTGTTCAGAGGTTTAAATCTCAGCCCAAACTTCGAGACAAGCCCGAGTTTTTAAATGTCTGTTTCAGGATTCTCAATCCTGTTTTTTTTCTCCTCCCTTTTTCAAACGTATTATTTTATTACAATAGTACTAATTGTCTTGTTTTTTTATTTTACCTAATTTTTAACTAAATATAAATCGCATTGGATTTGGATTTTGCGATCAAATCAAATATTTTAAATAAACTTGAAACTTGAAACTTGCAAGTAAGAGTTAAGACCATTTACGTTGCAAAATTCAAATCATTCGCTATGGGTTTTCTGAAGCAGCAGCCGCGAAGCGCGCCAGAACCCTAAGTGCAAAATGATTTTTTTCTACAAATGTCAGATAAGTGGTTCTGTTTACCAGTTCTAAAGATAAGTGCATTATAGGCAAGTGCGATGATTGAGAGTCCGGACACAGACATTTAAAAACTCGGGCTTGGCCCAAAGTTTGGTCTGAGATTTAAACCTCTAATCTAATCTAATCTAATCTAAACCTTAAATTTATATACCGCATCATCTCCATGAGAATGGAGCTTGACACGGTTTACAAGAACTTAAAATAGTGGGTAGAGAAGAAGAAAAAGGATTACATGAATTTATGTGTAGAAGGGGGGAGAGAAAGGGGGGAAGGATAGAGCTACAATTTGCTGAAAAGCCAGGTTTTCAGTTGTTTGCGGAATAACTGAAGGGAGCTCAGGTTCCGCAGCGGGGTGGTGAGGTCGTTCCAAAGACCTGTGATTTTGAAGAGAAGGGATTTTCCCAGTTTGCCTGAATAGTGGATGCCGCGTGGAGAGGGGAAGGCTAGTTTAAGCCTTTGGGCAGTTCTGGAGGAGTCGGGACTGGAGGAGTTGAAAGACAGTGGGATAAGAGGAGGCAGGATTCTGTTTTCAACTAGTCATTTGAAGTTGTAAGCATCTGTTTTGAAGTGTGTATTGTGCCAGTTCTTGGCTGTTTCTTCTAGAGTTAGGTTTTTGAACTGGCCTGCTTTATAGTACTATCAGAACCACAAATATGTGAACAGGACAGATATCATAGTGTTTATATGTTCTCACTGGATGAGCCATGCTACTTTATTGTGTCCTGCTCAGCTGTGAAGACATAGGAGACAAGCTACAGGGCTCTCTGTAGCATGATAAAAATATGGATACTGCTCTTTATTATGAAGCTTAGGTGCTCATCAAAGCACACAGACATAGAAAGTTCCACAGTAGCATACATAGCTTTGTAATTCTGTGTGCTCTCACAATGAGCCTCCGCAGTGCACCTCTTTGTCTATTCTGTGGAGAACTTCTGAGAACCCTCCATGTTATTCAATAACAGAGAAGCTGACAACACCCATTACTCTTAAATCATACATTCATGCGTAATAAAAATAAAAAATGAAATAGGCATTACATAGATTTTGGATGCATTTTATTTTATTCAGTTTTCTATATTGTTCTCGCCGGAGAGCTCAGAACGGTTTACATGAATTTATTCAGGTACTCAAGCACTTGTCCCTGTCTGTCCCAGCAGGCTCGCAATCTACCTAGGGCAATGGGGGGATTAAGTGACTTGCCCAGGGTCACAATGAGCAGCGGGGGCTTGAACCCACAACCCCAGGGTGCTGAGGCTGCAGCTTTAACCACTGCGCCACACACTCCCCTAGACTGATCAGTTTCCCCATTAAGTTTTATCCTTTCAAATGTCAAACATCTGTTGAAAACAGTTGTTTGTTAGCATGGATTGTAGACAACAGTTGTATTAAATTGCTCATAAATCAATCAATCAATCTACAAGTAAAAAAGATGACTAAACGAAGCCAGAGATGGTAAGAAATAATGCTGTCAAATTTTATGAACTTTTGCCTTTTTACAACTACTGTATTTCAAGATTTTAAGAATGTCTCCTAAATGGGTCACATGCTAATGGCTTCGTGCTAATTGCACAATTAGCACATGACTATTAATAGGAAACTGGCAATGTTGGCCATTGTAGAACCGTGCTAAATGTGGTCTCGGTGCATGGGAAACCCACGTGCTAAAACACTTTTCAGTGTGGCTTAGGGTTCCTTTTACTAAGCTGCGGTAGCGTTTTTAGCGCACGCAGAATTTTAGCTCATGCTAAACCCACGCTACGTGGCTAGAACTAATGCCAATTCAATGCTGGTGTTTGTGTCTAGCACACACGGCAATTTAGCATGAGCTAAGCATGCGCTAAAACCACTATTGCAGCTTAGTAAAAGGAGCTCTTAGTAAATTGACTCCTAAAATTGTAAGTCCTCTAGGGACAGGGAAATACCTAGTGTACCTTAAGCTACTACTAAAAAAAGTGTAGCTAAATACAAGAACATAAGAAATGCCATACTGGGACAGACTGAAGGTCCATCAAGCCCAGTATCCTGTTTCCAGCAGTGGCCAGCCCAGGTCCCAAGAACCTGGTAGAAATCCAAATAGTAGTAAAATTCCAGAGCTCAGATTGTGATGTCATAAAGCTTCATTCCATCAATGCTTAAGAGCCAACCTCATCAATTATGTCACAATGCCTTGATTGTCCTATACTTGGCTCACATAAGACCATAAGAATTGCCATACTGGGATAGACTGAAGGTCCATCAAGCCCAGTATCCTGTTTCAACAGTGGCCAGCCCAGGTCGCAAGAACCTGGTAGAAATCCAAAAAGTAGTAAAATTCCAGAGCTCAGATTGTGATGTCATAAAGCTTCATTCCACCAATGCTTAAGAGCCAACCTCATCAGTTATGTCACAATGCCTTGATTGTCCTATACTTGGCTCACATAAGACCATAAGAATTGCCATACTGGGATAGACCGAACGTCTATCAAGCCCAGTATCCTGTTTCCAACAGTGGCCAACTCAGGTCCCAAGTACCTCCTAGCTAGATGGGACAGACATCTGCCAGCAAAACATGCAAAGCATATAATTAAAACAAAATAATAATATAAAAAAGCATTGCACAATGCTAGTCACTGAAATCAAGGCATGCAAAGTGGGTATTCTGTAGGTGTGACTTGGGCAATGTTAGGGAATGTAAGTTCTGCCATCATAACAGATAGCAAAATGATTTGTTTGGGCATCTTGAAACATACCCAGATTTAGACTTGCTTTAAAAGCAAATAAGGTGAGGAACAAATTATCATTTGACCCACTAGCAATTTGGTTGAGTTGGAGATTGAAGAGCAAGAAGCAAGCTTTTGCCTGAACTGTTAGAGAGTTGAGTGTTGCATTGCCTGTCTGTCTGCGTTCCTGTCGGAACCATCACCAACCCAAAAAAAAAGAGAAGACCTTGCCTTGCTATGGAAACAGAAAAGAAAAAAGGCAAGAGATGTCCTTTCAATCAAACTCACAAGTGTCAGGATCAATGCAGAGCATTCAGCGCGCTGGCCTGCGCTAAAATCCACTTTTGCGGATTTGTAAAAAAGGAGGGGGGTTAGTAAAAAGGGCCTCTAAATTATTGGCAAAAGATGCTTAGATCAGAAATATCCTAAAGTAGTGAGAACTGTTTATAAAAGATCATTGTTTTGTCAGCATGAGTGGCTTCTGCCGTCAGGAGTTAAACATTATCAATACTCTTGTTTGTGTTTTTACAATATGATAATTATTTTAAAATAGCACAAATGTTATGAAAACATTGGTATATCTTAGGCAAAATATTGGTCACATATTGGTATATCAGCTTTCACTGGTAAGCATTTAAGGTTTGCTTTATGATGAACAAATATCTGAAGGAAAGATCAATGAATTATGATAGAGTGGGTGAAGGGCAGAATGTGAGAATCATATAAAGGAAAAGTGCTTCTTTTGTAGTTGGTGGTTGTATTTCTTAAAAAAACAAACATCAAACACATTTCACACTTTTAAAGCAGACCACCCTAGATACCCCTACATTATCTGAATTTAGAAAAAATAGTCATCTTATCTGTTGAAACCACTCTCGTATCACTGAAAAAGCTATCAGTTCACTGGGCCTGGTCCAGATAAGGTTTATAACTCCCTTGATCCCCAGAATGTGCTTTTCTCTGAATTTGCATTACTTTTGGTCTCTTTTGTTTTTGCACTGTGTTCTTTATAAACCCTACTGCAACACAAAATCCAGATTTTCCATGCTGCTGTATTTACAGTTAACTGGGTGCATTTATTTAGATAGTCAAGGGGCTCAAGAAAAAAGTAAAATTTTGAGCTAAAAATATGGGTACAGCTCAGGAGAAGATAAAAGGACACGAGGCAAGATTTTCTAAAATGAAAATGAAAATCCGACAAGGACCCTTAAGCTCTAACATGGACTTAGCGTACCAAGAAAGGCTTACCATAGGATGTGCTAAAGTGTGTTGTGGTAATTTTTCCTTTTGCACATGCTGACAACATGGCATTATTATTTTTTTTTTTAAAGGGAACATTTCAGAGGCAGAGAGTGACCATGGAAGCAAAGGCCAGCTTAACCCATTGGACCAGGTGAGGCTCTGGCCCAGGGTTCTAGAGACTAAGGGCACCAAAATACCCAGCCTCAGACCTCACCTGCTTTACTGTACAGGTTAAGCATTTTCTCCCCACATCTCCCTAGGTCTGATCTTTCCCCTTCCCTCTCCCCATGGGCCTGGCACTGTTCCCTCACCTCTCTCACTCCCCTGCCATCTTTTAAAATTTATGTAGGTTGCTGGCAGGAGCAGCAGCACCAGTGGCATGACAGGGACAGATGTCGAACCCCACCGGGGTGGGGGGGGGGGAAGAGGTGCCAGAAGTGATGCTAAAAGGGTGTGGACACTGCCAAAGCAAATTGATGGAAGCGCTATTCAGGTAGCACACTCACATGTGTGCACTAACTGAATGATATAGGGTTAATGCTGGAGCCCTTAGCGCCTCCTAAATAGGAGGCCGTAAGAGCTCCCATGTTAATTATTTGCAGTTGCTATGTGCTAATGGCAACATTAGCTCATGTGCAATAAATATTTATGTTAATTTTCAACAGGCTCTGCATAAATTATAAAGTGCATACAGTGCTGTAAAAGTGCTCTATAGTGCTGCAAAGGAAAGGCACTTATCTTTGCGCCCGACGGCTGCCTAACCGTTTCACTTCTACTTTCTTCAGGGGCTAAGCCTCCTTAGTTACAAGCACCAACATTTTTAGTTACCAAACCTTCTCTTTGAGCTGAAACCACTATTATTCATAGCACTGACAGGCGATAGAGGCTGAGTGCAGTGCTATGAATAATAGTGGTTTCAGCTCAAAGAGAAGGTTTGGTAACTAAAAATGTTGGTGCTTGTAACTAAGGAGGCATAGCCCCTGACGAAACTAGAAGTGAAACGGTTGGGCAGCCGTCGGGCGCAAAGATAAGTGACTTTCCTTTGCAGCACTATAGAGCACTTTTACAGCACTGTATGCACTTTATAATTTATGCAGAGCCTGCTGAAAATTAACAAAAATATTTATTGTACATGCAGTGGCGTACCTAGGGTATGTGGCACCCGGGGCCCATCATTTTTTGACACCCCCCCCCCCCCCTCATGTAAAAATTTTTTTTTTTTTTTTTTTTTTGCAATAACCATGAAATGGAATAAATGGTCAGAATAGAAACAGGCAGTGAAAATTTTCTTTTATTGAACCTCATTTATGTAACCATTATTCCAAACATAGCATAACATAAATTATGTCTGAATTGTCATGACATCAGAAGTACATATGGAGTAGTTGCAGGTGATGCTTGGGACAGTTCTGATTATGTTAGTTTGGTTTTATGTGTTTTTTGAATAGAAGGGTTTTTATTTCTTTTTTTAAGGTTTTGTAGTTTGTGGTCGAGGTCAATAGGTTGTAGAGTTGGGGGTCAAGTGTTGCAGCTCGAATGGCTAGGAAGTTGTCGAACAGTTTTTTTCTTTTGACGTTTTTGGTTGGAGGGTGTGTGAATGGTGCGTGAGTTCTCCTATGTCTGTTTGAAGTGGATTGAATTATTTAGCTGAAGAAATTAGTTACCCCCCCATTCCACACACATTAATTCTCTTCCATTTTTGTTCCCATTATAAAAAAACACTGATAAGTTCCCAGGAAAAAAATACATTAAAATAAGAAGTGAAAACAAAGGCCCCTACAGATGAGAACATAACATAAGAATAGCCTAACTGGGTCACACCAATGGTCCATCATGCCCAGTAGCCCATTCTCATGGTAGCCAATAGTGCTGCCCGATTCAGAGAAAAATATTTCATTCGATTCGATTCACCCTGTTGAATCGATTTTTCGATTAGATTCACTGTTAATGACACCGCTTTTTAAGTTTAAACAAAGTATAACAATAAATTTCACAACAACAATAAATTTCACAAAGTACTTAAAAAAAAAAAATCACATTTTTCCATTAAAGCAGTTCTGGAGACATTTGCTTGAACAGTCTTTTTTCCCAGTCCATAAGCAAGCAATATGAAAAAGATTTCCTTAATTATCTACTCAAACATTTTTGCTATTTACTTTCATTGTACCTAGACTATTATTCAGTAGAAAAAATTTAGTTTGTTCAATCAAGCAGAACATTCACTCATAGAAGTCCAATGTCCACACAGGATTTGATTGAACAAACCAAATTTTTTCTACTGAATAATAGTTTAGGTATACTGAATAGCAAAAATGTTAAAGCCATACAGAAAAGCAGTAAAAGTCAATAGGTTCTCCAAGTGGGAACAACCTGATGTCTCAGCACTTGAGGAAAAGACCACGTAATAATGTTTATAAGATAAATCATATAAATGATTATACTGAAGCAGGGTGTCCTCAGCGTGAGAGGTAAGCAAGAGGAGAGAATTCTCCAGTGCTTTACACAATAAGGCTCCTCTGCCTGCAGTGCACACCATCATAGGACACCTCAGGTGTGCTCAAATTAATCAATGTGATAAATTAAACAGTGATAAACAATTGGTCAATCACAAGATTGCAAGATCAAACAGGTTGTTCCCACTCAGAGAACCTATTGATTTTACTGCTTTTCTGTGTGAGTAGATAATTAAGCAAATTTCTGATAGCCTACAGAACTGATTCTCACCTTCCATCCCCAGCCCCCAAGACTTACCAGACCCCCCCTGCCGATGCATTTACTTACTGCCTGAACTGGATATTAAATCGTGGGGAAGAGAGGAGAAATGCGGGGAAAGAGCCAGCCAAAACTAGTATTTGTTGCTGCTGAGTGCACCAATCCAGGGCAAGCAGACGCTTCCCCCATGTCTTAATAACAGACAATGGACTTTTCCTCCAGGAATTTGTCCAAACCTTTCTTAAAACCAGCTACGCTATCTACTTTTAACATAACTTCTGGCCACTTCATTTTTAAGCTTAGATCTTTCCTTCCAAACAGAGACCTTGCTAGATGTCAAATACAGCACAAGGTAACTTCACATGGACTTAACTGTGCAGGAAATGAATCTCCTCATACACCCACCATATAGTGCAAAAATGTGCAAAGGTCTGTTTTTTTCTTTCGATCACTACATAGCCTAATGCCACACAAGCAGCGCTGTTACAAACATATTCTGAAGGTCAATGCTAAGGTTGACAAAGTTTCCTTCCTTGGACCAGAAGGAGATACTGACAAACCACTGGAAGAGATTCTAAAACAACTACCCAGAAATAACACCCAAAGACCCACTCAGTGTGTGAACCAGTTGAGTGGAGTGGACTAACTGGGGGTGGAAATGGGCCCAGAGTTTGCTCAGCAGAATTTCCCAGACTACCTCTTCCTCTCAACACACTGACATGCTACCACCACCACCAACACTAGGAACACCTCACCGAGTATGCCAGCAATGCTTATAAACTTTATAAAACACATTATTACATTTTCTTATAAAGCATATATTTTAACTGAACTCAGCCTTGCCATTCACAAAAATAGAAAAGTTCCCATTTCAAGCTGTCTCATGTACACTTTTCAAATCTAACATATTGTAATCACAAAACAGAAAATAAAATTATTTTTTTCTACCTTTTGTTCTCTGATCAATATTCAAATCTTGTTGGTCCCAGGCTCTTGTTGTCTTGCTTGCCAGGGTCTCCTTTCTCCGTGCTAACCATCCGTCTGCCATCTCTGTTCTCCCCTTCCGTTTCCCTTCCCTCTCCCGGAGATCTGGCATCTTTCCTTTTTTTTGTCTCCATCCACAGATTCACCTTTTCTCAACTCCCCACCACCCCAGGATCCACCATCTCTCCCTTTCTGTTCCCAACTATCCTCCTATCCAGTATCTCTATCCCCCCTCCACACCATCTCCTGTTTCCAAGTTCTCTCCCTTTCTGTTCTTTCCCTCCCTAAATCCCATTATGCACCATCTCTCTCCCACTCCTCTGTTTTTAGACCCATTATTTCTAACCCCCAAAGTCTGGCATATGCACGTATCTTTGAACCCCCCCCCTTCCCTCTCTCCCTCTGTGTACTTTTACACCAGGACCCCCCTCCCCCGAAGGTCTGTCCCCCCCTCCGAAGGGCTACACCCCACCCCTGAAGACCTGCACCCCCCCGAAGGACTTTACCTCCCACCCGAAGGTCTGTCCCCCTCTGAAGGCCTAAACCCCACCCCTGAAGGCCTGCACCCTCCCCGAAGGATTGTACCCCCCACCCGAAGGTCTGTCCCCCCCTGAAGGCCTGCACCCATCCCGAAGGCCTGCACCCACCCCGAATGCCTGCACCCACCCCGAAGGCCTGCACCCACCCCGAAGGCCTGCACCCCCGAAGGCCTGTCCCCCCCCTTGAAGGCCTGACCCCCCCTTGAAGGCCTGCCTGCTTGTCCCCCCTTGAAGGCCTGTCCCCCCTTAAAGGTCTGCCTGTCCCACCCCCTTGTAGGCCTGTCCCCCCTTAAAGGTCTGCCTGTCCCACCCCCTTGTAGGCCTGTCCCCCCCTTGAAGGCCTGACCCCCCCTTGAAGGCCTGCCTGCTTGTCCCCCCTTGAAGGCCTGTCCCCCCTTAAAGTCTGCCTGTCCCACCCCCTTGTAGGCCTGTCCCCCCTTAAAGGTCTGCCTGTCCCACCCCCTTGTAGGCCTGTCCCCCCCTTGAAGGCCTGACCCCCCCTTGAAGGCCTGCCTGCTTGTCCCCCCTTGAAGGCCTGTCCCCCCCCTTGAAGGTTGGCACCCTCCCAAAGGCCTGCACCCCTTGAAGGCCTGTCCCACCCCCTTGTAGGCCTGTCCCCCCCTTGAAGGCCTGCCTGCTTGTCCCCCCTTGAAGGCCTGTCCCCCCCCTTGAAGGCCTGCACCCCCCCTTGAAGGTTGGCACCCCCCCAAAGGCCTGCACCCCCTTGAAGGCCTGTCCCACCCCCTTGTAGGCCTGTCCCCCCCTTGAAGGCCTGCCTGCCTGTCCCCCCCTTGAAGGCCTGTCCCCTCCCTTGAAGGCCTGCACCCCCTTGAAGGTCTGCACCCCCCCCGAAGGCCTGCACCCCCCCAAAGTCCTGTCCCCCCACTTGAAGGCCTGCCTGCCTGTCCCCCCCTTGAAGGCCTGCACCCCCTTGAAGGTCGGCACCCCCCCTGAAGGCATGCACCCCCCCTGAAGGCCTGTCCCCCCCCCCTTGTAGGCCTGCACCCCCTTGTAGGCCTGTCCCCCCCCTTGTAGGCCTGTCCCCCCTTGAAGGCCTGCCTGCCTGTCCCCCCCTTGAAGGCCTGCACCCCCTTGATGGTCTGCCCCCCCCCCCCGAAGACCTGCACCCCCCCTTGAAGGCCTGCCTGCCTGCCTGTCACCCCCCTCCCCCTTGAAAGTCTGCCTGCCCGCCCGCCCGCCCCACCCTGAAGGCCTGATGCCCCGACCCACCCCGAAGGACCATTCGCCCCCCTGGCCTCCCCGCACTACCTATGAAGCAGCCGCAGCAGGATCGCGACGTCAGCTATCTTTGCGCTGCTTAGGAGCTGCTTCCTGCGCCGCGGTCCCGCCCCCTCCTCTGACATCAGAGGAGGGACGGGACCGCGGCGCAGGAAGCAGCGCCCAAGCAGCTGAGGGATTGCTGACGTCGCGATCCTGCTGCGGGCTGCTTCATAGGTGTGCTGGAAGGTCAGTGGGGCGAGCGGTCCTTCGGGCGTGGGGGGGGGACTGAGCGGCAAGGCCGGGAACACCCCCTCAGGGCTGGTACCCGGGGCGGCCCGCCCCCCCCTAGGTACGCCACTGTGTACATGCTATTTGCTAAGACCAATGATGAAAACACCACCCTAGTAAGGGCACAAATAGAATTAGAAGTAGTGCCTTGAGGTCTAGCAAGAAATCCACTTATTGTAGATTTGTCCTCACTATCTGGTAACATTAGCTGCAAACTATCTGGTAACACGAACTGCAAACAGAGAAATCAAAAATGCCTTACTTTGTGGACACGCTAGAAATGGACTTAGGGTGCAATAAAGACCCGCATTAGGATGAGCCAATTCCATTTTGTAGTGCATCTTAGTAAAAGGGCCCCTCAAGGAGGTAATCCATATTTCCATACAGTGAGTAGATTCTTTTTGGTTATATCCTTATCATATATTTAAGGCAAATGGAAGAATAAACTTTGGTATACAGTACATTCGATCAGTGGTAATAAGTCAAAGTCCTGAATGATTATACCTTGAATTATTATGAAGCATTTCCTTAATTTTTTTTTTTTTTAATGAACATTGATTGAAACTATGCCATTATGAACTTTCCTTTTTATTAGGATAAGGTATTTGGATTTAAAAAACATTGGAAGACACGATGAAAGTAAATGAGAAATCTTTATTGCTAAAGGTCTCAGAAATGTGTGAGCAATGGAACCCCCTACATCTGTCTTGATGGGGGAGAATCCAAACAGTTAAGATGATGATTTTGCCTGTAGTTTGCTACCAAATGGGTATGCTGCTAATTTATTTTCAGGGGTCCTTTTATAAGAAATTAAATAGTATTCTTACTAAGGGGTCCTTTTATCAAGCAACGGTAGGGGTTTAACGCGCGTAATACCACGCGTTAAACCACCTGCCGCGCTAGCCACTAACGCCTGCATTGAGCAGGCATTAGTTTTTTAGCTGGCCGCAGTGGTTAGCGCATGATGAAATGTCCGATGCGCTAACCCCGCTAGCGCAGCTTGATCAAAGGACCCCTAAATTTATTTGGCTGGGTAAAACTGCTCGAATTGTTTTAGTATCTTTACAAAAAACAATTGTGGTGGGTGGGGTAAATTTTCCCAATTTTTATAGGTACCATCAGGCCTATATACTGTGTAAGGGTATGTATTGGATCCTTCCTGAGCTCTTAGAACATCTCCCTGATTGGTTTTATTTAGAATGGCAACTCATGTCTCCAATGCGATTGTGTCATGTTATAAGTATCAAGGTACTCAGATATGTTAAGGACAATAGTATTTTATTTGACACCTGGAAAACTTTGAAATTTATTAACAAATTAACAGATGTTCCAGTAGAAAAGTCTACATGTCAATCCTTATGGCTAAACTCCAAGATTCAAATCGGCGAGTCTAAGATCTTCTGGAAGCATTGGATGCAGGCAGGTATATGTACACTAGATGATGTTTCCTATGCTTCTAGACAGATTTCCTAGGACATCAGGCAGCCCAGTGGTATAAATTAATATTTGGTTATATAAATAAGAAACCAAAAATGAGACTTTGGGATATTTGGAGCATTGAGATTAAGTAACAGATTTCTGCAACTCAATGGCCATGAATTTGGTCTTGGAGGATGAGATGTACAGCGTCAACATCAATGAGACAAACTTGTTTTTTCTTGTTACATAGAAGCTTTTGGACCCCTGCTCGTTTACAAAAATTACCGTATTTTCACGCATATAACGCGCACCCGTGTAAAACGCGCACACGGGTATAGCGCGCGGGGAACACAAATTTATGTTTAAAAAATTTAATATAGCGCGCACACGCGTATACCGCGCATGCTAAAACCTCCTCCCGCTTACTCCGAGCCGGCATCCTCCCCCCCCCCCCGCTCGCTTACCCGCGTTTTACAACTTTTTTTTTCAATCCGATCTGGCATCCCCCCTGCGAACCGGCATCCTCCCCCCTCGCTCGCGTCACCCCCCCTCCCCCGCGATCCTACATCCCCCCAGCACCAAACATCTCTTACCCGATCGGGCACCGGCACCAGCACCAATGCACAGGACGTGCCAGTGCCCGAAGATCCTCCCTCGTTGGTTTGGGCTGGGCTGGGCTGGGCTGGGCGGTGCGATGCAGGAGAGATAATCCTTCTTCCTGCGGATCCTCCCTCGTTGGTTTGGGCTGGGCTGGGCGGTGCGATGCAGGAGAGATAATCCTTCTTCCTGCGCCGGGCTGGACTAGGCTTTGAGCATTTGCGCATGCTCAAAGCCTTCTGGTCTCGCTCTCTCCGAGATTCTCTTCTCGGAGAAAGCGAGACCAGAAGGCTTTGAGCATGCGCAAATGCTCAAAGCCTAGTCCAGCCCGGCGCAGGAAGAAGGATTATCTCTCCTGCATCGCACCGCCCAGCCCAGCCCAAACCAATGAGGGAGGATCTGCAGGAAGAAAGATGATCTCTCCTGCATCGCACCGCCCAGCCCAGCCCAGCCCAGCCCAAACCAACAAGGGAGGATCTTCGGGCACTGGCACGTCCTGTGCATTGGTGCTGGTGCCGGTGCCCAATCGGGTAAGAGATGTTTGGTGCTGGGGGGATGTAGGATCGCGGGGGAGGGGGGTTGATGCGAGCGGGGGGGGGAGGATGCCGGTTCGCAGGGGGGATGCCGATCGGATTGAAAAAAAAAAGTTGTAAAATGCGCTCACGCGTATAACGCGCAAGGTTATGCACGGTTTGTAAAATCGTGTATAACGCGCGCGTTATATGCGTGAAAATACGGTAGATAGTTCAAAATCTAATAGATGTTGGCACTGTCATCTGGACATAGGGACACTGAATCACCTACTATTCTATTGTCCTTTAATACTTACCTTCTGGAAATCTATTTGGGGACATATTAACTTGATTTTAGAGACTGATTCCGTTATCTTATGAAACAGTAATCCGTGGGTCATTATTATCCCTTAAGCCACCAATAGATAAACATAAAAACAGACTGTTGGGTATTGGTCACAAAAATTGGAAAAATTTTGATCATTTGAATTTTACTTTTTGCTAGCACTCATTATGTTTAGTTTATAGATTCGAAAAAATGATATTTATACAAGGAGGTAATAAATGGTTTAAACGGGTATGGGGTCCATTGACTAACTTTATTGATATCACTTGAATGATGTTTCCCTTTTACTCCTGATTAGAATTTACGCATCCAGGGAGGGGGGTGGGAGGGAGATATTATATTGGGATTGTTTTCTTCATTATATTGAAATAAGGGGGGGGTGAAAATATTATTTATTTTATTGAAAGATGTAAGTGCTATCTATATATATAAAATTGGAGGTGTGTATGTGTGTGTGTATGTGCCGCGATCACGCAAAAACGGCTTGACCGATTTGAACGAAACTTGGTATGCAGATCCCTCACTACCTGGGATGATATGTTCTGGGGGTCTCGCGGCCCACCTGCACACATGGGCGGAGCTACAAACAGAAAATCAGATATCACCCATTCATGTCAATGGAAAAAATGTAAAAATCTGCCATTCTCACAGTAATTCAAAAACGGCTTGACCGATTTGAACGAAACCTGGTATGCAGATCCCTCACTACCTGGGGTGATATGTTCTGGGGGTCTCTTGGCCCACAACTCTATGTTGCTTGCTCAAGGGTGGGTTCACCCAACAATTTATATGTTCTTGCTCCTGGAGGTGAAACTAAAAATGTTGTTTATAATCACGTTTTGCATTAGTTGTATTGTATTCATTTTGTCAAATATTTCACATTATAATTTGAATATTGTACTTTTTATTAAGCTGTAAAACAATAATTTCATTCACCACTATAAAGTATCTTTACTTGAATCCATTTACAGTGTTATTGCTATAATTAAATACCCTTGCAACGCCGGGGCATCAGCTAGTTTTCTATATATTCTGTAATGTATTCATGTATGCACTGTTTTAATTTTCAAAATGAATAAAGCTTTATTAAATGAACATTGATTGAAACAATGCCATTATGAACTTTCCTTTGTAATTGGTTTACATTAGGAGAGTGAACTATTTAGCTGAAAAAGAATGTAACAAAAGCAGCCCTTGTCCTGTTTCATTGAAGGTTATGCTAAATAACATGGCCAGGGCAATTGCTAGAATTACGAGTGTTTATAAAGAAAATAATGTACTTACCTATGCACTGTGTAAAGTTCAGGAGTTCATTTAGTACTTATCCACCCTGAATGAATTAAATATTTCAATTTCAAGTTATAATCAAAATGTTTCATGCAGATCCTCTGACATTGCCCAGACTTTATGGGACCTGCCTTGCTCAGAACAATGTCAGAGATTATATCTTGCACTTATCTATATCAAAAACTGCATGAATGGCTCAGAACTGCAAGAAATTTTTCTTGCGGTACCAATATGGAGCCATTTCCATAATATACAGTTAAGTTTCACAGCAAGTTCAGTGTGTCAAAGCCTGTTTGAGAATGTAGACTTTATTGCAAAATAAATAAAAATTTAAAAAAGTATACCTCTCTAAAATGTAGTTTAAATGTACATGAAAGTAGCCCTTCTTCAAATTACGCATATTCTAACATGCAAAACTTGGGGGTCCTTATATTAAGCTGCGCAATTATATGGCCAGTGAATGACTGATTTTTTACATTTCTGCAATAATGTCCAGCCACTAATTTTCTCTTTGGTGTGTGGCTACTAGTGTATGAGTATTTTTTGATACCTATTTTGTAGTGGGTAAGGGATGAGGCAGTAATCCTATGCATATCATTTAATCCACAGCAATGTCCAAGCATGAACTGATTAGCATAGCTCTGGCCACTCTCTACCACCATCACACCCAGGCACTAAAATATAATTTTACCCTCCCCCCTCCTTTTTTACCAAGCCGTGTTAGGGTTTTTTATTGCTGGCCGCTGCGGTAAAAGCTCCGATGTTCATAGATTTTTTTAAAACCCTATGATTTAAAAAAAAAAAAAAAAAAAACCCTCTTGTGGCTTGATAAAAAGGGGGGTGGAGTGTTCTTTTTTTAGCATGCCGGTACCATGCACACATGCAAAACTTTCTGCTGGACACCTGAGCATTGCTGTGCAGTAGGCCATATTAACTTGCAGTAAGTACACATTAGAGCAGTGTATCGCATACTGTGTGCCTCCTGATATTTCAGGTGTGCTGCGGCACACTGGGGAGAAAGAAAGGCACCGGTGCCAGCTGAATGTCTACAGGACATGCCTCTTGCCAGTGCCTCTTCTTCGCTCCAGCCCTCTTCCCTGTTGAAACACACCCCTCCCCCCCGGTAGCTCGGGGTCTGTTATGCATGCACATGATGTCATCACGGCGATGTCACATGCTTCCAGGTGCCTCAAGCTACGGCCACTAAGGTTAGCTTGAGAATGATTGCGAGACACTGCATTAGAGCTTGCCATAGCTTCAAAGGACCCCTTCATTACATTACATTACATTAGTGACTTCTATTCCGCCTGTACCTTGCAGTTCTAAGCGGATTACAGTGTAAGATAGCTGGACATTTCCAGGAAGTTACAAATAACAGTATAAGGTAGCTGGACATTTCCAGGAAGTTACAATTTACAGTATAAGATAGCTTGACATTGCCAAGAAGTTGCCATTTAAGGGATGATTACACAGTAGATGCAGGGGACGCTTATATAGTGGATGCAAGGGAATTACAGAATAAGGGTGTTGAATAGAAGGGAAGGGGGACATTTAGGATCACTAGGAGGGAAGAAGAGGTTTAGGGTAGGTTTCTTGATAGGGTCAGAGAGGAGGATACAAGTAGAAGGGGGAGGTTAGCTGGTAGCTGATTTTCATGATTCTTCAGCTTATTGCTATGTGTATACATTTTGCACTAGCATTTACATTCACCAAATTACAAACAGTTTCTTTTTTTTTTTTTTTAATCTTTATTGATTTTCAAACTTCGGCAGTGCAATACAATTAATTGAACATAAAATCACTGCATAAAACGCACTATTAACTACAATTATCTGTGTTATTTGGTTATTTTTTTTCATATGTTATGTTTACAAACACCAACAAGGCTTAGTGTAGGGAATACTATCTGATTAAAAGGGCTCATTTTCAAAAAAGAAAGACACCTAAAAACAACATAATAGGCAGATGAACAGACATCTGCCAGCAAAACGTCCAAAGCCTATGATTAAAACAAAATAGAGCGTCGCACGCTGGTTGCCAAAATCAAGACGTCTGCAAAGTAAGCATGACATGGGCAGCTTTAGGGGGATGTATGTTCTGACACCATAACGGATAGCAAAATGATTTGGGCATTCCAAAAAGTACCCAGAGTTAGACTTCCTTTAAAAGCGAATAAGATGAGTGTCTATTTGAACTACTGGAGAGTTGCTGAGTGCTCTCTTACCTGCCTGTGTCCCTGCCTGAACCCTCACCTAACCAGCCCTGCTCCTCTGCCTGCCACCTCTCCCACCCCATAGCCAGACCCCAGCCACCCTCTACCCCCACCCATTGTCTCTCACACACAGTTCCACTCCTACTCCAGTCCTAGTCAGTCATCACAGTGGCGTGGTAAGGGAGGTGTGTGGGTTCATAGTCATTCGCGCGCGGGACTTCAGCGCGCCGACACTGCAGCGCAGACAAATCGGCGCAAGACCCCAGCACACCACCTAAAAAGTTACTTTTAAAGAGCTCCGAGTGAGTGGGGAACACCCCCCAGTTTACTTCATACTCTTCGCACTGCCATTGGAGGGCGGGGGGGGGGGGTTGGGGGATTGGAACCCTCCATTATAGAGTAAACTTAACTTTTTCCCAATTTTTTAGGGAAAAGTTAAGTTTACTCTATAATGGGGGGGTTGCACCCCCCACATCTCCCCCCAACAGCAGCGCGATGAGTATGAAGTAAAGTGCGTGTGTGTGTGTGGGGGGGGGTTCCTCCCACACCCTCCGCCATTGGAGCTCTTTAAAAGTAACTTTTTAGGCGGCGCGCTGGGGTCTTGCGCTGAATTTTCTGCACTGCAGTGGCCCTGCGTCTGCCCTCAGTCAACAGCCGCCTGCCTCAAAGCCCTCCTCCCAGCAGCCTCCGCTCCCTGTTGCAGGAAATCATGCGAGTTGGCAAGAGCCGGGGACCGCCTCGAGCACTGTGTTGGGGGGGGTAGGCAGGCGCGGGGACCGGGTTGCGCGCTTTCAAGCTCAGTAGATTTTGCGGCTTCTGTGGTGCCTGAGCTGCTGGAGAGCGAGCGGGGCCTGGGCGGGTTGTGCGCGGCGGGGGAGGCCCCGACTGCCCCAGCTGCAGCTTCTTCGGCGTTGGTGAGGTTGGAGAGGGATTGGACTGGTGAGGAGCTTCGGGGGCTGCTGCTGTTCTTCCACCGTGTTGGGCCCTTCGCTTTTCCTGAGTGAGCCGAGTTGCCATGTGTGTCGTAGTAAGCGCGCATGCGCACTCTTGTGGCCACATCCCGACAGATCAGGGAACACGGCTTAAGAGTGCGCATGCGCGCTTAGCATTTTATTATTATAGATGATACAGAGGTATATGCTACATGTACATGAATTCATTGTAACAGATCAGTGCAGTAAAGAGAACACAGAACTACTACTATTAATTATTTCTTTTTTTTTAATTATAATTTTGAATACATTACAAAATCCAATAATTCCAAAGGAAAAAAGGAAAAATCACACAAAACAATACATAATAAAATCATACATACATAATTCCTTTTAAGCCCACATCAATGGGGAGAACATGTTACTATTTCTAATCAAATAAATTCAAGAAAACTAAAGGACAATAATTCTCGGTTCGTACTAGACCACCTTGAATCATTCCTTACTAAATGGGATATTAATTTAATTTCTCCTCTTATTCTCAGCTAGATGAAACAAACTCATTTCTGTTCTCTCGCAACTAAAAATTGTTGTAGTTGTATAGGATCCCAAAAAGCATACTCAATATCTTGTAACTTGACCAAACATTTACAAGGAAATTTCAGGTAAAAAGATGCCTCTAGAGCCAGAACTCTATCCTTCAATTTCAGAAATTCTTTCCTTCTCAATTAAGTGGTTCTAGAGACATCCGGAAAAATCCTAACTAAATCCCCACAAAATTTCATTAACCTATTTTAAAAATAAAGTTTCATTACTATTAATTATTTCTATAGTGCATAGCAGACGCATGCAGCACTGCACAGAGTCACAAAGAAGAAGAAGACAGTCCCTGCTTGAAAGAGCTTACAATCTAAACAGCCAAGACAGACAAACAGGATGTCATGGATACAGTTAAGGGGAACGGTTAATCCGCTGGCTGGGTTGGAGGGCAGAGGAGTAGGGTTAAGGATTGAAGGGGGGGGGGGGTCAGTCTGCTTTTAAACAAGGGAAGGAAGGGACTTGATGGACAAACTCGGTTAATTTATTCCAGGCATAGGGGGCAGCTAGATGAAAGGAACAAAGTCTGGAATTGGCAGTGGAGGAGAAGGGTAACTTATCTGAGGAGCGGAATTCTCTGGGAGGTGCATAAGGAGAGAAAAGCGAGGAGAGATACTGAGGGGCAGCTTATCCTAGGCATAAGCAGTGGATTTACCCAAGTCCATCTTAATAGCTTATGGACTTCTGATTTAGGAAATTATCAAAACCTTCTTTTAACCCTTCTAAGCTAATTGCTTTCACTACATTCTCCAGCAATGAATTCCAGAGTTTAATTACACATTGGTCACTGATCTCGGTGGCCGGCCAAGAAGCGGCTGACCATCACATGCCAATCACGCAGCAGCAACCTTTGGAGAATTGTAGCTGGTTTTCCCAACAGATGCCTTAAATGTAGGACAGCATTTTACAAGCCTACATTTAAGGTGTCTGCCTCGCATCTATAGACATACATAGATGTTGACCTATACCCAAGGTTACTTCTGGGGGAACCACACCCATGCCATGCCTTGGGCGTCTGTAAGCACCCCTATGCATCTCTATAGACACATGACAGATACCTATAATGTAGGCATCCTTCCTCGCCCGGATATTTTTTTTTTTAAATTTAGAAAACATGCATCCCAATTGGCTGCCAGACAGCGGTAGGACACCTACCACCACCTAAGATCAGGATGCCTTTGTAACTCCTAAATTATACAGTGAACAGTTGTCCAAATTATGCATGATGGCAACATGCCTCCCAAGAAAATTACACAGGGACAATTTTGGCCCCGTCCCCACAGGAACTCAATTCCCTCATCACGTCCCTGTGAGTTTTGTTGCTGTTCCTGTCCCTGCCCCGATTCCTGTAACTTTGCCTTAACCACACGAACCTTGAACACTTATGATTTTTAAAGTGTTTGAGGCTTGTGCAGATGAGGGCGGAGCTTAGGCATTGGTGGAATGAGGCATTATGACATTACAATCTGAGCTCTAGAATGTTGCTACTTATGATTTTACGGTGTTTGAGGCTTGTGCAGATGAGGACAGAATTTGCAGGGTTGGGGCAGGGACAGGAAAAGAATTCACTGGGATGGGAAAATGAGTTCACGTGGGGATGGGGAAAAATTTGTCCCCGTATCATTCTCTTTTGCACACGGTAGAATGCAGTAGTCTTTTATGCCTAGTGAGTGCTTCTCAGCAACTTGTGTAAGAGAACTCCGGAGGCAGGCGGGAGGCAGCTGCAAAAGCCTGATTTTGTGAGTGCCATTTGGCGATTTTTGCAAGAGTGCTCTGGAGACAGGCAGGAGGCCACCAAAAACCCTGGTTGTGTGAGTGTTTCTTTAGCAACTTTTGTAACACAACTCCAGAAGCAAATTCACTTATATGCACACCGATAGTACATGGTTCCAAAGTCTTTGCCTCCCATCTACTGTGTATTATTAGTGTTCTACCATATTAATCCATGCTCACAGTGGCATACTAAGAGGGAGGGTTGGGGGGGGGAAATCCACTCCGGGTGCATGCTCCAAGGGGGTGCACAGCCGGCCGGATCCAGAAGTTCCTGCGCTGCTGAAAACGGCACCTCAGCATAGCTGCCGACTCTGCTCTGGAATAAATACGGCAGCCATGCTGAAGTGCATGAAGGTCCCGTGATGATTACTTTTGCTGCTGCTGCTTCGGAAGAGGTAAGTGACATCAGAGGGAGGTGGACCGGCAACTGCAGTCATCGTGGGACCTTGCCTCTGCCGGCCCAGCCCCCCTCCGACATCACTTACCTTTTCCGAAGCAGCGGCAGCAAAAGTAATCATCGTGGGACCTTCCTGATTTCGATGGAGAGAGAAAGAAGCATAGCAGGGTGGTGGAAGGAGAAAAAGGGGGTCAGGGTGGTATGGAAGTGTGGTGAAGGGTGAGAAAGGGGGTCAGAGTGGAATGGAAGCATGGCGAAGGGTGAGAAAGGGGTCAGGGTGGTATGGAAGCATGATGAAGGGAGAGAAAGGAGGTCAGGTGGTATGGAAGTGTGGTGAAGGGTGAAAAAGGGGGTCAAGGAGGTATGGAAGTGAGATGAAGGGTGAGAAAGGGGGTCAGGGTGGTATGGAAGCATGGTGAATGGTGAGAAAGGGGGTCAGGGTGGTATGGAAGCATGGTGAAGGGTGAGAAAGGGGTAAGGGTGATATGGAAGCATGGTAAAGGGTGAGAAAGGGGGTCAGGGTTGTATGGAAGCATGGTGAAGGGTGAGAAAGGGGGTCAGGGTGGTTTGGAAGGGTGAGAAAGGGGGCAGATGTTAATGGAAGTGGGGGAAGGGAGAGGAGAGAGTGAAATGCCAGACCATGGGGGTGTGGGAGAGATGGAAGGGGGAGGCACAAAGTTTCTTGAAAGTGAATAGGAGAGAAGATGCCATATAGAAGGGGCAGAGAGAAGGTAGACCGTGGATGAAAGGAAGAGAGTGACAAGAAGATGAGGAAAGCAGAAACCAGAGAAGACAAGGTAGAAAAAAATTCTATTTTTTTTTTTTTTTTTTTTTGCTTCAGGGGCGATGCATTGCTGTTTCTGCGGTGTTGCATTGTATGCAGAGTCCAGCTTCATGGTGCTTCAGTTTAATCTTTATCTTTATTTTTATTCTATCTCCCCATTTACAAAACTGTAGAGCGTTTTTTAGCGTTGGCATCTGAGCTGTTACCACCATGGCTAAAAACCACACTACAGTTTTGTAAAAGGGGGAGGGGTTAGTTTGTGATTACATATTCCATACTAGGCGAATGTGTTTTCTGTGTTCTGTGTGTTCGAAAAGACATGGTTTTCTGTTAGGATTGACTGTGTAGGATTGATCTGTACTAGTCTGGCTTGTTTAGTTTTATAATGGGTTTATTGACGTACTGCTCACTGCATTATGTAAGATGCTGCCTTTTCCTAGGTACACTCTTGTGTGACGTGTGGATTGTTACTAAAAATCATGTTTTTCATACAGATGGGGGAGTGTCAAAAAATGATGGGCCCCGGGTGCCACATATGCTAGGTACGCCACTGCATGCTCATTATTTTATGTTATTGTCATTTCTTATATACTTCTCCCTCTGTATTCGCAGCTTCAGCAATTGCGGTTTCAATTATTTGCGGTTTTTAGCTTGCTGGCTCCTCCCCCCAAAATTACATCAGCTTGCATAGAGAAATCGCTGATTCCCAGCACATTCTTCACTGTGTCTTGCCTCTCCTTCAGGAAAAGGTCAGGTCTCCCACCATATTATTCATGGTTTCACCATATTCACGATGGATTTTAATAGAGAACAGTGAATAACATATGAAAAAGTTATTCACGGTTTTTCTGTATTGCGATTCTGTTAATCCCCTATCACAGGGAATACGGAGGGAGAAGTGTATAAATAATAAAATATATTTGAACTAAAAAATAAATAAACTTTCTAACTCACACAAAAGGACTTAACTCAAGTTATTCATCAGTCAATGTGCATTATATTGAGTTTATATGCACTAAAACATTTTAATTCTGCTAATGAATGGAATGCATTCTAATGAATGCACATTCTGGTTTAATGTTTTAAAATTGTATTACTGTAACATTATGAACGCTATCTAATGTGAAAGGTGAAAAGATGGGATACAGAACCGAGAAAATTAATTATTTTGTGGAAGTGTCGAGGTGAGGGAGAGAAGTTTGGTGGCATATAGTGGAGGGGTCAGTGATGAAGGAGTGAAAACGCATGGGCAAGGAAGTGACAGGCACTGGGGCCAACAGTTATATTGTTGATTTAAAGCTTTGTTTACTGGCCTCTCTCAATTAAAATCAGGCAGGCCATCCGAACATTGGCTGGTTACAACACTATTGCATGTTCACATCGGAATTTTCATGTTTAAGTAGTGCTTTTTTACATTAGATAGCAAACTACTACAGTTTAAATGTGAGATAGTGACCTTCAAATCCAAGATAATGAGAAACACATACCAACATCCAAAAAGAAAGGAAAATCAGATGACTGGTTCTTTTTTTAAAATTAACTTTTCCATTGCCTCATTTTTATGAATCAGCATTTCTGACATTAATAACTTTTTTAAAAAAGGGGGAAGACCAGTACTATGGAAGACATGTGAGACAGAACTGAGGGTATTTGGCTTGTGGCAAGAGGCACTCAGAACCATGAGGGTCAGATAAAGTTTTGTAGTCTATGGACACAAAGAGAAACCCTTGAAAAATTTCATATATCTGTAAACCATGTTGAAAAGAAGTCTCACGTCCCCTAGATGGCAGGCCAGGTAATAAAGAACAGCCTACATAGCAAACTGTTCCCATATGGAATTCATATTGGTAACAAGCCTTGATAGTTCTAGACGATCTGGAGCCATCCTTTATAAATAAAAGGAAGTGATCGGTGTACATGTCTGCCACTGTTTCCCATTTACACCAGCAAGCTTTTGGAACCCATCCAGAGGTACTTACAATGCAGACAGCTCGTCAAGCCCAACTCCAGAATGATTTGTCAAAAACTATGATTAAAACACATTTTCCTTGGCTGTGCTGTATTCATTTCTGGGATCCACTTTCATATCCACTAATTTTATTTTCTATTTATTGTATGTGTGTGATATGTTAATTTTATTTTCTATTTATAGTATGTGTGTTTGAATAGAGCAGGTGATTGCTGAATACCAGCAACTATATTTTGGAGGCTTATTTTTTTCTCCAACTCTCTCATTAAGTCTATGAAGATCCTTCAAGCACTGCATTCCTCTGGCAGTACTTAACACACATTGTCAGTCTGATTGCAGGCATCATAAACTTAAAGAGGGCATGTCAGATGCTCTGTTTATGACACATTGCTTTGGCAAAGGTTCATTGAAAATTCCAGGATCTTATGGGTATTTCCTGGTACATTGCATATTATTAAAATTGGTTAAGAGATAAAATCATCACTTTCACATTTCCTGATTAGGTTGCAGTGAATTTGAGTGTCACCATTTGTCTAAATATTCCATGTTCATGTATTAGACACATGATATTTGACGTGAGGATATTTATATATAGGTTAAGTTGTAGGATTTGTGAGTCTGGAACAATAGCACGTACATGTGTGCTTGTTTTATATAAAGTGCATGAAAGGGACTGCACAGTTTGTATTGTGGTGGGGAGTAGGGAGAGCAGGTAGCCGGACACTAATCCTCTGCACTGCACCAGCCAAATGGTTTTATGGAGTGGCCAAGTGCATTATAAACTCAAAAGAAAAACAAAACACACATGTGCAAAAACTGAAGAATTTTTTTTTCTCATACTCTGGGTAATGGAGCAAAAGATAACCCAGTCCAATCATGTGCTTTCATCATGCACTGATCTGTTCAAATCACCAGTCTCAAAACAAAAGCATAAATTTCTTCCCACAAATAAATGACAAGTTGCTTCAAAACACAGTCTGTAAGGCAGTCATAAGATTACCCTTTCCTCTTGAGTCCACCTCTAATATAGCAGCTTGACTACAACTCCCATAAGTCCTGGGTCCACCAAATTTAGTGGCTTATTGCCAAACTTTATATATTTGTGCTGTTCAGACAGTTCATTACAGGTTTTTAAAATTAGCTTTCTAGGTTCCAGGCTTGGCTGTGCCCTGCCCTGGACTATTGTGTATGGCTCTATCTTTCCTTCCTTCTTAAATGATTCTTGTCACTGCCTAATAACTGCCATGCAATATCTAGCCTTTGCTAATTCTGCTTAGATCATGCTTACAATATTTTGCCATTGTATTAAAGCTTGACCACAAATGCTGGAAAGCGATGACCACAAATGCTCGCAGTCTAAGCAACAAAGTTCATGATCTGCAAGCCCTGATATTAGAGGCAGATCTAGATATTGTTGCTATCACAGAGACATGGTTCAGTGAATCACATAGATGGGATGCAAACATACCGGGTTATAATCTTTTTAGGAAGGACAGAGATGGTCATAAAGGTGGAGGAGTAGCTCTCTATGTAAAGATCAATATCCAAGCGACCGAAATGCAAGGGACCTGGGGAGAGGAAGAAGCGATATGGATTGCTCTGAAAAGAGAAGATGGAACTTCTATCTACGTGGGTGTAGTCTACAGACCTCCGACTCAATCGCAGCAAATTGATAAGGATCTGATTGTGGATATCCAAAAGTTTGGAAGGAAAGAGGAGGTTCTGCTGTTGGGAGATTTCAACCTGCCGGATGCGGACTGGAATGTTCCGTCTGCGGAATCGGAAAGAAGTAGGGAGATTGTGGATTCCTTTCAAGAGGCTCTGCTCAGACAAATGGTGACGGAACCCACAAGGGAAAAAGCGATATTGGATCTGGTCCTCACAAATGGAGAGAGTATCTCTAATGTTCGAGTGGGTGCTCACCTGGGTAGTAGCGATCATCAAACGGTTTGGTTTGATATAACGGCTAAAGTGGAGAGCGGCCGCACGATACTTAAAGTCCTAGATTTCAAACGTACGGACTTTAATGCAATGGGAAAGTACCTGAAGAAAGAGCTGTTAGGATGGGAGGACATAAGAGAAGAGGAAAGACAGTGGTCTAAGCTGAAAGGAGCGATAAAAATGGCTACGGACCTTTATGTGAAGAAAATCAATAAAAACAAGAGAAAAAGGAAGCCGATATGGTTCTCCAACCTAGTGGCTGAGAAAATAAAGGCGAAAGAGTTGGCGTTCATGAAATATAAAAAAACCCAAGAAGAGGAGAGCAGAAAGGACTACAGGGTGAAACTGAAAGAAGCCAAGAGAGAGATACGTTTGGCGAAGGCACAGGCGGAAGAATAAATGGCTAAAAATGTAAAAAAGGGAGATAAAAATTTTTTCAGATATATTAGTGAAAGGAGGAAGATAAAAAGTAGAATTGCTAGGCTAAAAGATGCTGGGAACAAATATGTGGAGAGTGATGAGGAGAAGGCAAATGTGCTAAACAAATACTTCTGTTCTGTGTTCACAGAAGAAAATCCTGGAGAAGGACCGAGATTGTCTGGCAAAGTTACACGAGAAAATGGAGTAGATTCTGCGCCGTTCACGGAGGAGGGTGTTTATGAGCAACTTGAAAAACTGAAGGTGGACAAAGCGATGGGACCAGACGGGATCCATCCCAGGATACTAAGGGAGCTCAGAGAGGTTCTGGCGAGTCCTATTAAAGACTTGTTCAACAAATCTCTGGAGACGGGAGTGATTCCTGGGGATTGGAGGAGAGCGGATGTGGTCCCTATTCATAAAAGTGGTCACAGGGACGAAGCAGGAAACTACAGGCCGGTGAGCCTCACTTCAGTTGTTGGAAAAATAATGGAAGTGTTGCTGAAAGAAAGGATAGTGTATTTCCTTGAATCTAATGGGTTACAGGATCCGAGGCAACATGGCTTTACAAAAGGTAAATCATGCCAAACGAACCTGATTGAATTTTTTGATTGGGTGACCAGAGAGCTGGATCGAGGACATATGCTAGATGTAATTTACTTGGATTTCAGCAAAGCCTTTGATACAGTTCCTCATAGGAGGCTGTTGAACAAACTTGAAGGGCTGAAGTTAGGACCCAAAGTGGTGAACTAGGTCAGAAACTGGCTGTCGGACAGACGCCAGAGGGTGGTGGTTAATGGAAGTCGCTCGAAGGAAGGAAAGGTGACTAGTGGAGTCCCTCAGGGTTCGGTGCTGGGGCCAATCCTGTTCAATATGTATGTAAGTGACATTGCTGAAGGGTTAGAAGGAAAAGTGTGCCTTTTTGCAGATGATACCAAGATTTGTAACAGAGTAGACACCGAAGAGGGAGTGGAAAATATGAAAAAGGATCTGCAAAAGTTAGAGGAATGGTCTAATGCCTGGCAACTAAAATTCAATGCAAAGAAATGCAGAGTAATGCATTTGGGGATTAATAATAGGAAGGAACCGTATATGCTGGGAGGATAGAAGCTGATATGCACGGACGGGGAGAGGGACCTTGGGGTAATAGTGTCCGAAGATCTAAAGGCGAAAAAACAGTGTGACAAGGCAGTGGCTGCTGCCAGAAGGATTCTGGGCTGTATAAAGAGAGGCGTAGTCAGTAGAAGGAAGAAGGTGTTGATGCCCCTGTACAGGTCATTGGTGAGGCCCCACTTGGAGTATTGTGTTCAGTTTTGGAGACCGTATCTGGCGAAAGACGTAAGAAGACTTGAGGCGGTCCAGAGGAGGGCGACGAAAATGATAGGAGGCTTGCGCCAGAAGACGTATGAGGAAAGACTGGAAGCCCTGAATATGTATACCCTAGAGGAAAGGAGAGACAGGGGAGATATGATTCAGACGTTCAAATACTTAAAGGGTATTAACGTAGAACAAAATCTTTTCCAGAGAAAGGAAAATGGTAAAACCAGAGGACATAATTTGAGGTTGAGGGGTGGTAGATTCAGGGGCAATGTTAGGAAATTCTACTTTACGGAGAGGGTGGTGGATGCCTGGAATACGCTCCCGAGAGAGGTGGTGGAGAGTAAAACTGTGACTGAGTTCAAAGAAGCGTGGGATGAACACAGAAGATTTAGAATCAGAAAATAATATTAAAGATTGAACTAGGCCAGTTACTGGGCAGACTTGTACGGTCTGTGTCTGTGTATGGCCGTTTGGAGGAGGATGGGCAGGGGAGGGCTTCAATGGCTGGGAGGGTGTAGATGGGCTGGAGTAAGTCTTAGAGATTTCGGCAGTTGGAACCCAAGCACAGTACCGGGTAAATCTTTGGATTCTTGCCCAGAAATAGCTAAGAAGAAGAAAAAAAAAAAATTTAAATTGAATCAGGTTGGGCAGACTGGATGGACCATTCGGGTCTTTATCTGCCGTCATTTACTATGTTACTATGTTACTATGCTTTCCTAATACTGATAAAGAGCTTGTCATTGAGTCCTGTACTGGAATTTCCAGGACTCAGTGAGAGAGGCGAGCCTCCCAGGTTAAAAACCTCCTGTAAAAAAAACCCTTTATGAACTTCAATCCAGATTAGGGCTTTAATTTAAAGCTTTAGCACTGCTGCAGTTGTGATTGTCAATTAGAGAAGGAAAGGCCTGATTCCCTTCCCCACCCCCGGGCAACTGAAACTGCTTTGAGATGTGTCAGCTTTATTCCTCAGTATTTCTCACAGTAAGACAACATTCATACCAACACAGCCATACCTTATGTTTCAGTCCCAGGTTCCCACTGTATTTCCTCATCTTCCAGAAAGCTTATTAAATTACATTCCTCCTCACTCATACACACATCACACTCTGGCTGAATAGTACTTTCCCCAGATAGAGAAACTAGGTCTATAGACTGCCCATCTGCTTTTTGAATTAAGTCCTGATAAGATCTTCCTACAGAGCAGGGTTTGGAAAGTTTCCTTGCCAGAAGCCCTGGGGCAGCTTTAGGTCTCCCAGTAGCTAGACCTCCTGAGGGCAATAGGCTTCTGCCCAGTGGCTTCTGTGCTGTGACAGGAATGAAGCTCTGGTTGGGAATGGAGCCATTCCTCCTTAACTTCAGCTCTCTCATCTGTTTTTTCACACCTGCAGGGATAGCTAGACCTCTCATTAGCTGTTCCTTAACCAGCTTGCCTGCTTTGACTAGAGTTTTCCCCAGTGTGTTCTTAGGTGTAACTGTTTCCACCCCACCCCCTCTCTGGATTTTCCCATTTCAAGGAGAAGTAGGCTTTGGAATTAACTGCTGACTCACAGACTTCTCACCTAAAGGCACATAAGCTTTTGACAGAGGGACATTTCTGACTTTTGAAGCCTCATGCTTAACTTGAGTGGCATTCTTATTGGGCTTCTCTTTAGTGACAGAGTTTAGCTCAGCCTGCACCTTAGGTATTTTGCTGACTGCGTGCTTTTCACTGTCACAGTATGCATTTATGAATGCCCCAAAATATATGCCTAGTGGCAAGAAGTGTACAGTCTGGGCCATATTTTATATATGGCGCCCAAAAAATCAGTGTCAACTAGATTGGTGCTTAGCGGAACTCTATAAAAGATATGCACACTTTACAGAATCGCGCTAAGCGCCAATACTTCACATAACTTTTAGGTGCACCCCTTTAGTCCCGGGAAAATCAGGCCCAAATACCTGCACTAACTTGTGTGGATGTATTCTATAACAGTGTGCAAGAATTTTAGGAATGGCCGTGATCCATCCATGCTTCTCCCCTGGTCATGCCCTTTTTTTAGGTTTACGCACAACACTGGTGAACAGCACTTTATAGAAATTGCTGGCCAAGTTGTATGTGCAACTTTTAATCAGCACAAATTAGTGCCAATTAGGTGTTCATTGCCAATTATCAGCACCAATTAGGCCAATTAATCAATTAGTTGTGTGTGCAAATTGACTGTGTGCACTAATTTGCGTGCACAACTTAAGGCGCCATATACAGAATTTGTGGGTAAGAAGCTAAGAGCGATAATGGAAAATTATTTTGAGTTTGATGGCACTCTTTATAAACAAATAATAATAACTTCTTTTTTTTTTTGTAATTCTTTATTATGGAGACTGCTATGTCCTTTGACATAACTAATTTATATGTAGCAGAATTTGTAAACAGTTTTCTCTAAATGCATCCATTCAAATATCATGCTGTTATTTGGCAATGTTAAATAGACTTTATCACAAACAAAATATTGACCATTGATGCTCCACAGAAATAAAAATCCAACAAGAACAAGCAACACTGTGGAGAGGATGTTGTTCAAGATGCAGGCTTTATTAAAAATATAATCCAATAATCCACATGAATAAACATCTGGTACCCAAAACGTTGGGGGCTTGGACCCAACACGGTCCATGTTTCGACAGAAACTGTCTGCCTCGGAGGTCTATGAATAATGATATGATAAATGGAATGTCTACTAGTGTAATGAAGTGATTAATGTACAATAAATTGTGCAATGAATTATGTGGATATACATTGACTGGTGAGTAGTGAGTGGTGTCAAAAAGGTGTGGTGTAATACAATCTATAATGTGCATGTGACAAAAAATTGTGTGAATGTGTAAAATCAACCAATCAAGTGCCACAATGGAATGGAATGGAAGAAAGGAAGAGAAAGAGATGCCAGGCCCTGGAAAGAAGGAAGACAGAGTAAGGAAGAGAATCAGAAAGACCCCTGGAACAAAGGTGGGAGAAGCCATCTTGAAACAAAGGGGAGGCAGAAGAGTGGGGGGGGGGTAGATGTTGAATTTGGGGGTGTCTAGAGAAGAGAGAGAAAGAGAATGCAGAGAGGTAGAAAGATTCTGGACCAAGAAGGAAAGAAGGAGAGAGAGGCAGAGAAAAACCTGGAAGAAAAAAGAACAAATGCTGGACATAATAGGGGGGAGGTTGGACTATGGGAGGAGCAGGCAGAGGGGGAGAGACCTTGAGGAAGATCCTAACAGAGGAGGGAGGAGACCTGGAGCAAAGTCTGATGGTAGTTACTAGTAGTACCTAGGTACAAAGGGGAAATGACACTGGATCTGGATCTATAAGTTGTAAAGAATGTTGTTTCCTTTGGGGGATGGTGGTCGTGGGGATGGGGCGGTGACGGGGACAAATTTTTTCCTTGTGTCATTCTCTAAACATCATAGCAGCATTGAGGCATTTAGACCCAAATTCTGTAACCAGCGCCTAATGTTAGGCACCTATTTTGGAGGCACCCAACTAGTTAAGTGCCTATCTAAATTTGATAACAAGCTCAATTAAGCTTTTTAATCAGCAATAATTGAGACAGGCGCCTATCAAGAAAGAGCGATTCTGTAACAAGGCGCCTCTAAAAATTTAGGCGGCCTTTAAAAAAATGGGTGCTATGCATGTTAGACATGGGCGTGGCTTCATGTTAGGTGCCTTGTTAAGAATCGCTTCTCTTAGGCTCTCACATGGCCACCTAACTTTTAGTTGTGCCTAGAAGTGGCCTATTTATTGAGCATCTCCAAAATAGGTGCCGCTCAGCGTGATTCAATAAACAGTATCCAATTTTACTTGAATTGCGCTGAACGGTGCCTACTTCGGCGCCTAACTTTTGGGCACTTTTTATAGAATTTTCCCCTTAGTGCTCCGGGTCCCTGAAGAAGACTTTTTGTCGAAACACGGACCGTGTTGGGTCCTGCATCCCTAGCAGACAAGGTCCTTTAAGGTTTTTATATAGATCATTTTACTTTTATGTGGATGATTTTACTTTATGTGGATGATATTAGTGTACCTTTGGAACTTTGACATTTTCAAATATAGTCCATTTAGGAACATCATCATTCCACAGAGTTTCTTTTGGTTTCTTCTGGATTTTCTTCTCTGTGGATATTTTGGGGTCATTTTTTTTGGTTTTTGCCAGTCGGAGGAGTGGCACGATCTTCGGGCACCGACACCTTCTGTGGGTTGATGCTGCGTGCCAGTGAGTGCCACATTGAGGGGTAAGCTTTCAGTTTGGGTGGACAGGGGATGCCAGTTCATGCGGGGCGGGCGTTCGTGAGGGAGGCGATGCTGGTTCGCAGGGGGGGCAGCATTTGCGGATGTGGGGGGCCATGCCGGTTCACGTGGGGGGGAGATGTGGAAGCACACCAGTGGCCTCGGGGGTGGGGGTTTTTTTGGGGGATGGGGTGGAGTGGAGCAGAGCCGGTGGCCGGGGGGGTATGGGAGGTAGAACAAATCAAGCGAGTTTTCCTTACTTTCTATGTGGAAACTCACTTTGATATACGAGTAAATTGGTTTACGAGCATGCTTCTGGAACGAATTATGTTCGTAAACCAAGGTTCCACTGTATTAATATTTTTAGTTTATGGGCCTGTTTTTGCATAGGGATTATCTTTGTTCTGCATATGTGACCAAGGCCAGGAATTCTGGTAGGAATGAATGTTGAGAAGCATACAGTGTGCTTAGTGTAGTTTAATTATGTGGTTAACCACTATGGGCTCCTTAACACGCGGAATAGCGCACGCTAAAATGCCATGCATGCTTACCGCTACTGCCTCCTCTTGAGCAGGCAGTAGTTTTTCGGGTAGTGTGTGCTATAGCGCGCGCTAATCTGGTGCGTTAGCTAAAAACGCCAGCGCACCTTTGTAAAAGGAGCCCTATGTGTTGTTAATAAGATTATATTGTGTGCATATATGAAAAATGAATGGACAAATGGTATTACAATTAATACTATTATGGGGTGTGTTCTGCGGTGGAGCTTAGGCAGGTTCTGAGATAGAGCTTGAGCAGCATCTGGTGGAGCCTTTGGCCCTCCCACCTAAACAAAAAAGTGTTCCGCTGCCTATGGGGTGGCAGATGTATGGAATAGCCTCCTGATAGAGGTGGTGGAGACAAAGACTGCGTCTGAATTTATGAAAATGTGGAACTGAAATGTGGGATATCTTAGGGTGAGAAGATGTTGGATGCTGTGGATAGGCAGATAGGATGGGCCATTTGACATTTATCTGCCATCGTGTTTGTCATCATGTGAATGGGCCATCATGTTTGTGATCATGTTTGTGATCATGTGAATGCCATGTTTGTGATCATGTGAGTGGTCATCTCTTGTCTCACATCTGCCCCCAGGCACCTTTGTTCTTATTCAGCCTCTGCTGGAACAAATACAACACGGTTATTCAAACACACTCTGTTAACACATTACATGTGACCAGGCCTCTCTAGCTTCTATGGGTTCTTTGCCACTTGTCAACCCTGGGGTACCCTCCTAGTCACCCCCAAGATCTACTGGGCAGGCTGGTCTAACAGGCTTACTGAGGGTTAGACCAGCATTCTGACGGTCACCTGGCACCCAAAGGAGCTTCTCATTTTCCCACCTTTCTGCTCTGGACCTGTCCTTTTCAGCACCACTATGCCTCAGGATGAGTGGGCAGCTCCCAGCAGCCTATGCAGGATGTCATACAAATTAGCTCCTTCTTTCTACTGATTAGGTTCCCTCCACTGGTCAGTGACAGAAACCACCCTGTTACAAAGTTTCTGTGTTTATGCATTTTTTGGATGTCTTCCTTTTTTTGAAAGTGAGCACCTTAATCTCCTGCAGTATATTGTATGTGTAACACAATATGAAAGTGCAAAATTTTCAATTATGCCTTTGAAAATTATGTACTACTATTGTATTCTGAAATGAAAAGTTGGGAGCGGGGATTAAGGAAATGGCTCAACTTCCTCGTACTCCCTCCCACATACTGTAAATAGAACACACTGCCAAATAAGAAAGGGAGGGCATCAGGGTGTACTGAGATGAGATAACTCCTTTACTTTTATTCAAGTTTTAAAAACGTTATCAGCAGTCGCATAATGTGCCCACTTCTTGCATTGGCTTTTCTTTATGTTTTGTCTAGAGCTATGAGGATGGGTGAATGTACTTTAACTGCCTGATTTCATTCCTCATTTCTGGTGAAGTCTGCCTATTGTGTGTGAGGACCTGACGGAACTAACAAAAAGAGGTAAGAATTTGCAATGTCTTATAGCGAATGAGTCTTTAAGACAGGTGGCATTAGAAACCAGTTTAATAGAACATTCGATATACTTTAAAACTTTAGAAAGAAGCTTGCATTGGTTAAATATTCCTTAGCCTTATAAAGGCTTAATATATATATGAAAGGTCTATGAGAAAGACTCGTATTTAGGGAGGAATTCATCAAGCAGTGATAGGGTTTGACACACCTTTAATGAGCGTTAAGGAAATTAGCATGCACTAAATTCTAAAGTCCATTTTATATCTATGGGCTTTTAATGTTTAACACAAGCTAATTCTTTTAACGTGTGTTAAGATGTAATAAATCCTAACTCTGCCTGATGAATCCCACCCCCCACCCCCGTCCTGCATAAGTTTCAAATACAGAAAATGTATACAATTTTATGGAATATCTGCCTGATGTATGTCTACCTGATATATGTCTCCTTTTAAAAATGTTCATTTTATTATGTGTGGAAATTTGTGAGCCACCTTGGATAAAGGTGGATTAAAAATGTTTTAAATAAATAAATATATCATTTCTAGTTTCTAGCATCTTGTGTAAATGTCAGACACTGGAACTTTGTCACAGTTAATATCCCAATAGAAAGAACTTTTCCAAAGTTCACTTTTCTTACCTGTATATTTCAATGGAAATAAACTCCAATTGCTGTCACGTTAGGCACTAGAGAATGACACGGTGACAAAATTCATCACCGTTCCCGTCCCCGCAGATAACTGTGGGAAATAATCCCATGTCATTTTTTAGTGTCTATTTCAACCTCAGTCCTTCTACATCAGCATTCTTCAAAGCAAAGCTTGCGGGTCAGTGGCTGTGGCCATTCTTACTCTGTTTCTTCCCTCTCTCCTTAAAGAATGACATGAAGATGGTTTCCCGCAGTTATCCGCGGGGACGGGAACGGTGATGAATTTTGTCACCGTGTCATTCTCTATTAGGCACCTTCTATACTGAAACATTCCAATGCACCACGAGTCATTTTTACAGCAACAGTGCTTTTAATTTGTGTTTTTCTTGCTCTAGTCTAATTCTAAATGCAAAACAGGAACATGATTCATACTTGCATGATACAAGTGAGATCTCTTATGCATCAATATATATTTAAGTGGGATATACATACTTGTTTAATCCATATTCTAGGAAGCTTGTACAAAGAAAGATTGTTCTTCTGTTTCTGACACAGATACTTAGGACTGTGATTAATAAATGGAAGAGTCAGTTCTCCTGATGGATGTTGGGCATTGAAATGACTATTAAGAAGAAGAAAATGTAGTATGGAAATTCAGACACAAAGGAGTCCTTTTACTAAGCCCCATTAAGCTCAACATATGGCTTGCCATGAATTATCTGCTAACACAAAGCAGCATTAAGGGGCTTTGCAGTATTTTTTTCAGTTTACACATGATAAAATCTCGTTAAGTGCTTTACGGCCCTGATTCTATAAATGACACCTCATAGGATTTTCAATCATCCACTAGAATCGCACCTAGTGGCGCCTGTGTTCTTAGGTGCAGGAAGGCATTCAATCCATTTAAGACAGGTAGCCGCCTAAGTCAATCCACACCCAAAACCCATTCCAAACCCACCCTGAATCCGCCCCTAACCATGCCTACTTGTTGGTAAGCGCCTTGGTGTAGATGTCTACTGAGTTAATTGCCTATCAGCTAATTAATTAATTTAATTTTTTAAATTTCAATATTCATATGCCACTTATAACCTAAATGGTTTACATTGAGGACTAATAGGGAAAATGCTTCAAGTACCAGTATGCAAACCACTTTAGGGTTTGCAAGTCCCAATCCCAGTCCCTAATCCCAATATAAGTCCCTAATCATTAATGGTGTGTTAAACCCTATCACTTTGGTTGTAAAACTACAAAAAGGCAGTAATAATAATAATAATAACTTTATTTTTGTATACCGCAATACCACAAACAGTTCAGAGCGGTGTACAATGTAAGAGAGACTGTACATACACAGCGAAGATACAATGCAAGGGAATGTAATATGCAGTTGAGCGCAGTTTACAATGCAGGGGACTGTACATATTCAGCATGGGTGTTTATACAGCGAAGAACAATGCAGATTTACAGTGCAAAAGCCTGTACATTTAACAGCGGAGATATTTATTCAGTGAAAATACAGTGCGAGCGACTTAAGAACAAGATATGATGCAAGAGACTGTATAATGCGGTTGAAGTGGATTACTATGCAAGGAGAGGTCGTAGAGTTTGGTTATTTGGAGGGGAGGGGTTCGAGAAATTTATCAAAGAGGTAAGATTTGAGAGATTTCCTGAAGGAAGAGTACGATGGGGCAGATGAGATGAGGGTGATCAGGCAATCTGTCCATCTGCCAGCTTGGAATGAGAGAGTTCTATTAAGGAATCTTTTGTAGGTGCATCCCTTTGGGGATGGGTAAGTAAACAGATAGGCATTGCGCGTTCGATTGGTGCCTGGGAACGCAAAGTAGTGATACAGATATATCGGGGATGAGCCAGATAAGGTTTTGAAGCAGAGGCAGGCAAATTTGAAGATGACTCTCGCTTCTATTGGCAACCAGTGAAGTTTTCTGTAGTAAGGGCTGATATGGTCTGACTTTTTAAGGCCATAGATTAGTCGGATGGCGGTGTTTTGAATGAGTCTCAGACGTTTGATGGTTTTCTTGTAGGAGCCCAAATATATGATATTACAGTAATCCAGGGTGCTTAGGATTAGGGATTGGATCAGCAGTCTGAAGGAGGGGAAGTCAAAGTAATGTTTGATGGTACGGAGTTTCCAGAGGGTGTAAAAGCATTTTTTGACCTGAGCATTGGTGTGGTCTTCAAAGGTCAGGCAGCGGTCCAGGATGACTCCAAGGATACAAGTACCAATCCCTTCCCCTAATCAGTCTGCACGTGCACTGATTAGCACAGACATGCCCACTCCCAATTCACCAAATATGCCTCCTTGGCCCAAAAAATCAAATTAATTTTTAGTGCAAGGGTAGCATATGTGTATCACGTATAACTTGCAAAAAACCCTTTTAAGCTGCAATAAATACACATTATTGCTTACTACAGTTCGGTAAAAGGACCCCTATATGTCAGTATCTCAACCAAATTAATAGGAAAAATTCAACTCGTACAAAACACTAATAAGCATCTATGGTTCTAGGCCATTTGACAGCGCTACTCCATTTCTGATAACCTACACTGGCTTTCTGTCGGAGTGAGAGTAATGTTTTAAGGTGGCGTGTTTTCTCATATAACAATTTTTCGTCAGGTACCTTTATGTTTAACAGAATTAACTGTATTGCCAGATCCTAGAAAAAGATCTTGAATGATCAATTTTAGGTTTCCCAGGCTTCAAAGGTGTAAGCTTTTAAGAAAGTTTTTGATAGCTCTTGCTTTGAAAGGAAACAAACTTATGTCTGATAAACAGCAACATTCTTATTTTTCTTTTTGTACGTTTCAAAACATAGTTATATCAGAAATGTTATAATTGTAAGTAGAGCTTAATATAGCTTTGGTTAGTTTATAGTGTACTATTCAATACTATGTAAAATCCTCTATAATAAAACCCTTCCCTGCACATGCGCTATTGAAACGGTGTGATCCCTGCCGCCGTGATTTCTGCTTCTGCGCCGAATTCGATTTGAGGCGTATGGGGTGGCTTGCGGCATGTGGGGCAGAAGGAGGCAGAGGCAGGAGAGTGTGACTGTTTCATTCAGCGGTTTCCGCATGCACAGTAGAGCGTGCGGCAGTTTCCCCAATAGTAGGAGCCTGCGGCGGTTTAAACATTGCCTTTCTTCCATGACACTATGACCCTGAAACCACTGCAGACCACCAAGAAAACCGGGTAAAAGGTAAACTGAAGGGAGAAGGGCTACTGCTGGACAGGTGGAGCAGGGAAGAGGTGCTGATGGACAGGGGGAAGGTAAAAGGAAGGGAGAAGGGCTACTGCTGGACAAGGGGAGCAGGGAAGAGGTGCTACTTGGCAGGGAGGAGTTAAAAGGAAGGGAGAAGGGCTGCTGCTGGACAGGGGGAGCAGGGAAGGGGTGCAGCTGGACAGTAGAGAGGTAAAAGGAAGGGAGAAGGGCTGCTGCTGGACAGGGGGAGCAGGGAAGAGGTGCTGCTGGACAGGGGGAGGTAAAAGGAAGGGAGAAGGGCTACTTCTGGACAGGGGGGGGGAGCAGGGAAGGGGTGGTGGTGGACAGCCGAGGAACGAGAGAAACAGAAAGAAAGAAAGACACACACACATCTATTCTAGCACCTGTTAATGTAACAGGCTTAAAGACTAGTCTTTATATAATTTTTCAATAAAGATATGGATTATGACTGTATACTGTTTGTAAGGGGCAGACTGGTATTGATGGGCCTCAGACCGATAAGGGTCATTGACCCCTAACCACCTACCAAAACTGATTAAACTAAATGAAGGCTAAGGGAGAGTGAGCCTCTACTGCTTTTGGCCCCAGGCACTGCCCAATTGTCCCAGTGGTGAGTCCGCCCCTGCCACTTTGAACCTATTGGGATTTAGCAGTTTATAAATCCTAGAGAATAGAATAGAACAAAATAATTGCATACAGCTTCACATCCTTTGATTCAATACCTGACAAAAGTCCCTTTTGCAGCCATGAGTCATTTAGGACAGTGTTTCTCAACTCGGTCCTGGAGTACCCCCTTGCCAGTCAGGTTTTCAGGACATCCACAATGAACAGGCATGGAAGAAATTTGCATATAATGGAGACAATGTATGCAAATCAGGTTTAAGCATATTCATTATGGATATCCTGAAAACCTGACTGGCAAGGGGATACTCCAGCACCGAGTTGAAAAACACTGATTTAGGATATGTGTCCACCATCTTTTTGAAACAGAATAGAACAGCTTTTGCCTATTTTTCCCGGCAGAATAGATCAGGCTATTTCACATCATATGTAGACCTCAAATCTCATACAGTAATCTGTTTAATTTATGGAATGATATTTAAAATGCTATGGGGGTAATTCTGTAAACTGGGGGCACCACTGCCGCAGGCTCCTCCCACCCTTGGCTATGCCACTGGTTTCATGTACACACGTACGTTTACGTGAGTCTATTTCTGTCATGTCAACAGCAGGTGTAAATTCCTAAATGCAGTATTTTAGCTTGTAATTCACAGTATTCTGTGTTATCTGCATAAATATTAGTCCCACCCATGCCTTGCCAATGCTTTATCCTTATGAATGTCCCTTTGCATTTACTGTACACTAAGCAAATAGTGCATGTCATTTTAAGATTGTAATCACATTTTTAACTTTTTTAATGATTTTATGAATGTATTTCGCTGACCAGTTTCTTATGGTATAAACTGCCTAGAAGTTCTGATAATGGCGGTACAAAATAATAGATTTATTATTATTATTTTTAAAATAGCACTGAACACACAAATAACAGTTATGACACTTATTTTCAAAAGAGAAAAACATCTCAAAAGCGACACAAAGTGATGGATATTTTCCCCACCAAAATGTTTAAATCAGGATTTTTGAAAAGGCAGAATTTGTGATGTTTTTCACTGAGTGTGTCCAAATTGCAAAGGGATGTGTTGGAGGTATGTTTTGGGCAGGCTTACAATCTGGACATTTTTCTGCAATAATGGAACAGAAGAAAGGTTCCGGGCAGAAAATAAGGTTTTCTCTGCTCCTGGGAGGCCTCATTGTAAAATATGAAGAGATTTAGATGGGATTCATACCTGGGTTCCTTTATGAAATGTCCACTACATTGATCACTAGACTGCCCCTCTGCACTGCTGGGATGACTGTGTGGCCAGTTTACTAGGAATGCTGCCAGAAAGACATCCCTATGGCTTACATTTTTTTCCCTGGGGCTGTTTTTGATATGTTCAGCTTGAAAATGTCTATCTCAAAGCCATAATCAAACCAGAAATTTAGATTATAGCTGTGAACTAGACTTTTTTTTTAGATGTTTTCGGCAAAACTTCCCAAAGTGGGCTTAGGTATCATATTGAAAATGCCCTTCCAAATGTGTAAGTGTAAACTTGTCCATATAAATACTACCATTCTATAACTGAAATGTACAAATAATCTTAAATTTAAGTGCCAAATTATAGAATGAAGGGGTACATGAATTCAAGAAAGCTTGGGACAGACACGTGGGATCTCTTGGGGAGAGGAAAAGTTAGTGGATGCTGCGGATAGGCAGACTGGATAGGCCATTTGGCCTGTGTCTGCCATTATGTTTCTCTGTTTCTGTGATTATTTTTAGAGTAATATGCTAGAACTAAGATACCACCATAAGGTCTGACGGAGTTTTCTTGCTTGAGCTTTTCTGCACATTTTAATTTCTTTTCTTGTATAAAAGTCCTGCGTATGCTGGTTCCAATCTCAAAATGGCTGCCGGGACCTCCAAAGGCAGTCTCACAAGACCGCCATGGTGAGTTCCAGCAGCCGTTTAATTGAGGAACTGGCAGCTGTGAGAACGACTTGGGATCACTCTTGCCCAGAAAAGGCCACTAGACCACCACAGTATTTAAAAGGAGGCCTAGGGAAGGGCTAGGTGAGGGCTTCTGGCTAGTTGGGTAGCCTGTGAGGAGAGGGGGCAAAGTGTTCATGGCAGTGGGGGAAAGTTTTGGTTTCAACCAAAGATGCACTGACATTTTCGGTTGAAACCTGAACCTGGATTTAAAACCACTTTTGGTGCCAAATTTGAAACCAAAACTGAAATTTGATCAGCCTGTAAAATGTTCACAAGGTACATAGTGGGTATACTTTCAGACACATTTAAGACAAAATGTTCCTTTGGGTATATTTAGGTTAGAGAATGACACGGTGACAAAATTCATCACCGTTCCCGTCCCCGCGGATAACCGCGGGAAACTATCTTCATGTCATTCTTTAAGGAGAGAGGAAAGAATCAGAGTATAATTGGGCACAACCACTGACCCGCAAGCTTTGCTCTGAAGAATGCTGGTGTAGAAGGATTGAAGTTGAGATAGACACTACAGAATGACAGTCTCTGGTATCCAGAGCAGATATTGTGATGTCATAATGCCTCATTCCACCAGTGCCTAAGAGCCAATCACATCAGTGATGTCACAATGGCTTCATTATCCTTGGCTCACATAAGAATCAGAGTATGAATGGCCACAACCACTGACCCGCAAGCTTTGCTTTGAAGAATGCTGGTGTAGAAGGACTGAGGTTGAAATAGACACTAGAAAATGACATGGGATTATTTCCCGCAGTTATCCATGGGGACAGGAACGGTGACGAATTTTGTTACCGTATCTTTCTTTAATTTAGGTCTAACATGTAAACAGAACATGCACTTAGCATTTTCAAACTTGTATACGCTATGAGCGGGTGCTGAAAAATTCCTAAATTCTGAGCATTATTTTGCCATTGATGCTGAATAGTGCGTTATCTTATTCTCTTAAGTGCCAATTTTCAGAAACAAACGTCTATGTTTTGATATTGTTTCAAATCATTGATTGAACCATATCCACATCATTCTCTTCTTGGCTGGGCTGAGAACTTTCCATCACCCTTTTGTATTTTACATCCCTCCCCTTGTGATACCCAAATATCCAATGCAAAGCATGAGGGTGATTCTACATTTTGTACTTTATGCTGCTAAAAAGTGAAAATAAAACTATGTTGAATAGTTTCAAATTACCGTAGCTACAAACCACACATGAGTGAAAGTACCCATGTGCTTTGTCGGTATTCAAAATTGTCCTCTCATTTATCATAAAACTAAGTTAAACTGCCATCTTTATTTTCTTACAGGTTGAAAGATTTATCTTTATAATATTTCACTGAAAAAGTGGTTAGAAAAAATAAGTTTATTGTTTCAGGTTGCAACTCATCAAAATTGAAATAGATATAAATAATTTTAGAAGTTCTGTTCTGAAAGCACAATTTGATGAGTCTAGCATTTCTGTGTACAGAATTTCTCTCCTAAAACCCAATAAGCAAAGATTAGATGCATGTGCTATTGATGTTATGGAAACTGTGCAAGAAAACCCATGTCCCGCATTACCTTCATTGTAAGACAATGAAAAATGCCATGTCTTCATCAGCTACAGTAGTATGGATTCAACCTGGACCCCACTCTGAAGGTCTGCTATCATAAAAGAGACTTAATTCCATGGAAAAATCTTTTTAAAAATATGACCGATGCCATTCAAAGTAATCATAAGATACTATTAGTGCTCAGTCCAGATTTTAAACAAAGTAAATGGTGTCTGCTAGACGCAAATTTGCCTTTCTTTAAAGACTTTATGAAAAGAAAACCAATCATTCCAGTAATGTTGAAACCTTGTCCACTCCCCTTTCATCTCGGTCACATGACATATGTAGAAGCTGATGACTGCCACTTTCTTGAAAAAGTGATTAAGGTGTTATGCACTTGTGATCAGCTGATGAAGAATTCCACCATGACCCCCTGCTAGCTCTCTTCACTAGTGCTGCCCGATTTCCGATTCAAATCGATTCACCAATTCACTTCGGGTGAATTGATTCAAATCAATTTGTTTTTGTTTTTGTTTTTTTGTTTTTTAATCAGCCTAGCTGATTTGGTGACCCAGGGTTTCTCACCGTTCATTGGGGGTATGCAGGCTGACCGCCGCCCACCCCCCACTGCTGCTCATCACCCCCACAGGTGCTGCTCATCGCCTGCTGCCGCTGCTGCTCGCCACCCACCACCGTTGCTGCTGCTCCCTGCCCTTTCACTACCACTGCTCCCCGCCCACTCCCCGCCACTACTGCTGCTCCCCACCCACTTGCCACTGCAACTCCAGGAAGGGAAAGGCCAGTGTGCAGCGATTGCATGCCACCAGCCTACCAGCCCTCCCCCGACGCATTGGCGAGGAGCCTGTGGCTCTGATTGGCCCAGACGCATAAGGACCCCCCATAGGAGGGGCCTTAAACAATGTGAGCCAATCAGATGCACCGGGGAAAGGAAGGCCCGCCACTTTGAAAAGGAGGGCCAGCTAGCTGGAGGGAGTAGGCATCCCTTCGGCCAGCCATCTAAACTGAGGTAAGGGTTTGTCGGAGGAACGAGGGGGGGTGTTACATGGTGGCGGAAAATCATGGGTATCTCTCCCACTGTCGGGGTGGAGGTGTTGGTTGGCGGTGGGAAAGATTGGGCATCTCTCCTGCTGCCGGGGGGAGGGTGTTGTATACAGCGGGAAAGATTGGGCATCTCTCCCACTGCTGGGATGGAGGGGGTGTTGGTTGGTGGCGGGAGAGATTATACATCTCTACCGCTGTTGGGTTTTTGGGGGTTTTTTTACATTTATTCTGTGAATGTACACATCGCTATCATTTTCAAAAAAAGAAAAACATCCCAAAATGACATAAACCTGCACTTTTTCGGAAAGTTTGAATAGAGAAGGAGGGCAAGATCTGCTTTCGAAAATTGTTGAAAACAGTTCAATTAAAAATTGGGACAAGGAAAAAGAAAAATTGTATGATTACTCCAAAGATCCCTGAGGCAGGTTAAGAGCTGAAACATTGACAGTGCTGGGTCTTTTTCATCTGGAATAAAGAAATATATGTTTGTTGTGTACTTAGAATTCCCTTTCTTTGTGTGTCATAAACCAGCACTTGGGCATTTTAATTGTCAAAACATTCAAGTGCCGATTTTCAAAACTGACTTCCTAGATGTCTTGCTAGGCTTTTTGTCTGCAGCTGGTCTAAAGTTCAAGGGAGCATGTTGGAGGCATGCTATGGGTGGGATTTGGGCATACTTAGCGCTTAGATGTCTTGCGGCTAATCAAACATTTCTCATGATGTCCAGGACACCTTATTTGTGCTCCCCCCCCACACACACACACACACACACTGTGTCATCATGTAGGCAATGTTGTTAAGAGTGCATGCTGACCAGTAAAGTGTGCATGCATGTGTGATGATTTGTACAAGCATGCACCACCTGGAAACTGTACGTATTTTCCAGTGAATACAACACACTATTTGTGGAATATGTCATTGATATTTCCTATGCAATTTCAAACAATAGCGCCTCTCTAGTGGCTAGGGCTGTAACTGCTGCTCGGTTAAGGTTGCTCCTTTTCGCCTTATATGGAATTAAAGAAATCATTTAACTTTTATTTTGGATGGAACTGGCTTAGCTAAGGATGATGATGCCCAAATATACATGTATGGATTGATATCCAAAGCAATTTAACAGGCTAGAAATGGCTTCTAGCCAGTTAAATTGCCTGTTTGGAGCCAACCGCTAATTTTCAGCAGCACTTAACTGGTTAGTACCATTGAGAATGACTTGTCGGTGGCAAACTTATAAATGATTATTTTGGGGGTGTTCTGGGAGTGGAGTCAGTACTTGGTCAATTAAGTGCCGATATTCAACACTTACTCCCCTTTAACTAAGCCACGATAGAGGTTTCTACCACGGCCTGGAGCGCTAAATGCTCTAATGCTGCTCTGATGTTTATAGAATTCTTATGAGTGTCGGAGCATTTAGCACCCTGGGCCGAAGTAGAAACTTCTATGCAGCTTGGGAGGGGGGGGGGGTAATTGGCCAGGTTAATCGCATAAATAAGACCACATAAAAGCCAGTCCTATCTGTATGCTGAAACCCATAGCCAATTAAGTGTTGAATATCGGACTTAACTGGCTATGCATTAGCCAGTTCCAGAAACTCTGAAATTCATCTGGTACCCAGCACTGATTTTCTGGATTTGACGCAGTAGTCAGCAAAATACTGATCACTGTTGGCTGACTGTCTGAACGTCCTAATTACAGGCTGAATTGCAATGGTGATGAAGCGGTATTTGTTTTCAAAGCTGTAAAGCAGGGGTGTCAAAGTCCCTCCTCGAGGGCCGCAATCCAGTCGGGTTTTCAGAATTTCCCCAATGAATATGCATGAGATCTATTAGCATACAATGAAAGCAGAGCATTCAAATAGATCTCATGCATATTCATTGAGGAAATCCTGAAAACCCGACTGGATTGCGGCTCTCGAGGAGGGACTTTGACACCCCTGCTGTAAAGCATTGTAAAATAAAGTTGGGTTTGATGTGTGTGTGTGCAGAGAGGTTGAAAAAAATTGAGGGATGTGAATAGAATGTACAGCTGTGGAAAAAGCACTGAGCTCATTTATCATGTTGGTACAGCATGGACCAGTACAATTTCTAATTTTCCCTTTGCTGAGTTGGCTTCAGGATTATACAATAGGATGGATTTGTCATCCGCTATTAAAATAATGAGGCGCGGGGCAATTCTGCTGAAGATGCAGAATCTAAATGGAGGAGTACAGGCTATAAAGCAATAAGAAATGACCTCCACAAACTGACCCTTTGGCTTGGCCCTACATAATGGAACTGTGATTTTCTTTCAAAAGATGTTTCAGGCCAGGGAGAGGAACCAGGAAACAGCTGCTAGGACATATTGTTGGAGCCACTCTGGGGCTGCCCACAAGGCTTGTTTCCCTTTGAAAATTCAGGCTGGTGGGGAATAGCAGCTACTTTTTACCCACATATTTGTATGTGTTGAGCAGTGTATGTTATCCTTGGGGGAATTCTGCCCATAAAATGTAAATTCTGAACAAAAGTGTTGACAATAGCTTTTTCTGCCCCTTGTCTAAGATGGACACATCCTAGATTTCTTTCTTCTTATCTTCACCTCCCAAGCTCTTATTCCTATTCCTCTCTCTGTTCCCCTCCTCTTTCGCTTCTTTTTTTTGCTGTTCTTATCTCCTCACCTCTGAACTTTTTCTCTTTAATTGGGGGAGAATGAGGAAGACAGGGTAAGCAGGGGAGGGATGTAGAGGTGGCATAGCCATGGGTGGACACAGGCCCACACAGTAGTGGCGCATCTCTGGTGTGGCTGGCGGGACTCCGCAAGTTCTGCAAACCGATGATTTCCAACATATCTTCCTCCAGTGTCTCAACTCCCCCTCCCCCGGTACCTTTTAAAAATCTTCATTTCATTTCCAGCAGCAAGCAGCGAGTGATCCCTGTGCTTTTTCCGGGCCACAGCATTCCATCTGATGCAACTTCCTGTTTCTGCATAGGCGGGACCAGATCAGGGGGAAAGCTCAGGGCCAGCGCAAAAGTGGGTATGAGTCATTGCTCACTGCCAACAAAGAAATGAAAGCATTAAAAGGAATAGAAAGGAGGAAGTTGAGAGTCTGAGTTAAGGTTAGAATTACCAGATGTCTGAATTTCTCCAGACATGTCCGGGCATCCAGTCAGCTTTTCAAAACCCACCACATTGTCCAGGTTTTGAAAACTTCCAGCTAGGAGCCTTTAACTGAAATGAGCTAACTAGAGAACCGGTACCACTTAAGTAGAAGCCCTATCTTTGACCAATTTAACTTATCTGGTTAAGGGCTAAATATGGACATTTAATCAGATAAGCACTAACTAGCTGTCCGCACGTACCCAAATATTCAATGCCATGACCCAGCACTGAATGTGCAGGCATATTTCTTCTGGTGGTAATAAAATCACTGACCACCATCCTCTGAATATTGCTCCCCACATATATTTTAGGGGTGTGCATTTATTGTCACATGTTTTGTTTCGTTTGAGCACCTAAACATTGCTTGTTCACTTGCAAATTGTTTGCACACGTGTATTTCTACAGACTGACGCACATAGAAACATGATGGCAGATAAAGGTCAAATGGTCCATGTAGTCTGCCCATCCGCAGTAACCACTATCTCTAATCGATTTACATGCACGCAAAACTTCTAACGGGCAAGCAGTATGCGCATTCAACACAAATGGGTAAAAAAAATACCTATAAAAATCGCAGGCTTCATTATAGGTGAAGGTTTAACTGAACTTTTTTTGGCCGTACACACAGCTAATTTATGTGACCATCTGAGGGAAAAGATGGCTAAAAGTCACTAGAAACACAAAAAAGGAGGTTTTAATGAATTCAGTTAGTGTAAACAATTTGTAATACAACAATCCAAATTCTATTCTTTTAAGTGAAAAAATAAAAAATGTTACAGAAGTTCAAACATAACTTTTTCAGACTGCTTATGGACCTATCACATGAAAAATTGATCAGTCTCAACATTTTGGATCTGCTACCTTTATCACTTTGGGCTAGATTCACTAAACTCTGCAAGTAAAGACCCTTTCCCAACCCTACACCCAGAAACACCTCTACTTAGTCTGGGTAGAAACATGCACTTACAGGTTGTATCCTCCGGATTCTACATATGACACCCAAAGTTACGTGCCTGACTTTGGGCATGATTGCAAGTTACCTGTGTAAGTAAATTAGATATTGATCTCTGAACCATCAATAATTGGTGGCTATTAACTATTTATTGATGATCAATGACACTCATTAAAATTTGCATGCGCATCTGAATGTGTGCTATGCTATAAGGCACAGCATCAAACTCCCATGTGCATACCTCAGAAAGAGAGGGGGGTGTTGGCATAGTCATGAGCATATCAACATACTTATAAATTCAAAAAATGGAGAACACCCCGAAGCAACTATAGTACTCCAACAAACCCTATACAACGGGGAACTATTTGTTCACTTGATTCAAAAGAGGAAAAGACCTCAGAGATCTGCGGGTCCACACTGTGCCTATGAAGAACCCCCTACCATCCATCTTTTGGACCAATGTCAATTATAGGTGAAAAAACCTCCTAAACATACTCTTATTGCATTTACAATTACTATGACCCATAATACAACCCTTTAAATGTCTAATTATTTTAATATCATAATTTTAATTTTCCTAATTATAATTCTGCATTCTTAATAGTAAAATAAGAGTCCCACAATTATCTTAGAGACCCATTTCCACCTGTGGTTTCATATATTACATTGATATCCACAACCTTCTGCTAAATCACTCACATGGCACTATGCCTGATAATAAATACGCTGTACATGATAATGTCAGGGGCATTGCCATGAGCGAGGTATTCCAAAAGGTTGCTTGTGGAATTACAGAATACTGCCTAACCATACCTAAGTTGGGTGCTGGCATTTATATAGTCATAAATCCATTGCCCAGAAGTTAGGTATAGGATCCACACTAAACACGATTCTATATTAGAGGCTGACTGAATTTCATTTTTGGTTTTAGCTATAGTGCTGCAACAGTTCCAAAATCCTTTTCCAGCTCAGTTTTGGTCTCAACCAAAAGGGAAAGTCATTGTTTTGATTTTGGCCAAAACTGTGATGTATGGGGATTTTTTTCAGTAGAAGCCAAATTTTGTCTCCCTCTTTTCCTCCCCCTCTTGGGGCTATCTTACAATCCTAGTGGTCTAGTGGTATATTCAAAGGCAAGAGTGATGCCCAGTCACTCCTGCTCATGCTGGTTCTGCTCTCAAAATGGCTGCCAGGACCTCTAGTAGCAATCTTGCAAGACTGCACAATTAGTTTTGTGTACTATATGAACTCACAGCACACAGTGTAGTAACAATTATATGATAACCTTCTCACATATGCTCAGAAAACATGGAGCTCCTCCAGGGAATTAGCCCTATAGAGGAACACACAGCCCAATCACTGCATATGCATGTGAAAAAATTTTTGTTAATAAACTTAATAGCCGTTGATGTTCTTAACCTTCTTTGTACTTCATACTCATTATCAAAACATTGGTATCTGGAAACTTATCTTGAAAGATTGAAGGATCCCAACATGGACCATGTTTTGCTCTCTTCTTCAGAATCAATTAAATGGATATTAGCACATGAAACAACCTGTCAGTAAGCTGATTTTCAAGAAGCCTTCTGGCAAGACTGCCACAAGAGATCACGAGAGCCATTTTGAGAGTAGAGCCAACATGAGCAAGAGCAACTGAAGGATCACTCCTGCCCCGTTTAAGCATAAATCAGGTGGACAAATTTATAAAAATCCACCTACCTGGGTAAAAGCCATTGTTTTACTTATGGAAAGATTATCCTGCGGCAATTTTCAGTGGCCAGAAAGCCATTTTTAAGGGAAGTGCCTATAGAGTTTCACTCTGAATATCTTGGCCAGTTTTTCCTTTAACCCAAGTACTTTTCAGGTGCATATCATCTGATAAAAATAGTAGAGCAGGATGGGGATTTGAAAATGAAATGTCCCTTCTCAGGCCAGCCTCTTTTCTGTTGATGGCAACTGTTAAAGAGCCTTTTTTCCACTGGTAAGCTCCAGTTAATTCATAAAAATCTCCTTGAAAATTGCTCAATAAATGAACTGTGAAGAAAATGGACTGTATCTGAAAAGCATTCAAATGTGTAATTGCTCATCACTTCTTTTAGCTGCTAGGGATTTTCTTAGAGAAGCCAATTTTCAGAATCCCTACAGAGCTTGCAATCCATGTGTACTTCATCAGGCTTGCAAGCTGATCTTTAAAGGGATGCTCCCTGCAAAGTTTTCCTTTAATAATCACTTCCCTAATGGGGGCAGCAGCTCTGAAAGTACCTGCAGAGTTCACAGGTGTAAAAGGCCTTGCTAGGAAGTATGTGTGAGTAGTTAAAAACAAATTCCCTGCATATATCTTGCATGATCAGCCTTGGCCATACCTTACACTTTTGGTACTGTAACCCCTAAGTGTAGTACCATAAGACTACCACTAATAGTCATTGGTACCATTTTGAAAGACACAACAGCCAGGGCAGGCTGTTGTGGGGATTGCTTCTAGTTCCTATGCCCCTCCCCCCCCAGGGTCCTGGGAGGTCAGATGAAGGAAGGGAATGCATATAGCGACATGCCCTAACTCAACATTTGGAGGGTGAATTATAAGGAAGCACCTACTTTAAGCTTGAAAGTACTGTATATATTCAAATATAAACCTAGATTTTTGGGCAAAACAAAATGACCCAAAAATGGGGGTCTCGGTTTATATTCGTGTCCTCCCCTATCAGACAAATCACTGGTCTCTCCCTAGGCAAGAGCGATCCTCCTAAGTTCCTGTCCCATGCATTCTCGATATTCAAAATAGATGACGCGAGTTCCCACAGTAACCTCACAAGACTGCCATGAGTTTGGTTTATCTTCGAGTCAATTTTTCCCCCCATTTTGGGGGGGAGGAGTTACCTCAGTTTATATTTGGATAGGTTTATATTTGAGTATATACAGTAAGCACCTACTTAGATACTGTAGACACCGGTTTTTCTGCATAAAATACTAGCATATTTAGTATAACCCCCGTCTACATTACTGGTATGGAACTCTGTACATTTTCACTAGCCCTAGAGCTGGTTTAAAACTCCATGCTTGCATTTCCAAAGAATGTACAGTATGTAAATTATACAATTTTGCAATCCATGTTGGTAATTGTGGGCTCTATGCATGCTTTACCTAAACTCTGCTTGCCCTGGGATCGTTAACATGGAATGTTGCTACTATTTGGATTTCTACCAGGTACCTGTGACCTGGATTGGCCACTGTAGAAACAGGATTCTGGTCTATATGGAACCATTAGTCTGACCCATTATGGCTATTCTTATGTTTTTAGGTTCTTAAGGAGGGATTTTGTGACCACTGGGCCACCACTGGAGGTTCAGCTAAGCTTGCGTTGTCCTTTATGTGTTTGTGTACAGTGTTTATCATAGAAACGAAAAGTAGACTTTGGAGCTCAGTGAACGGTACATTAAGATTATGTGCTGATTTTAAAGCATTCAAAAAATCATTAAAGACATGCCTATTTGTGAGAACCTTCTTTACCTGAATTGTTTAAAATGACAGAGTACTCCCATATGTATCACAACCAGGACGAAGGAAGTCATCATGCCGCTGTATCGTGCAATGGTGCGCCCACATCTGGAGTACTGTGTCCAGTACTGGTCGCCGCACCTCAAGAAGGACATGGCAGTACTTGAGGTGGTCCAGAGAAGAGCGACTAAACTGATAAAAGGTATGGAAAATTATTCATACGCTGACAGGTTGAAAATGCTGGGATTGTTCTCCCTGGAAAAGCGGAGACTTAGAGGAGACATGATAGAAATCTTCAAAATCCTAAAGGGCATAGACAGGGATAGATTCTTCAGACTGTGGGGAACCACAAGTACTAGGGGTCACTCGGAGAAATTGAAAGGGGACAGGTTTAGAACAAATGCTAGGAAGTTCTTTTTTACCCAGAGGGTGGTGGACACATGGAACGCGCTTCCGGAAGGTGTGATAGGCCAGAGCACACTACAGGGGTTCAAGGAAGGTTTGGATAGGTTCCTGGAGGATAAGGGGATTAAGGGGTACAGATAGAACTATAGGTAGGTTATAGAAGTGGTCAGAAACCACTTCACAGGTCACAGACCTGATGGGCCGCCGCGGGAGCAGACCGCTGGGCGAGATGGACCTCTGGTCTGACCAAGTGGAGGCAACTTCTTATGTTCTTATGTTCATAGCAGATGATAAATTTTTATGATACGATCTTATTGTTGATGTTTTGATAATTTGTAAAGTTTGTTATTTTTTTATGTATTTATCTTTTGTTACCCGCTTAGGATATAAGCGGGATAGAAATTTTTAAAATAAATACTAATAGTAGATTCCCCTTGGTCAGGGGTGAGAGGAAATTTCCAATTTTGGATGATGGGCCTGTTAATTTTCATCAGTTGCCACAAAAAGAGGCATTATTAGTGGGGGGGTTTCTCGTATGCATTGCCAAAGCCCAGAACGCAGAGTTCCTGGCTATGACAATGTGTGAAACATTTGTTGCATAGACTTTTGCTAAGGATGTATGTTAGAGAGTTGTGCAGGACCGAAATCCCGCCTATCCCCCCAAAATTCCGCCCATCCTCACCTGTCCCTGCCAGAATCTCCTCTGTCCCTTCCCATCCCCTCTAAAAATTAGAGGGGTGCATATAATGCTTTCTTCTTAGACATATATCAAAAGGTTGTTCTTGGAAAGTCTTTTATGATTATAATATGCTTAAAGAAATAGAATTTAAGACTTGAATTTTCTCACTGCTTCAGGGGACAACCTCTGATGCAACTCACTATTATCATCACTACTAGGCCTTCTTTCTTATTTCTGTCCTTTTCTTACCAGTCATTTTTTATTCTCCTGCACCTGGGGATCTGAGGGGGGTTGGGGAGGGTGGGGGGGGGTGGCTGATTGTTGTGTGCATGAGGATGAGGGAGTGAATGTTGGGAAGATGAGTGATTGTGAGTGAATGGTATATTGGACATTTGAGGGTGTATCTAGGGGGTAAAATTAAAAGGTGGAAGCGTGCTAAGGTTTTCAGTATGTTCGTTCTTACTGTTTCTTCGGTTGTTGACTGGACTATGCGTTGTTTATTCTCATTTCTCTCTTGCCTTTGGGAATGGTTCAGTTATATCTGATCTGATATATCTTTGTACACAAATATTTCTGCATTGTCAATGGATTTGAAGTACATTATTAAAAGGAAAAAAAAAGAAAAGAAATAGAATATAAGCGGGAGTTGGGACCCGGCATAGAGGAAGGCCTGAGTGTGACTATGTGAAGTGAACACTGCTGCTGCTGATGCTGGCCATCAAGGAGTTTGTGCCGCGGAGCATGACCGTACCATGCTGACCGCCCCCCACCCTGTTGATAGTACGCCACTGGTACTTCAGTTGTTTTCTTTTAAGTTGGTACCTCCTTCGGAGCATACTGTATGCTGCCCAGATTCTCCTGCGCTCCTCTACTACATAGCTGCAGTGAGTTGTGGCGGGCTGCTTTGAGTCACGATTCTTGAGGGAGATCTCACGCATCGCCAAGGCTCACTACTGGGAGAGCTCTCCATCAATCTGATTACCGTACATCCAACAATCTGAGAGAAAGAGCTGGAGCTTGATGGCCAATTAGGAGCACTTCTCCAAGGAACATTAGGTAGGCCTCGTGGGAACCCTGGACCTGCGTCCATCCCCGTGGGAATCCCATGGACCTGGGGGGATCCCCATGGGAGTCCCATAGACATGGGGGGATCCCCATGGGATCCTGCGGGATCCGCAAGATTCCCACGATACACATTCGTGTTCAGACCTCTAATTTACATTAGACAAGAGATTATTTGTATCTCTTACTTAAATTTGCTGAAATTAGTACAAACCTGTTAAAAGTAATGCAGATCAGTATTTACTCATAGGTAAGTGTAGTGCCCCTTAAAGAATAATGCACACAGTGCCAATTTTTTTCCAGCACCAAGTTGTGAACTCTAATCCCTAAGTGTTTCCACTTTAATGAAGAGCAGGGAACCACACATTAATGTGAATATTAACACATGACCTGCAATGGAAAATTCTAGGAGTACGCCTAAACAGGTACTATGTTAAATTTATAACTACCATGTGGTATAGTCCCGTGTTAAGCCTTAAATGCATTTTTTTTCTGCATAGGAGTAAAAGAGCCTCTCAGTAAAGCTAAGGCTTGTAATCTTGAATAGGATTCTCCTTTTTGCATTATTTGTAGTCACTATAGAGTCCTGTTACTAAGATGTGCTAACTGATTTAGCACGTGCTAAAGATTAGTGTGCACTAAGTCCCCCCGATTCTATAAACTACGTCTAGTTTTAGGCGTGCTTTAGACTCGCGTCTATCTCGTGTCTTAGGTCTGAGAACGCCTAAGTGATGCCTAACTCCGTCTAAGTCCCAATTAACGCTTGTTAAGACCCTTAAATCGCTCATTAACCGCTTAAATGGGACATCTAAAGCACGCCTAAAGTTAGGCACACTTTACAGAATCGGGGCCTAAAAGCTAAGAAGGCCACTTTATACTTATGGGCTTAGCATTTACAGTGCGCTTAGTAAAAGTATCCCTTAGATCAAAATTATTAGACAACATTCTTGAAAATGTTTTTTCATCTATATTTAAAAATCTATGTAATGATTTCTCCAAATGTATTTCTAAAAAAGAATGCATTTAATAAAGTATCCCTTTTCAATTCTGTATTTTTATTACATTTTAAGTACAGCTCAATATGATTGAATTTTTTTTTTTAATCATCAACTGTGTTTACTACCAGCAGCTGAGAATGAAATAAAGGTTTTGCAAGCTGCAGCATTTCTGTAGCTTAAGCTGCACATGGAGAAGCCTTTGTTCTTCAAAGCTCATTGCAAGCCTTGCTGGGGCCTGGTTTGTGGTGGCCAGTTTTAAATTGAAAAGCATGTAGTATCTGGAAGGCATTCAGGACAAGTAGCAGCATTCATATCATACAAAAGTTAGATTACCTGGAGGCAAAGAACCGATACATTTTGTGAGTTGCTCCCTTTCATTTTTGATGAATCTCTGGGAACAGTTAAATGGAGGGCAGAGCTCACAGGTCATTGGCTCCCCTTTCAAAAAAATGTATTGCCGAGAATGGGCAGCAAACAAGAACAGACAGTGAAGGAGTGGCCTGGTGGTGAAGGCCCTCAGGTTGCAGGTTCAAACCCAGCACTGCTCCTTGTGACCCTTGGCAAGTCACTTAACACTTCATTGCCCTAGGTACATTAGTCAGAATGTGAGCCCACAAGGACAGATAGGAAGAAATACTTGAGTATTTCGCTTTCTATCCCATTCTCCCCAAAGAGCTCAGAAGGGGTTAGAGGTTAACATACATACAGTTAACAAGTTACAATTTGCTATAGTAACAATACAATGTAAATATAAAACACTTAGATGTACTATCGAGAACGCCCCTCTAAGTCTGAGGTTAGATGTTTTGGGCAAGACATCAACAAAACCAGAAAAAACCAGAAAAAAAATGTCTATCTTTTATTTTCGAAAATGACCTATGCTTAAGTTTTGGTCCTTAGGACGTCTATCAGTTTTGGCCATTTTCAAAAATAAAAACGTCCACATGAAAAAAAACGCACAAAAGCAAGTTTTGTAGATGTACCCAACTACCTTGTCTGATCGCAGCAGGGAAATTTCCATCAGCTGAGCCAGTTTTGGGGATTCCTGCTGGCTCAGCTGATGGGGATTCCCCCTGCCAGGATCAGCTGAACTAGCAGGGAGATTCCTCTTTCTCTCCCTCACAAGCGCCAATCCCCCAGCCCCCTCCACAGAGAGTCCCCACACTACACCCCAACATCCTCGACACCCCTGACAGCACTGGCAATACCCATACACACACATCACCTGACACTCCCATACCTTATGCTGCAAAATCAGCTGGAGGGAAGCCCACTCCCTCCTGCCTACGGGGCCATGTACTGTGAATGATGGGCCTTCCCCTTCCCAATGCATCTTGGAATGCAGTGGAAGGGACCTAAGGCCCTGATTGGCTCAACATCACAATGTAATCCAAAGTAAACTGCTGTCAAGCACCTCACTAGCTGCCATTTGTTTCACCAAGCTTTTTTCATTCTCCCAGTCATTCGATCGAGTGTCCCCTGAGGAAGGCGTTTAGAGACGCCATAACTTGGATCCTTGTTGGGACTGTGCTTTTAAAGCATAATGGTTTTGCTTGGTTGGAAGGATATCTTCCTTGTCTTTTTCTTCTGTACTGTTGTCCTTCACACAAACAGCAGGTAGGAGTTGCTACTTGCTGCCGGTGAAGATTTGAAAAGGTGCATGGGGGGGGTACAAGAAGTGGAGAAGAGTACAGGATGCATTACTGCCGCTGTTGCTTCCTTCTCTTGCTACGATGCTGTGTGCACTCTTCTCCAATGCATGCACAAAGTTGGGCACAATATACTGGCTCTGAGGGTATGTGTACGAATCTTTAGAATACCAGCACTTATGTGCATTTTTGTGTACACACCCACCCACCCATAAATGTGCTAGCAGGGTTACTAGGCACTATTTTTCAAGGCACTTATCTTACATAGTACATATTTCCAAGGGACAGCACATAAGGGTGGAGTAGGGTTACCAGACATCTGGATTTACCCGGGCATGTCCTCTTTTTCAGAGGTGATCCGTTAAAAGCGTGCGGGACATTGGCACACTGACAATCCCGCCCCAACACTTGCACACAGGACAAATGCGGGCCACCGCTTCTGCCGCTTTCAGGCCTTCCCCTTTGCACTCTGAGGGTGTGGGGGGGGAACCCCCCACTACACTAACAACTCCTCGCACTCCCACTAGGGGGGGACCCTCCCCCCACTACACTGAAAACTCCTGAAGAGCGAAAACGGAAAGAACGGGAGTTTTCAGTGTACTGGGAGGGGTTGCCCTCCAAACCCCCAACAGGAGCACGAGAACTTGTAACTGTAGTGGGGGATCCCCCCCCCCCCCACTCAGAACACAAACGGGAAGGTCTCAAACCGGCAGAAACGGCAGCGCGCATTTGTCCTGCGCGCAAATGTCGGGGCAGGATTTTCAGTGCACCAATGTCCTGCGCGCTTTCGACAGTGTACCTTTTTAGAGCACTGTCCAGGTGTCCAGATGGCTTTTCAAAACCCGGTACATTATCTGGGTTTTGAAAAGCATCGAGATCTGGGCTACGCATGCATGTGACATCACTGAATTGCATGCACAGATGTCCTCCAGACATGGCCCCGAAGAGATGAGATTTGTTTGGGACCGGGGTTGGGGGGATGAATGGGGTGGGCCCGGGAGCAGGGCGGGGGCCACGCGTCCTCTTTTTTCTGGCAAAAATTAGGTAGACAAATCATGGGCTGTATCCGTAGAAGTTTCATCAGCCGTAAGCCCGAGGTCATAATGCCGTTGTACAGATCCATGGTGAGACCCCATCTGGAATACTGTGTACAATTCTGGAGGCCGCGTTATCAAAAAGATGTGCAGAGAGTTGAGTCGGTTCAGCGAATGGCCACCAGGATGGTCTCAGGACTCAAGGATCTCCCATATGAGGAACGGCTGGATAAGTTGCAGCTATACTCACTCGAGGAACGCAGAGAGAGGGGAGACATGATCGAGACGTTCAAATATGTCACCGGCCGTATCGAGGTGGAAGAGGATCTCTTTTTCCTTAAAGGACCCACGGCAACAAGAGGGCATCCATTGAAAATCAGGGGTGGGAAATTTCATGGCGACACCAGAAAATATTTCTTCACTGAAAGGGTGGTTGACTGCTGGAATAATCTTCCACAACAGGTAATTGAGGCCAGCAGCGTGCCAGATTTTAAGAAAAGATGGGATTGGCATGTGGGATCTCTTCATGGAGGTAGTTAGGCGGTGAATGGCCTTGTCCCTGAACTCACGGTGACCTTTTTTTTAGTCACCGTTTTGGCGGGTTACCCGCGGCTAGCCGCGGGTAACAACCACCGTGTCATTCTCTACCAGGCATCTAGTTTCCTTCATAGAATTTATACAATTGAATCCTAAGGGGGTAATCCTAAAAGGAGGGCATGAAGAACACACTGGCATGTATGTATATAAGGGTTCATAAGAGTCAATATTCCGGCAACTGCTGTTCTCTAAAATGGTGCCTATATGCAAAGATATTGTACATACTTTGTAAGCAAATGTACAGATGAATGTGTTCTGGTTGAAGCAGGTGCAGGGCATACTGTTATTTAGGTAAATTATAGAAATCTTTTTTTATGTAGGTATTTATAGTAATCTAGGATGGGCAATTATACCTGATCTATGGATGATGTAAGTGGTCATTCCTAGAATATACATGCTTATTTGCCCTACTGTGCTAGTATTCTAGAAAGTGCCTTTTTGAAGCCTAAAATTAAGCACCCCTTTATGGAATTACCTTCTAAATTAAGGGATAATTTTATAAAATACTCACCAATATCTAGGTGTCCAGGGCCAGAATCTACAGCCATATATGCGTGTATGGGCATAAATGCCAAAATTCTCAGCCATATAACACATTTACATATCATATCACATTGATAAATGCTTCATGAATTATATGGATAAAGTTTTTTGAACACGTTGATAATTACGTCATTACACTGTTTCAGTTTCAGCAGTTAGCCCAGGGACGACGTCTCCAGCATCATGCACCATCTTTCCTGCCCAGGCTTACTGGGTGCAATGCTGAAGGTCCCGATGAAGGAGGAGTTAACTCTGAAACAGAGCTCTGTAGAACTTATCATAGCACGCCTTGGAAAAATTGTAAGATAAGTACAGAGTTTTATGTTTACCTGCCAGTCAAAATAATAGAGACTGAGATTTAGCTTTTTTGGCAAATTTTTGGACACAGGAGGATGGTTTATGAGTGTGAATAATTAAGACTGTAGTTCACATTTGAAATTTGCACAGAAGGAAGAATATTATTTTCATTTAAACACACTATACACGTTGAGAGGTCCTGTGATGCTGGGTTAAATGTGATTCAGCAACTTTGAAGAATGGGATTTTTCTTTCATGAAAGGAGGAAAATTAGGACTATCAATCACTATTATTCATTTCCATTAATTTTTAGGTGAAAAATGAGGTATTGAGATTTTGTTTCCTCACTGTTAAAGTATTAACTGATTGGAAGGAATTTTTTGTATTGTTATATCAAACATCCTTTCTCAAGTGGGTTTATTTTTGTTTAAAATTCCAGCTTAGCACTACTCTGTACAAAGTTCTAGTTTAAAGGTAAGCATACACATGGGAGGAAATTAATTTAATTTCAGTACTTGTGATGGAGGGATAGTTTTAATAGAATGTCCAAAACTGATTTTGACTGTTTTGCAAAAAACGTCCAAATAATATAGATATTTTCAAACAGAATCAAGATTTTATGTATGTAATATGGAAACCGCATAGTTGTATGCGGTATATAAATTTTTTAATAAATAAAAAAATCTTTCTCTGACTGTGAGAGGTTACGGCAGACATTTTGAACATGATCCAGAAGAGGCAGGGGTGAGGGAGTTCTTCTGCTCCCAGTAACACCCATCAGGGAGAAAAGTAGACCATACATTAGGGGTGAACAAATTTAGATAAATTTAAAGGAAACCTTAAATGTTTCCTTTTTAAAGATTCATTTGAATGCTAAATGATCTCTGGGTCTGTTCTAACTGATAACCAAATTGATTCCTTTCATCTTATTAACATGATCTTCTCTACCACCCCTCTGTCTTTACCTTGTTTGTTCTCTTTTAAATTGTATTTCTCTCACTTTCCTCTTGTTTTCACGAATGTCATGTTTTCCAGTCATTAATAAGTATATTAAATGTCCCCCCTTTTTACTGTAAAACGCATAGAATTTATGATTAGCGTTTCATCTGATTTTAATGAACTTGAAACTTAAACTTGGAGGAAGAGGCAGGATGATGTTCGTGGGGGGGGGTCCAAATTTTTAAGCTGTACTAAATTCACCCATTTAGCTTATGTGGACCTTGGCTAAATATCACTGGTACCTGCATAATCCCTAACCCCTTCCCAGCACCAGTCCCCGACACACCTCTAACCGGCCCACTTTTTGGTGGGCCAGTCAGAGATGATATTTATCACCATGGCAATATTTCCTGGATTCTATAAAGGTCAGCCAAATTTGGGGACCTAGCCCAGATCCCCATGCAAATTAATTCATTAAAAAACAGTTAACAATCCATTATTGATGTTAATTAGTACAAATTAGGGTTATTTATTCAATTTTCTATACTGTTCTCCCAGGGGAGCTCAGAATAGTTTACTTGAATTTATTCAGGTGCTCAAGCATTTTTCCTTATCTTTCCTGGTGGGCTCACAATCTATCTAATGTACCTGGGGCAAAGGGTGGATTAAGTTACTTGCCCAAGGTCACAAGGAGCAGCATGGGTTTGAACCCACAACCTCAGGGAGCTGAGGCAGTAGCTTTAACCACTGCACCACTCTAGAAATCAAAATATAGTAAAAGTGAGCCAAGTATAGCACAATCAAGCCATTGTGACATCACTGACAAGGTTGGCTCTTAGGCACTGGTGGAATGAGGCATTGTGATGTCACAATATCAGCTCTGGTTATCAGATGCAGAAACTTTTCATACTATTTATTTATTCATTCATTCAATTTTCTATACTGTTCTCCCAGGGGAGCTCAGAGCACTTTAATAATAATAATAATAACTTTATTCTTCTATACCGCCATAGTCGTGAGACTTCTAGGCGGTTCACACCAAAGAGAGCTGGACAGTCAGCGAGTTACAATATGTAGAAATCCGGGAAACAGTATTTAGAAAACTTACAAAAAAGCACATAGAATCTTACAAGAGGTCCGAGATACAGTATTTAGAATCTTACAAAGAGCATATAGAGTCTTACAGAAAGGTAGAGAGATACATCATATAGAATCTTACAAAATGCAGTGAAATATAGCAAGCAGAATCTTAAACAGAATCTTAAAAAGGCAGCAAAGTTAATGCTGGGCATTTCAGACTTAAAAACTGGAGAGGATATATGTAGTGTTAGGTGTAGCTACTTTATTAGGTGGAGATTTTGTTGAATAAGGCAGTTTTTATGGCTTTTCTAAAGTCTTGCTCCATTTATGTAGCTGTCCAACCAGTGTTGTTGTTTGTTAGCTTGGTTCATAAAGGTTCTATCCAGGAAGGTTTTGTATCTGCAGCCGGTAATGCTTGGGTATGCAAATAGGTTGCTGTTTCTGGTTTGTTTTGTAGGGCTGTATAGAGTGAAGTGAGGTAGCAGGTAGGTAGGAGCTAGTCCCCAAACCAGTTTGAAACATATTCAGGTACTCAAGCATTTTTCTAGTGACGATATCTGTGGATTATTTAAATACCATAGCAATGTGTTTTCTTTCATCTCTCCTAACTGCTGCATTTCCTGGGGATTCTATCAGCTGGTTCAACACAACAGCATAGAAGGGCCATTCTAAGGCTGTCCACTGGTGCCAAGTCACTTGAGAAAAAGCACTCCAGGTTCTGAGGGAACTGTGTTTTCTTTCATCTCTCCTAACTGCTGCTCTTCCTGGGAATTCTATCAGCTGGTTCAACACAGCTTTCCCTTTCCGGGCTCTTGTCCAGCAGCAGAAGGGGGAAGCCATCAGCGCGATGCAGCACGGCCCTGACGTGGTCACCAGCAGTGGATTGACGCCAGCATCGGAGGATCTCCTATGGCCTGACCTCTCTCCCCCTCTCCTCGGTGGGCTTGCACTCCTGCAACTGCGTTGTTGGACACATCGAAGGGAAACTGAACTGAACTTCGGGGGTCTGCTGTCGGCGGCACCTGGCCTTGTTGGTCTGGTGGTCTTCATTGGCGTGGTTCCTGGTCCTGCTTCTTTGGTGGCGGCTGGTTGCCCAGGCTCTGCAGACTGAACTTACTACCAAGCCGCCTCAGAGACTTTTCTATCACTTAAATTTGTTTTATTTTATTTTTAATTTTTTATCTTCTTTCATTCTTTCTATTTTCTTTTTTTTATATAAATTCTTTATTAATTTTTATACTTACTTCAGGTGCATCAAAAAGTTACACCATTTTAACTTAAGTACATCACTTGAAATTCTACATTCTTCATATTAAATAGAATTATCCCTTCCCTCCATCTCTTCAGTATCTCATAATACATATACTATATAATAAATTCCCCCCTTCCCCCACCCCATTCTTTCATTTGTACAAAACAGAGAATTCTTTCTATTTCTTTGATTTTTGATCTTGGAAATGTATTACATATTTTTATTTTAATCAGGTACTTTAGCTAGATTGTGAGCCTTCAGGACAGATAGGGTAGTTTTTCTCAAGTACCTAATTTCATTTTCGTTTAATACATTGCAAACCGCTTATGTCAGTAAAATTCAGGAGCAGTATATACAGTAATTTTAAATAAACATAAACAATGTGGCAACTACATTATTTATGTGTATGTTTATTAAAATTTGATATCCCGTTGAAGCTTACAACAGTTCTCAGTAGCTAACATTTAAATTCATATACATGGAAAAAAAAAAACAACTCCATAAAATACAGGAAAGATCTATTCAATCACACTCAGAAAAAAAGTGCCCCTGTGCCTCTATTTAGACCAGGGCTGCCCAAGTCCGGTCCTCGAGATCTACTGGCAGACCGGGTTTTCAGGATATCCACAATGAATATGCATGAGAGAGATTTGCATACCAAAAAGGCAGTGCAGGCAAATCTTTCTCATACATATTCATTGTGGTTATCCTGAAAACCTGGCCTGCCAGTAGATCTCGAGGACCGGACTTGGGCAGTCCTGATTTAGACCATCATTATACAAAAGAAATATTTTGTTAAAATATATGGTCATTTTGAGGAATGTCAGAACTGAAGGCTCACGTGAACAAGGAATGCTTTCAAAAGGGTCTTAAAAACTTTAAAATTCAATTCAAGGCGTATATAATTTGGAAGTTTATTCCAAAGACTCCTTTTACTAAGCTACATTGCCACTCGCGCTATATGCTAATGCCTCCATAGAGCTGGCATTAGCATGTTCCACCTAGCGTGGAGGTTAGCACACACTAATCTTCAGCGCACGCTAAAAATACTAGTGCATCTTAGTAAAAGGAGCCCTAAGTGGTAGATAAATAAAATTTAAGTACTGAGCTAGCTGTCTTTAGAACATACACAGATTGCGCTATAGACTTCTCCCCAGGCAAGAACAAACTGAGATTTGCCTGGGTCCCCCATAGGCTATACCTTTATCAGTAAATGATCTACTCCAAGCACTGCCCTGCATATTAAAGAGCTCTCATAGAATCTTAAAATGAACTGGCAACATATATCATTTTCCAATATATCTTGCTTACTTCTGACATTCTTGTGTTGAAGTTGTTTACCAAGAAGCAGGCATTTTTCTAATTTAAACTAAATTGTGGGCTTTCTACAGCAATTGACCTGGCGTCCTGGATCATATTTTTTTCAAAACACAGAAGTCAAAGTGCAAAAATTTGTTTTCTTTCTCATGTGGTGGACACCGAGTTTGGTCTGTTATTTTCTCCTTTGCTTGACTTCTGTAGTAAGGCAAGCCAGCGGATAAGAGAGTCACAGCGTCCTATATGTAATTCACTTAACGTTCAGACAATAGAACTCTTACAGTCTGTGCCAGTTTTTTGCGGTTTCTAAATGCCACAATCAATTTTGGACTAAAAAAAAAACAAAACAAACTTTTTTCCCACACACTGCACTTCTTTTATATAGCATTTTCAGTCTGTCCTTTTTACCTTGTCTGGTTATTTTCCTGATTTGTAAACAAACTCTGGGTCTCAAGCTGGTCACTGTTGATTCTCACAATATATGGAAAGAAAATAAATATCAGTTCAGATCATCTGCTGATTTCATTGAAATCTGTTGAAATTTGCATTAACTTTTTAGATTACCTGGTATAGATTAACTTTTCAAGTTTCTAAAATTTGTTATATTGCTCATCAGTAAGCCATCTAGGTGGCTTGAATAATCATAGTTATAGTAGTACTGAAAATAAAAATACTGTAAAAGAGAGAAAAAAACTTGCATAAGCAGAGAGAAGAGAACAATATATTGTATATACATATATACACATACACACACACACATACACACAGACATATATACAGTATCTAGTACAATAAAATCCTTACCCGTGTAGTTGAAATGGCGTGATCCCTGATGCCGTGATTTCTGCTTCCGTGGCCGTGTTCTATGTGCGGCGTGTGCGCAGTGGTGGAGTCTGTGACGGTTTGATTTGCAGCGCGTAAGAAGAGCCTGCAGCGCCGATTTTACCCATTGCTGATGTTGCTTCCTGTCAACGGCTGTGTGAGACCTGGAAGGAGGGGGGATGAGAAATGCTACTGATGGTTGGCCTACTACAGGACAGGGGGAGCAGGGAAGGGATGCTGCTGGATGGGGGAGGTAAAAGGAAGGGAAAAGGACTACTGCAGGACAAGGAGAATGGAATGGGTGCTGCTGGACAGGGGGGAGGTAAAAGAAAGGGAGAGGGCTACTGCAGGACAGGGGGAGCAGGCAAGGGGTGGGTGCACAGGGAAGGGGAGAATGCTGCTACTGCACAGGGAAGGGGGAGGAGGGAGAAGGAAAGGGAGCCAGGGAGCAATCTTGGTTTGCTTTGGGGGGGGGAAGACAGAAGGGGGCCATGGAGAGAGACAGAAAGACAGGCAGGCAGAGCATGAAGAACAAAAGACAGAGACACAGAAAGACAGCAAGCAGGGAGAGAGACAGAAAGAAAGAAAGACAGACAGCGGGAGGGAGAGAGATAGAAAGAAAGATAGACAGCGGGAGGGAGAGAGATAGAAAGAAAGAAAGGAAGAAAGAGACAGGTGCAGGGAGAGACACAGAAAGAAAGACAGACAGACATATATTCTAGCACCCATTAATGTAACGGGCTTAAACACTAGTACATATATATATATACAGTGGTGCCTCACACAACGAACTTAATTGGTTCCAGGAGCAAGTTTGTTATGTGAAACGTTCGTTATGTGAAACGCGTTTTCCCATAGGAATACATGTAAAAAAAAATAATTCGTTCTGCAGCATAAAATATGCTAAGATGACATAAAAAAGATAAATTTTTTGTTATTATTTTTATTTAGATACATCTAAAAACATACATCTCCCTGTCCTTTTACTTCCACTATCTTCCTATCCCATCTCTATTCCCTTTTGTCCCTCTCCCCATGATCAATCATCTCACCACCTCTCTCTACCCTCACCCTCAGGGTTCAAGATTGCTTCCACTCTTTTTCCTGTTGTTCTCTCTGCCTGTCACCCTATGATTTAGCATCCCTTCTGCCCTTGTCCAATATTTCCCCTTCTCTCCCTCCCTCTCATCCCCTGCTCCAACATGTGCTTTCAGGGGCCTTCTCCCCCCTTAAGCGTCTTTTCTTCTCCACTCCACCTTTCCTCCCTCCCTGCCTCCACCTTTGTGGCGCTTTTGCACCCGACCGACAACAGAACAGGCCCGGTCGGACAAATCTCCCTGTCCTGTAGCCGCGAATCTAAATTACCTTCTTACAGCAGCTGGATTATTGAAGCTGCTGTAAGAGGTAATTTAGATTCGCGGCTACAGGGCAGGGAGGTTTGTCGGCCGGGCCTGTTGTCGGTCGATCGGGGGACCTGACCAGCTGTGCACATTCTTCGAGGCGGACCGCCCCCTCCCCCCTCTTTCGTTCGCCATTGCCTTCTTCCTACTCGTAGACACTTCTCAATTCTTATAAAGCAAAAAAGTATTTGGCTATTAGTACTTAGCTTTTATCCGGGGCCCAGGGCAACTGATGACTGTATATGATGATAAATACAATCAACACTCGGCTATGATTAAACGCTCAACGGAGCGTCTCCGTTTCGCTCTAACTGTAGGTTCCTCGAGAGATGAAGTCTTCCTGATGTCAGCGCTGACGTCGGAGGAAGGGAGGGCTTTGCTTAAGCCCTCCCTCCGACGTCAGCGCTGACATCGGGAAGATTTCCGTTCGGCTGTGTGCTGCGACAGGGCAGGTAAGGAGAAGGAACCCCGGAAGGATGCAGCTCGGGCGACTTCGTTGTGTGAAACGAAGTCCGTTGTACGAATCACGACATAAAGTTCGTTGTGCGCAGCGTTCGCTGTGCGAGGCGTCCGTTATGCGAGGCACCACTGTATATATATACACACACACATACACTCACACACACATATATATATAATATACTACCGCTTCCCTCTCCTCACTTGGTCCGGAAGAAAGCTCTTTTCGAGACCACCTTCGAATTCCAGTGCCCCAAAATCTGGAATAGCCTCCCGAGCAACATGCGCCAACTTCCTACTTATTTCCAATTTAGGAAGCTGATGAAAATACAACTATTCTCTTCACTGCACTGACCTATTCTAGTGCAATTATTTGTAAGACATCTACGCCTCTTTATCATTTCTAATATTGTGTAAGCTACAATGATTCCTAGCTGACACTTGTGGGATAAAAGAATCAGTATGTTATGGTATGGTATGGTGTATATATATATATATATATATATATATATACCACTCTCTGGGTGTATGTATATATATATATATATATACACATATATATATATATACACACACATATATATATATATATATATATATATATATATATATATATATATATATATATATATATATATATACAAACTGCCGTCCAACTGTATTCCAGGCTCAGACCAGATCCTGTGCTGCATCTACCAAGAGTTTTTAGAGTCAACAAAATTTCATTTCACAGTGATGGTACTTAACTCTAAAAATAGAACTCCTGATGGTGTCTAATCTATCTAAATGGTGGGGTGATGAGCAAATTAAGATCAAATGAACAGACAGTCCCAGAAGTAGAATACACGATTAACAGATGAGATAGAAAGAGGGAAAGACCCATATAGTATATTATGGTATAGGAGTTATAATTTATTCTTTACAAAAAAACAAGGGGGGAATAACAATTATTGTTAAAAGGCATTGGTTAAGGGGTTGGAGGAGTTGCCGTACAGTGAGAGAATAGAGAAGCTGGGCCTCTTCTCCCTTGAAAAGAGAAGACTGAGAGGAGACATGATCGAAACATTCAAGATAATGAAGGGAATAGACTTAGTAGATAAAGACAAGGTTGTTCACCCTCTCCAAAGTAGAGAGAACGAGAGGGCACTCTCTAAAGTTAAAAGGGGATAGATTCCGTACAAATGTAAGGAAGTTCTTCATCACCCAGAGAGTGGTAGAGAACTGGAATGCTCTTCCAGAATCTGTTATAGGGGAAAACACCCTCCAGGGATTCAAGACAAGGTTGGAAATGTTTCTGCTGAACCGGAACGAACGCCGGTAGGGCTGGTCTCTGTTAGGGCACTGGGGGCTGCCGCGTGATCGGACTGCTGGGCGTGATGGACCACTGGTCTGACCCAGCAGCGGCATTTCTTATGTTCTTATGTTCTTTGAAGAAGTCAATGATAAGTATCAAATGAAAACTTATGGTATCAATCCCCAATTCTTTTTCTAATTGCTTTGGTAGTACAAATAAGCAGGAAAAAACTGCCAAGTCAATAAAAGGCATTTACATATTCTGCATCTGCTATTTACTACCAATTTCAAATTACCCATGAAGCTTGCAGGCCCTTGGATAAATTGTACCTGAAGGTCTATAAACTAAGGGCTCCTTTTACTAAGCTGCGATAGTGGTTTTAGCACGCACAGAATTGCCGCGTGCACTAAACCTGCGCTACGCGGCTAGAACTAATGCCAGCTCAATGCTGGCGTTAGCGTCTGGCGCACACGGTAATTTAGCATGCACTAAAACTGCTATCGCAGCTTATTTGTAAAAGGAGCCCTAATTTTCAAATAAAAATTTCAAAGTAGGGCTGGTTGGGGAAAATGGGAACTTTGTTCTGATGTATGTGCCTCTATGTTAGGTGCCTAAAGTTCAGAAAATGTCCTGAAATTAGATTCCTAAATTGTAGATGGAAAATTAGCGTAATCTAGAAGACTAAAACTGAGGCTATAATTTTAGAACTGATTTGCAGTCTAAAATGTAGATACTTTTCTTAATAAGATGCTCATGGAATTCTTTGAATTTCAGAGCATTTAGCACTCCGGGCCGAAATAAAAACCTCTACTGCGTTTTAGTAAAAAAAAAAAAAAAAAAAAGGGGGGGGGAGGGTTAGTTGCCTAGTATGGATACTTCTGTTGCCATTGCAATTAGGCACTTTCCTCCAGAATGTTTCTTTCTTAACATTGCTACACATTTAAACAGGCAGAGTCTCTGTTCTGGCTCTTCATAATTCAAAACTCAGCTGCTGCATTTTTAACTTGCTCCTTGCCTGCTTTCTAGCAGCTGACTTCCCCAACCAGTCCAGCTCACTCTCTGGCTCTGAGCCTTATCTAGTTTTTGTGAAGGCTTAGATCTCCTTCTCAGTGGCGTACCTAGCATTTGTGACAACCGGGGCCCATCAGTTTTTGACACCACCACCCCCATCTGTACAAAAAACATGATTTTTAGTAACAAGCCACACGTCATACATGAGTACCTAGGAAAAGGCAGCATCTTACATATGCAGTGAGCAGTACAACATCAATACACCCATTGTAAAACTAAACAAGCCAGACTAGTACAGATCAATCCTGCAGTCAAGCCTAACAAAAAAACATGTCTTTCGAACACACAGAACACAGAAAACACCTTCGCCTAGTATGGAATATGTAATCACAAACTAACCCCTCCCTCTTTTACAAAACTGTAGTGTGGATTTTAGCCACAGTGGTAACAGCTCTGACACTCATAGAATTCTGAGCATCAGAGCTGCTACCACCACGGCTGGTGCTAAAAAACGCTCCACGGTTTTGTAAAAGTGGGGATAAAATAGAAATACATAGACAAAGGTTAAATTGAACCAGCAAGAAGCTGGACTCTGCATACAATGCAACACCACAGAAACAGTGACACATGTCTTCTAAAGCAATAAATAAATAGAAAATTTTTTTTCTACCTTTTGTCTTCTGTGGTTTCTGCTTTCCTCATTTTCTTGTAACTCTCTTCCTTCCATCCACTGTTTGCTGTCTCTCTTCCCCTATATAGCATCTTCTCTCCTTCTTTGCCCCTTCCAGAAACTGTATGCCTCCCCCTTCCATCTCTCCTTTCACCCCATTGGTCTGGCATCTCTCTCCTCTCCTTCCTTCTCCCACACCTCTCCTTTGCAATCCCTTTTTTCCCTCATTTTCCTTTTCAATTTATTTTCTGCATCTGTCTAGATTACATTCTTACTACCCTCTCATCAATGTCCTTTTTTACTGTCTACCTAAAGCGTGCCACCTCTTTCCCTTACCCCTCCAGTGTTTCCCTAACTCAATCCTTTTCTCCCCATCATGTGCCCTCCTTTTATTTATCCCCTCCTTCCATCATGCACTTCCATCAAGTGTCTTCTCCCCTCTTTCTCTCCTCCCATTTCCTTCCTGCATTTGCTCCCCTATCTCTCCTATCTGTACTTCCATCCAGCATAGGCTCCCCACCAGTGTTCCCTCTAAGCGGGCGGGTGTTGTGAGCAAACTTTTTTCACCGTGAGCCAAAAATATCGGGCGCCAGCAAGTTATGAGCCAACTCGCCCGATTCTCCTCTCGCCGCCCTGCCATCTGCCGTACGCCTCTTCCGATCGTGCGCTGTGACGAGAAACGTGTGCGCTGCGATGTAATATTTTGTGCGCCAGCGCACGCCAGCGCAGCTTAGCGGGAACACTGGTTCAAATGGTTTTATTTATTTCCCCAAATTTATTTTTGTTATACGCATTGAAAATATTTGATATTGCGTTTAAATCAAAATCTCAATAAACTTGAAACGAGTGCCCGTGAGATTGTGGGAGGGTTAAATACTCAAAACTTAGAAGTTTTTGCTACGCCAGCTTTCTGGTATCTTTACATACAGTGGCGTACCTAGCATATGTAACATCCGGGGCCCATCATTTTTTGGCACCCCCCCCCCCATCTGTAAGAAAAACATGATTTTTAGTAACAAACCACACGTCACACATGAGTACCTAGGAAAAGGCAGCATCTTACATATTGCAGTGAGCAGTACATCAATACACCCATTGTAAAACTAAACAAGCCAGACCAGCACAGATCAATCCTACACCGTCAATCCTAACAGAAAACCATGTCTTTCGAACACACAGAACACAGAAAACACCTTCGCCTAGTAAGGAATATGTAATCACAAACTAACCCCTCCCTCTTTTACAAAACTGTAGTGTGGATTTTAGCTACGGAGGTAACAGCTCTGATGCTCATAAAATTCTGAGCATCAGAGCTGCTACCACCAAGGCTGGTGCTAAAAACGCTTCACAGTTTTGTAAAAGGGGGGATAAAATAAAAATACATAGACAAAGGTTAAATTGAACCAGCAAGAAGCTGGACTCTGCATACAATGCTTCACAGAAACAGTGACACATGTCTCCTAAAGCAATAAATAAATAGAAATTTTTTTTCTACCTTTGTCTTCTGTGGTTTCTCCTTTCCTCATCTTCTTGTAACTCTCTTCCTTCCATCCACTGTCTGCCGTCTCTCTTCCCCTATATGGCATCTTCTCTCCTTCTATGCCCCTTCCAGAAACTGTATGCCTCCCCCTTCCATCTCTCCTTTCACCCCATTGGTCTGGCATCTCTCTCCTCGCCTTCCCTCTCCCACACCTCTCCTCATAGTCTGGTATCTCCCCTTCCCTGATTCTCTGGCATCTCTCTCCTTTCCTTTTCTTCCATCTTTCGCTCCCCCTCCATGCTCTCACATCTCCCCCTTCCTTTTCCCTTAGACTGGCATACCTTCCTCCTACGCTCCAAGCCCTGGCATCTCCTTTAATTCCCTCCCTCATCTTCCTTCTCCCTCCAGCTGGGTACCGCAACACTCTTCCCTGCAGCTCTGCACTTCCCCACAATTGCCATGCTTCGGTTCCTCTTCTTCCTTCCTTCCTCCCCCCCCCCCCCCGCGGGACCCTGCGGCACCATCAACTCTTACTCCCTCTAATGTCGGCCCTGCAGCTCCAGACTTCCTCGCACCTTCTCCCCTCCCCCTTTGGATCGCTATTATTTTAAATGTTATAGCCGCGGAGCTGTATCCATCAGTGGAGATGTCTAACCTCGGCCTGCCCCGGAACTCTTACTGCAACAGTGACTTCCTGTTCCTGCCTAGACGGGCGTCTGCTGCAATAAGAGTTCCGGGGCAGGCCGAGGTTAGACATCTCCACTGATGGATACAGCTCCGCGGCTATAACATTTAAAATAATAGCGATCCAAAGGGGGAGGGGAGAAGGTGCGAGGAAGTCTGGAGCTGCAGGGCCGACATTAGAGGGAGTAAGAGTTGATGGTGCCGCAGGGTCCCGCGGGGGGGGGGGGGAGGAAGGAAGGAAGAAGAGGAACCGAAGCATGGCAATTGTGGGGAAGTGCAATCCCCCCAATGCGTCCCCTTACCTTACCGACGCGTGTGTGCGCTGTGAAGAGAAACTTTGCGCTGCGATGTAATATTTTGTGCGCGAGCGCAGGCCAACGCAGCTTAGCGGGAACACTGGTCCCCACTACAATCCAATGTCTGCCCTTTCTCTCTCCATCCACCCCTCTTCAATTAGCATCTGCCCCCTTTCTTTCCCTCCAATATCCTTCCCCCTTATGTCTCTTCCCTTTCTCTGTACATCAATTCCATCAGCACCACCCATCCATACCACCCTGCCCCCTTTCTTTCCCTCCACCACTCTTCCATTCCAGCAGTCCTGTTCCTTTCTCTCCATTCATGCAGCAAGGTCCCACGATGACTGTAGCTGCCAGCTGCCAGTCCACCTCACTCTGACATACTTGCTCTGGAGCGGACTCAGCAGCCGCATGCTTGAAGGTCCTATGATGACTCGTCTGCTGGCTCTGCTCCGGAAGAAGTAAGTTACGTTGGAGGGGGTGGACCCGGCAGACACAGGGAGTTGTGGCAGAGTCCTGCAATGACTGCATCTGCCGGGTCCACCCCCTCCGACGTAACTTACTTCTTCCAGAGCAAAGCCAGCAGACGAGTCATCACGGGACCTTCCTGCACCTCAGCGCGGCTGCTGACTCTGCTGCAGAGAAAGTAAGTCAGAGGTAATGTGACCATTTATTTTTTTCATCAAAAGGGGACATCTATTAATTGACTGTGTATCCTTTCTTTCATTTCTTTCTTTCTGCACTCAGGCCCAACAATTGTCCCTTTCTATTCCCTCCCTCCTTCCTTCTCGTGTCCTTAGTGCCCCCAGTGCCCCCGTCCTGTGTCCTTAGTGCCTCCAGTGCCTCCTTCTCATGTCCTTAGTGCCCCCAGTGCCTCTGTCCTGTGTCCATGGTGCCCCCCAGTGCCTCCTTCCTGTGTCCATGGTGCCCCCAGTGTCTCCTTCCCGTGTACTTAGTGCCCCCAGTGTCTCCTTCTTATGTCCCCCCACTGCCTTCCAGATTTTGTCCACCCTCATAGCCAGCCTGCCTGCCTGCCTACCTATCTCCCTCCCTCCCTGCCGCGCTATAGCCAGCCAGCTTGCATGCCTATATCCTTCTCTCGCTGCCGCGGAAAAAAAAAAGTGCCTCTCTCCTTCCTTTCCCCCAGTCCGCGCCGCTGCAATCTTACCTCCCCGTTGCTGCTGCTAATCGCCGCCCACAATACGTCTTCTTTCCTACGTTAATTCTGACATCGGAGAGGAGTTTCGGGCCAGCCAATCACTGCCTGGCTGCCATGCTATGTTTTTGTAAAAGGGGGGAGGGGGTTAATGCAGTATATAATTAGCTTTCGAAGGTAACCCCTGCTTCCCTCTTTCTGATCTGAGGAAGAAGGAGTTACCTTCAAAAGTTAATCATAAACTACATTAAGTTAGTCCAACAAAAAAGATATCAGGCTCTTCTCCGGTGCATCTGGGGAGATGCTTAAGGTTCTGATTGAACCAGACGCATAAGGCCCCATCCATAGGAGGGGCCTTAAACAACCTGGGACAATCAGAGCCTCAGGCCCCTTCCCAGTGCATCCCAGGGCAGACCAACTGCAAGACGCTGATCGTTGAAACTATTTGCATAGGGGTTATCTGTGTTCTGCATGTGTGACCAAGGCCAAGTGTTCTGGTAGGAATGCGCTGAGAAACATACAGTGTGCTTTGTGTAGTTTAATTTTGTGGTTAACCACTATGTATTGTTAATAAGATTATATTGTGTGTACCGTATTTCTCCATAAATAGGCCGTGGCCTATATATGGGTTTTGCAAGCCGGCACAATGGGTGCAGCTTGCAAAACTGGGGCGGCCTATTCAATTTTAAAAAATCATCCCCCCTTACCTCCCTCGCTGGACTCACTGCTCCTCAAATTGCGGTGGTGCAGGGCAGGAGAGATCTTTTCGATCTGAACAGGGCCGCCATCAGGGCAGTACTACCAGTCCTGCATTCAGGGGCCCGGAGCTGACAGGGGGCCCGGGCTCCCCCAGGGTCCTAGGCAGTGTTCTAAGGCAGGGGCGCCAGTAGCTCGCCAAGGCAAAGTGAGTCGATTACCCAGGACTCACTTTGTCTTGGCGATCTAATCTATCGGGCCGATCAGTCTTCCTCTCCCCTATGTCAATTCTGCAGTCGGAGAGGAAGTTCGGGCCAGCCAATCGCTGCCTGGCTGGGCGGAACTACCTCTCCGACGGCAGAATTGACGTCGGGGAGAGGAATCTGGTCGGCCCGAAGCATGGAGAGCATGCGTCGGCGTAGGCTTTGGGGCCTGTTATCCTGTTCCCCGATGGCAGCGGCAGTGGCAGTGGCTTGGGAAATGGCAGGGAGACAGAAGGAAAGAAGAGAAACAGAAAAAAAGAAAGGGGGCATGAAGAGAGGAAGAAAAAGTTGGGGGAGGGAATGAGGTGTGGAGGAGAGGAAGCATACAGGCTGAAAGAAGGGAAGAAAGATTGGATGCACAGTCAGAAGAAGAAAGTGCAACCAGAGACTCATGAAATCATAAAAGGTAGGAAAAATGATTTTATTTTAAATTTAGCAAAGTGGAGGCAGTATTACCACAGTTTTCAAAGGAATTTGCCCAAATAACTTAATAGTTAACAGGGTAAATTCCCAGAGATGAAAACTTCCCTTCACTTACTATGCACAGTTCTGAATTTATATCTGCTGTCTATATTTTACAATATGGTCCCCTTTTACTAAACCGCAATAGTGGTTTTTAGCGCAGGGATCCTATGAGCGTCAAGAGCAGCGCTGGGCATTCAGCGCAGCTCCCTGCGCTAAAAACTGCTATTGTGGTTTAATAAAAAGGATGGGGGGTATATTTGTCTATTTTTGTATGGTTGTTACTGAGGTGACAATGCATAGAGTCATCTGCCTTGACCTCTTTGAAAAAAAAAACAGAATAGGAATGATAATTAACATTTTCTCAGCGTATAGTGTGCTTTGTGTTTTTTAATTTTATTGTTGGTAGATCATTTTGACTTGGTCATTTTAAAGTAGCTCACAAGCTCAAAAAGTTTGGGCATCTCTGAGCTAGAGCGTTGAAACTGTGTATTTCTATTTTATCCCCCCTTTTACAAAACTGTGGAGCGTTTTTTAGCACCAGCCGTGGTGGTAGCAGCTCTGATGCTCAGAGTTCTATGAGCGTCAGGGCTGTTACCACTGTGGCTAAAATCCACACTACAGTTTTGTAAAAGAGTGAGGGGTTAGTTTGTGATGACATATTCCATACTAGGCGAAGGTGTTTTCTGTGTTCTGTGTGTTCGAAAGACATGGTTTTCTGTTAGGATTGACGGTGTAGGATTGATCTGTGCTGTTCTGGCTTGTTTAGTTTTACAATGGGTGTAATGATGTACTGCTCACTGCAATATGTAAGATGCTGCCTTTTCCTAGGTACTCATGTGTGACGTGTGGTTTGTTACTAAAAATCATGTTTTTCTTACAGATGGGGGGGGGGCAAAAAATGATGGGCCCCGGGTGTTACATATGCTACGTACGCCACTGTATGTAAAGGTACCAGAAAGCTGGCATAGCAAAAACTTTAAGTAAATTGTTATTCTTCTAAGTTTTGAGTATTTAACCCTCCCACAATCTCACGGGCACTCGTTTCAAGTTTCAAGTTTATTGAGATTTTGATTTAAACGCAATATCAAATATTTTCAATGCTTATAACAAAAATAAATTTGGGGAAATAAATAAAACCATTTGAACAATAAGCATACAAACATATCAATAGATGATTAAAATTACATAAGGAGTACAAGGATAAACTACATTTGTTTAAAAATGCGTTCTCCGCGCCTGCTCATAAATTTGTTGACTGGAAGGATCCAGCAATGTGGCCAGATGCCATTCAGGACAAAGACAGAGAAAGAATTGTGCAATTTGGATTAATGATGGAAGATGATTTAAAGCAAATGGCACAGTCTATGAGTAAAGATCTTGATAGACGTTCTTTTTATGAATATCTCCTCTATGCCAAATCGCCCAATGGACGTGAGAAGATTTTAAGGGACTGGCTTAGGTGGAGCATTAGCAGAAAAGTATGTGTGTATTCGGCCCATGGAAGAAGGGGGGGGGTCAGGGGGAGGGGAAGGGGTACGTGGGGGGCCCAATAGGATTGCTCAGTAAGGGGCCCAGAAATTTCTGATGGCGGCCCTGGATCTGAAGCCGGCCTCGTGCTGCTTCCTGCATGCCTTTGCTGTCAGTCCCGTGAGAACTGACGGCAAAGGCATGCAGGAAGCAGCGCAGGGCCGGGCTTCAGATCAAAAAGACCTCTCCTGCCCTGCACTGCCGCAATTTGAGGAGTAGTGAATCCAGTGAGTGAGGTAAGGGGGGATGATTTTTTAAAATTATATAGACCGCCCTAGTTTTAGGCCGCCCCAGTTACTGGTAGGTAAGCTGCAGCTAATACAATAGGGAGGCTTATCTACCAATTTTAAAACATGTATAGGCATGTTTGCGTCTTATACACTGGGGCTGCCTATATGCGGGGAAATAAGATATATATGAAAAATGAATGGAAAAATGGTATTACAATTAGTACTATTATAGGGGCAGGGTCTGGGGCAAAGATTGGGTGGAGATTGGAGTGCCGCAGGGGTCTGTACTTGGACCGGTGCTTTTTAACTTATTTATAAATGAACTGGAAATTGGAACGACGAGTGAGGTGATTAAATTTGCAGATGACACTAAACTGTTCAAAGTTGTTAAAATGCAAGCGGATTGTGAAACATTGCAGGCGGACCTTAGGAAATTAGAAGACTCGGCGACCAAATGGCAGATGAAATTTAATGTGGACAAATGCAAAGTGATGCACATTGGGAAGAATAACCCAAATCACAGTTACCGGATGCTAGGGCCCACATTGGGGATTAGCGCCCAAGAAAAGAATCTGGGTATCATCGAAGAAAATACAATGAAACCTTCTGTCCAATGTGTGGCAGCAGCCAAAAAACAAACAAACAGGATGCTAGGAATTATAAAAAAAGGGATGATTAACAAGACTAAGAATATTATAATGCCCTTGTATCGCTCCATGGTGCGACCTCATCTGGAGTATTGTGTTCAATTCTGGTCTCCTTATCTCAAGAAAGATATAGTGGTGCTAAAAAAGGTTCAAAGAAGAGCGACCAAGATGGTAAAGGGGATGGAACGCCTCTCGTATGAGGAAAGACTAAAATGGTTAGGGCTCTTCAGCTTGGAAAAGAGACGGCTGAGGGGAGATATGACTGAAGTCTACAAAATCCTGAGTGGAGTAGAATGGGTACTCCGTCAAAAATTACAAAGACTAGCCCCCTCTTATATGAAACTGCACTAGCAATTTCTAGTGCAGAGAGCTGCGCTGAATGGCCCGTGCTGCTCCTGATGCTCATAGAGTTCCTATGAGTGTCAGGAGCAGCACAGGCCATTCAGCGCTGCTCTCTGTGCTAGAAACTGCTAGCGCAGTGTCGTAGAAGAAGGGGTAGGGGACACTCAATGGAGTTACAGGGAAATACTTTTAAAACTAATAGGAGGAAATTTTTTTTCACTCAGAGAATAGCATTGCCAGTGGATGTGGTAAGAGTGGATGGCATAGATGGTTTTAAGAAAAGTTTGGACAAGTTCCTGGAGGAAAAGTCCATAGTCTGTTATTGAGAAAGACATTTATTTATTTATTCAATTTTCTATACTGTTCTCCCAGGGGAGATCAGAACAGTTTACATTAATTTATTCAGATACTCAAGCTTTTTTCCCTGTCTGTCCCAGCGGGCTCACAATCTACCTAATGTACCTGGGGCAATAGGGGGATTAAGTGACTTGCCCAGGGTTACAAGGAGCAGCATGGGCTTGAACCCACAACCCCAGAGTGCTGAGGTTGCAGCTTTAACCACTGCACCACACATTTCCCATAGGGGAAGCCACTGCTTGTCCTGTATTGGTAGCATGGAATATTGCTACTCCATGGGTTTTGGCTGGGTACTAGTGACCTGGATTGGCCACCGTGAGAATGGGCTACTGGGCATGATGGACCATTGGTCTGACCCAGTAAGGCTATTCTTATGTTCTTATGTCTGGGGCAGAACTTACAGAGGCCCCCCAAAAACAAGTGTTCCACTGCCTATGGATGGTTATGCTGGATATTTGCAGTGCATGGAAGTCCATCTCAGAAACCATGGCTATCGAAACAGTAACCGTGCTCATCTGACATCTGCAAAAGCACACCTGGATGATCCCCAAGCCTTGTAGGTAATGTTCTATGGACAAACAAGCCAAAAAGATGAACTTTTTGAACACCACAAGTTCCTTTATGTCTGGTGTAAAGCAAATACAGCATTCCACAGTAAGAATATCATACCAATACTGTGATAGTATTGTGATGCTTTCCTGTCTCAGAGCCTCAAAAACTTGCCATTATTGAAGAAACCATAAATTCTACACTGTTCCAGAAAATTCCCAAGGAGAACGTCCAGTATTCTGTCCATAAGCTGAAGCGTAATTGAATTATGCAGCAAGACAATGACCAAAACCACAAAGGCAAGACTATACTTGAAAGATGGTGGAGAAGCAAAATTAAAGTTTATGACTGGCCTAATCAAAGTCCTGACCCAATAGAGAGCCTGATCGTCCAAGTACCCATAACCAAAGCTGGTTTTAGACGTATCTAAAACCGGCGTAGGCCTTTCCCCTGCCTCTAAACGCATAGAGTGAAAAGAGGCGTTTTTAGAGGAGGGGAAAGGGTGGGAGGTGGGCGAGAGGTGGGCCAACCTAGACATAGGCGTACAGCAGGTATAACCAAAAGTTTAGGCAGGTTGCCTAGTCGGCACTTATACGTTTTGACTTAGACCAAGTCAAAACAGGTATAAGTGCCGAAAAGGGGCCGCTGAGTTGATCTCCCTCCTGCCCCGATCGAGTCAGGGGGGAGGGGGTGATGGATCGCGGCAGGAGAGATTGGCTATCTCTCCTGCCGCGATCGTTGCTGGGGAGGGGGTGGATTCTGTAACTGGTGTTCTTTTTGACAGACACCGGTTACAGAATCCAGCTTTTAGGCAAAGGACTGGCTCCTCCTTCTCCTAAAAGCTCTTGTGTTGGGCGTTCGGGACTTAGGCTTTTTTTTGGTTTATTATATGTCTTAAGTGTAGACGTAGTGGTGGTCTGAACGTTTAAACAGCTGAACGTAGAGGCAGGCCAGTATAAAAAAATACCTCCTTTTGGATGGTTTTTTTTTGAGAATGGACATTTTCCCTGCTTCTACTTTCAAAGTTTAGGGCCTTAGGCCAAAAGGGGACTTAGACTTTTTTTTTTTTATTATGTCCCTCCACTTGATTTATTTTTGAATTCAATCTCTTATCAAATGTTTAGAAGATCTGTGAAGACTTGTTTATATGATAAATTTGTATAACAATAGTTATTTGATGGATATATTTCTGTTTGTATTTCATCTGCATCTGGCAGATCTTCTTGTTGTAAACCGCTTTGAACTCTCAAGGTATAGCGGGTTATAAATAAATTTTATTATACACAACCAGAGAAGGTTGGGAGCGGGGGGGATATTTGTGTCCTAATTTGACCTTAGAGTATTTACACGGGTTGGGTGGGAGGATGGGAGGATATTATTAATTTGATTAGGGCAAGGTTATTGGGAAAATCTATGTATCTGTGTTTTATTGAAAAATCATTGAGTGGGTGGGTGGGAGAAAATGATTGGTTATGTATAATTGTATTATATGTTATATATTCATGTATTGCACTATTGAAGTATGGAAAATCAATAAAGAATTTGTTAAAATAATTAAATAAATACATTTTTGTATTATTATTAAGCCGCAGCAAAATCTGGGCTTGTTGCATGGTAAGTGCAGGACTTTCTAACATGCTAGGCCTTTGCTCTACTCTATTCAAGGCTTCATAAACTACCAATGGAGCCCTGAGTAAACTTTGTGGATGCCCCACCCCACCCCCTCAAGCCCAAAAGTACCTCTCTAGCTCCCCTTCTATCTCCAATGCCAGCAGCATAGCTTGGCCTTGCTGCCCAGGAATATAAAAAAAGCATAAAGGCACAAAGCCACTCTCAGTCCATGACATTGATGCAATATCAGAAAGGGTGGGACCAGAGTGATAACGGATCCATGGTTTTTTGCTGCTTTTTATTCCTGGGAAGCAGCTGTACCAGGGAAAAGAAGGGAGGCAAGTGAATGCTCAGGGCCACCTTTTCAAATGGGCCCCCCTGTTAAGCTGGACCCAGGGCAGCTGGCCCTTTTCCCACTGGCAAAAGTCTATTAGAGACTTGCAGTTCTGAGTTTTACATCCAGAATTAATCAACCTGTTCCTGACAGCCTGCATCCAGTTTATCGGGCAAGTCAAATGGATCCAATAATTCAGATGTACTGTAACTATGCATACAAAAGAATACTCATATGTCCAAAACTATCATAATGTTCAAAACCCCAAAACTCTAAAATAGAATGCTACTACTTAACAAATAATCAACAGGCAACTGAAATTTTGATTCGGAATGATCCTCTGAATTGGAAAAGGAAACTGTTGTACCACAAAAGGAAGACATAGAAGATGCTGTGAACTTGATAAGCCAAAGGTTTTGCTTTTTTTTTTTTTTACATTTCTAGCCCCCTACTTGCCTAACAATCCATATGAATCCTGTCTCTTTAAGAAGAATCTATGCCTAGCTGTATCTTGGCAGGATATAAAAAGCAGTTTCTCAGAGCTGGCGCCAGTGCAGAGAAAGCCCACTGAGCCCGATCCTGGGAGTTTATGTTAGAAGACAGCAGCACGGGTTAAGGTCAGGGACTGCTAACCCTACGTATACATCTGCAATATTCTCTTCTGTTTTGCTGCTTCCAGTCGGCAGACATCCTGTCCCTCGTCTAATGAAGAACAGGTGCTCAGGTACTAGGATCCCAGACATACTGATTCACAATCTCCAGATAAAAGAAGGAATTTCATTTTTGTTTCATTATATGTAATCTTGCAAAGTGTAGGTTTCATCAAGATAAACTTACACCACAAACATTTTGATAAACCCTTGGGTTCTCTTTCCTTATATTAGAACCGACGAAAAGTTTTGAAAACTAGCCTAATAAAAGGAGCATACGCCAAGTATAGCAACCAAAACCATAGATGTGTTTTTCAAATCTCTGCTTATCTTAGTTTTAAGAAATTCTTTACAGTATTCAGCGGTCCTGTGCTTATTGAGCTCAAGTCATCCTAATCTGAGCTGTAGAAAGTTATTTGTCAATTTCAGTGAATAGAAACAAAAACATCCTTTGTTTTAAAATGTGGTCTGAACAATATAGGGCAAACAATCAAGGAAAAAAAACAAAACAGGTAGTGAGGTTTTCGCAGGGTACTGAAATTTGGCCCACCAGACAATTTCCAATTTTCCCTAAAGCTGGCCTACCAGTACAAATGCTACATCATTTGTAGATTCACGCCGCATCATCTGTAGGTTCACACGGCCTGCAGAGGATCACTGGTTGGCAGTAGCGATCCTAGCAGGCTGCTGTAGCCTCAGCTGCACGTTCCCTCTGGCGCGGTCCCGCCCTTCCTCTGATGTATGAGACTGCGCCAGAAGGAACGTGCAGCTGAGGCTATGGTGGCTACTGCCGACCAGCAATCCTCTGCAGGCTGTGTGAACCCACAGATGATGCGGCGTGAACCTGCAGAGTCAGGTCCCAAGCAGACCAGCAGCTGAGGAAAGATATTTGGGGGCTGATTTTCTAAGGAAGTTATAATTTAGTGAGGCAAAACTCAAAATAAAATTAGATATAAATATCCTATATAATAAAACCCTAAGCGCACATGCGCACTTAGGATTTCGTGTTCCCTGCCACTGTGGTGTGTGATCCGTGGCAGCCAACCCAGCGGAAGGGAACATTCTGGCCACTCCCCTCCTCCTGCCCTCACTCACCCTGGAAGCCAGGCAAGCTCTCTCCCTGCCCGCGTCCTCGGCAGGGAACACACCTCGGCCCTCACTCGCCGCCGCCGCCGCTGCTGATCCTCCTGTAAAGAGCAGCCTGCGATGGTGGCCGGCTTTAGCGAACCTCGCAGGCCGCTCTCCAACTCGGTAGCACGTTCCCTCTGACGCGATCCCGTGCGTCAGAGGGAACGTGCTACCGAGGCTGGAGAGCGGCCTGCGAGGTTCGCTAAAGCCGGCCATCGCAGGCTGCTCTTTACAGGAGGATCAGCAGCGTGAGAGGAGCCGCCGCCGGCACTTTAAAAAACTTGAAACAAAAACCTTCGGCTGCAGCAGGCCAGCCCGCGGGAAGGGAAGGGGGAGGGGCCGAACGGAGTAGGCCAGATCGCAGGGAGGGGCCGAATGGAGCAGGACAGCTCAGGTAACAGAAGGGAATTGCTTCACAGGGACCTGGAAGGGAAGGGAAATACCGCTGCTGCTACTGCAAAGGAAAGTGGGGGGGGGGGAGAAGGGAGTGGGGGAGGAAGGAAAATGCTGCTACTACTTCACAGGGACCTGGAGGGGAAGGGAAATACCGCTGCTGCTTCTGCAAAGGAAAGGGGGGGAGGGGGGGAGGAGAGACAGAAAGAAATACAGACAGACAAAGGAGGCCAGGGAGAGAGACAGACAGAAATAAAGACAGACAGGGGACCAGAGAGGCAGACAGACAGACAAAAGGTGCCAGGGAGAGAGAGAAAAAAATAGCAGGAGGGAGAGAGACAGAAAGAAAGAAAGAGACAGGAGCAGGGAGAGAGACATAAATAAATAAAGAAAGACAGACAGGCATATATTCTAGCACCCGTTAATGTAACGGGCTTAAACACTAGTTCAATATAAAAGTGTTAGAGGTAGCATATTAAATAATCTTGACATATTTCATGTGCTCCCACCATTAGTTATATATACAGCAGTCCTTTGTACTGTTATGCTATCACTCGTGTTCTCCACAAACAGTACTTCATAACATATTCATTTATAATTTTTACTTATTCATTGGTCTTCAGAAGTGCCAGAATTAGCCAATTGGTTTGAGTGGCCAAATACTACGTGGCACTAGCCTCCTCATCAGACCGTTATGTTTTATATAAAGTCTGTTTTATATAACGATCTGATGAGGAGGCTAGTGCCACGTAGTATTTGACCACTCCCACCATTAGTTAAGCACAAGTTTTTTCATCATTTACCCCAAAGTAAATGAATAATTATGCAATATTAAATAATGCTCTTATCTGAGCTCAGTTAATAATCCTGATACTGGCGTTTCAGAAACAGCACAAATTTGTCTTTTTTATTTATTTTGTTTGCATCACAGAGCCGGAGTGGGGTTGGAGAGGTTGCAACCCTATACTTCTACTAAGACTAAGGGGTCCTAAATCGGTTAGCACCCCTTAATAAAAGAACCCCTACGTATCTTTAAAAAAAATTGACCCGCGACTTAGCCTTTTTTTTCAGATTTCAGCCCCTTATGTGATTGAGTTTGACACCCCTGACATATAGGGAGTGAGTTTTCTCACAGAACCCAATGAGACCTCTTGTCTGTGTTAAACAGTAGATTCTGGCAGCAAAGGACTATAGGGGTGGAGCTACTGTCCATTGCTCTGAAAATCTGTTGTCCTCGAGGGCCCTATGCAAGCATCCATCTCCCTGCAGTAGCCTTCCCCCCTCCATGATGGACAAAGGTGAGTTCCAACTCAGCCAACACTATTTTGGTTTAAGATGACAACAGAGCTGGAATGACTAGGGATCACACCCACCCTGGAAGACCTTATAGATATAATGGTAGGGACAGAGGGAAAGTCTTGGGTATTAGCAGACGTGGTCATCATGGGAGAGGGACTTGGCACATAGTAAGGGGTAGGGTTACCATATGGCTCCAGAAAAAGGAGGACGGAGTGAGACATCCGGGTTTTACTTCCATTGCTTTCAATAGAAGTAAAGCCCAGATGTCTCTATCTGTCCTCCTTACTTCCATTGTTTTCAGCAGAAGTAAAAGCCGTATGTCTCAATCTGTCCTCCTTTTTCTGGAGCCATATGGTAACCCTAAGGGTAGAGTTTTGAGGCAGGAGCAGATCTCCATTGTGTGGGCAATGTTTATAAGCAGAAAGAGGGGTATTTCTTTTTATAATAGAAATTGAGTCTATTGTTTTGTCAGACTGAAAGTAGAAGAGAAGGCTTGGCAGCTTTGTCCTTAGAGCAGGGGTGGACAACTCCATTCCTCAAGAACCGGAATCCAGTCGGGTTTTCAGGATTTCCCCAATGAATATGCATTGAAAGCAGTGCATGCAAATAGATCTCATGCATATTCATTGAGGAAATCCTGACAACCTGACTGGATTTCAGCCCTCGAGGACCGTAGTTGCCCACCCTTGGCTTAGAGCAATGATTCTGAGGCCAGACTTCTAAAATGTAACACAGTGGTTCTCAAACCTGTCCTGGGGGACCCCCAGCCAGTCAGGTTTTCAAGATATCCCTAATGAATATGCATGAGAGAGATTTGCATACCTGTCACTTCCATTATATGCAAATCTCTCTCATGCAAATTCATTAGGGATATCTTGAAAACCTGACTGGCTGGGGGTCTCCCAGGACAGGTTTGGGAACCACTGATGTAACAGCTTCCCACTACCTATGCTTTCTCTTCCTCTAGGAGTCTAGGTTTACCAGTTAACTTCATTGTTCCAAAATGAGGTGACCCCAGTTCAGATTCTTCTTTTATGTCAGCATGAGAGTACAATGTCAAAAAATGTATTATATGGGGTGAAAATTCACATTAAACAGGAAAAAATGATAATGTGATGCAATATATTAATTGTGATCCTGTAAGCAATACTTACTAATACTACCAGAACTTGTACCCCAAAATGAATGGAGTTCACAAGGGGGCGGGAGACATAGGGGGAGATAAGTGAGGAGAGATACTGAGGGGCTGCAGAGTGAATGCACTTGTAGGTCTGTAAGAGGAATTTGAACCGTATTCGGAAATGGATGGAGAGCCAATGAAGTGACTTGAGGAGAGGGGTAATATGAGTATGGCACCTCTCGCAGAATAAGTTGTGCAGCAGAATTTTGAATGGATTAAAGGGGAGAGAGAAATGGTTGAGCGGAAGACCTGAGAGAAGCAAGTTGCACTAATCTAAGTGAGAGTTGATGATGGTGTGAATAAGATTTTTGGCACTGTGCTCAGATAGAAGAAGTCAGATTTTGGTAATATTATAAAGGAAGAAGCGACAGGTGTTAATGGTTTGTTGGATCTGAGTGGAGAAGGAGCGAGAGGAGTCAAAGATAAGCCGGAGGTTGCAAGCTGCAAAGACAGGGAGGAGGAGAGTGTTGTCCACAGAAATAAAGAATGGGGGGGTGAGGGAAGTTGGAGGTTGGTTTAGGTGCTCTTAGGACTCAGGTCAAACCAAAAAATAATTTGTGCTAACTAGAACTAATTTTAAATGTCACAGCATAACTGGGGTTGCAAGTGGCATGACCACATTATACCCTTTCTGCAAAAACTGCACTGAATACCAGTACCCTACAAGGCCAAATTATTAAAGTTCTATCTATAATTTTCAAGGTCCTTAAATAGAATGGACCAGAATGCCTAATGAATAAGTTGACTCTCTAAACACCATTGATAGCACTAAGGAGTATTACTAACTGATTCCTCAACAAAGAAATCACAAGCCTTTTCAAGATACACACTCCCAGAGAGACTACACCTAAGTCAAGACTTCATCTATTTCAGGAAGCAGATAAAAGCATGGTCTTTCCCCCCAAGCCTTTAGGGGGAAAGTCTATAACAGAGGAACTATACATCTATACTAAGCACTTAAAGGTTTAGGGTTGCAAGAAGGCAACAGGAATAGTCACACTGGTTTGAGCTCCTGAATTTTGGTTCCTATTACTGCTTGCTAGGCATTTGTTTGACTACCTCTCACTATGGTGAAAATGTGAAGAAAGACCAACACTTACCTCTCAGTTGCTGACCAAATCCCAACACTTTGGCAGCCAAAATTGGGGGGATTTGGGGCTCCCTGTGGATCACCCGGAGTCTCTGCTTTGACTTCTGCATGGCTGGAATCACCAGAGTTCAGCATGGATGGAGTTTCTCTGAGCCCCAAACAGAAAGCAGCACCTCTGTGGCCCGGAAGTGACCACATCAGGCAGGAGCATGGCATGACACTTGGGATGGTGATTCTATCTGGTCTCAAGGGGGCTCCAATTGCTATATCTTCCCCAATCCCTGAAAGTGTACAAGGTCCATTGGAATATCTATCTGGGGGGAGCTGAAGGGAGTTTAGTTCCAGTGGCATTAAGAAGGCCTTTAAAACCTTCTGTAGCGACTTTGGACACAATTTGGGAAGCCATTCAGGAGGACAATAATGTCTCTAACAATCGTGGTTAATAAAATTTAAATACGGAACAATCTAATTCCATATGATAACGGAATGGAAACTTCAAGAATAGAAATTAGTTTGCTCCATATGGACTTCCAGAACCCAAATATTAAAGGACAGTGAAATAAAAGATGGTCTAACAATCTGATTTCTAATTGGCAATGCCAACACTTATTTGAACATGTAGAATCTGTTTTTTGTAATCTCATTGGAGTCTAAAATATTCTATACATTAAATAGTATAAAGTCTGTCTCATAGAGGCTGAGGCTGTACATCGCACTCTACGATTCCAAAGTCACCCACAATATTAAGGTAATTGAGATCCAAAATTAGGAGAGAAAAAACTTTATCCCACTAAAGCAATATAAAACTTGTGAAAAAAACACCCCTGAAGCCCTTCTCAAGCCTTTCTAACAGCAAACATATGGGATTACATTATGACATTAATTTCTAACTTACCTTCTCCTTTACAAAGCTGCACTAGCGTTTATAGCGCCATCCATGTGGGTAACAGCTCAGACACTCATAGGAATTCTATGAGCATCGGAGCTGTTACCGTGGTGGACAGCGCTAAAAACGCTAGTGCTGATTTATAAAGGAGGGGTTTAACTCTCAAGAATTCTTCAAACTAATTAGGATCAAAAAATTAAAATTGTTTACCTTCATACATAATAAGAAGGAAATCCTAACACAAAATTAGCAGATAAAACCTGTACTCTAGCCTTCAAAGCCAGAAAGGCTTTCCATTGCAAATCCCTTGGAAATTTTCTAAATAATATTGCGATCTAGTTCAAAAGCACAGGAGAGCAGTAATATAGTTCTAAGTGTAACAATTTCCAAAGAGGACTCCAGAAAAGTAGTTAGGCCCATAGATGGGCATTTTCGATAGGACCTCTAAGTCTGAGATTGGCGATTTTGATACTCTATCACAGGGGCAGGAAATTCCGGTCCTCGAGAGCAGGAGTCAGGACAGGTTTTCAGGATATCCACAATGAATATGTATGAGATGGATTTGCATGCACTGCCTCCTTGAGATGCAAATCTGTCTCATGTATATTTATTGTGGATATCCTGAAAACCTGACCTGGCTCCGGCTCTCGAGGACCGGAATTGCCTACCCCTGCTCTATCATATCATTGCTCTTACTAGTTTTTAATTTAGCTGTCTCGCAGTTTACCTTATTTATTGTATTTTATACTCACATTTGACTACTTTACTACTGTTGAAGTGATAACATAAAGTAAATTCTTTTTTTCAAGCTATACCTATTGTTTACTGCCTTGGGTGAATCTCTTCATAAAAACAGTTAATAAATCCCTATCAATCAATAAATAAATCTAAACAAGCTATAGGATTAAACTCTTAATAAATGAAACAAAGATCAATTTATGCCGCCTATTTCAGAGCCATCTTAGAAAAATAAATCAGCCCACATAAAACCATTCAGAATTTTTAATACTCCATCAGAACATAAAATAAAGGATTTTTTTTTTTACTATTGAAGAAACTATAATAACCTTGATTCTTTAATGTGCTTAAATAAACCCTATTTTAACACTTTAACGATATTGCTTTAGCAATTTCTGACAAAAAGAAATCATAGAAAAAAATGGCATTGATGGCTTTTTTAAATGCATAGAGAAGATACCTCCCCCCCCACACATACACACACACTTTTATGAAGCCATGTTAGGGTTTTTTATCGCTAGCCGAGGTGGTAAATGCTCCAACGCTCATAGAATTCCTAGGAGCATCAGAACCTATACCCCCGCGGCTGGCGATAAAAAGTGCTAACACAGCTTCATAAAAGGTGGGATAGTGTTGAAAGGGATTTAGCTGTATAAATAAGTATTTATTTGGTAGATCCCTCTGTTAAAAATTCACAGCAGTTAACCTTGCATGCCAGTTTTCATAGTGTACATAATTCAGCCAGATGGAAGAGAGGCATTCCCAGAGGTGTGTTTAGTTTGAGGGAGTAAACAGCATGTGTTCATCTGAATTGATTTTTAAATGTACTGTTTTCCTGTCATTGTACTTCCAATCTGTTGCCCGTGTAAATAGAAAACAAAAATGTATGTAGAAATTTTGGAGGTGATTTTAGAACAGGTTGTCTAACCAGATGCAGCCGGTATTATACATTAAAACCCTCCCAGCAATTTTAGAAAAGGAAGGTACATATACCAGTGTCTTGCAAACTTTTTTTAGCCACGGCACACTAAACTAGGGGCCGTGTCTAGAGGGCCTTCGAGCATGCGTGTATGATAACCCATAATGCCACACGCATGGGGCTGGTGGGCAGTGGTAAAAGATGCTGCATATGATCCGAAGGTTGAGAGAGAGAGAAATGTTGGATGTTGCAGTAGAGGGGGGTGGGAGCTAATTCCCCTGGTAGCATAGGATGGTTTCGATCTATTGATCGCTAGGTTACGGGCCCAGCACGCTTCCGCTGCCATCTTAGGCCTTTAAAAAATTGTTGGCCTATGTATATTATTCTGGGGATTTCAGGGGGATCTGTCTTCACCTCTAGTATCATAGAGGGCTTAAATCCTCACCTGTACAGGTCTCTTTTTCTCCTCTTCCTTCCTCAGGAGGGAATGAGAGAAAGACAGATGAACAGTGAGAGATAGAGGAAGACATGTTGCCAATGGGGGTGGAGGAGAGAGGAAGAAAAGTTGAACTCATGGAGGGACAGAGAGAGATGTCTTCGATTCTGACCTCTCATTTTCTATGTATATCCAACAAGCTGCTAAGACCTGTCGCTTCTATCTCTTCAGTATCACCAAAATTTGCCCCTTACTCTCTGAGCACACTACCTGAACCCTTGTCCAAGCTCTCGTAACCTCACGCTTAGATTACTGCATTCTACTCCTAACTGGTATCCCTTAGTGGCGTCTCTCCTCCTTGGAATCTGTGCAAAACTCTGCTGTGCGACTCATCTTCTACCAACCTTGCTCTGGAGTACCGTATTTTCGCGGATATAACGCGCGCGTTATACGCGTTTTTACCTACCGCGCATACCCCCCGCGCGTTATATGCCTGAGCGCGGTATACAAAAGTTTTTAAACATAGTTCCCACCCCGCCCGACGCCCGATTCACCCCCCCAGCAGGACCGCTCGCACCCCCACCCCGAACGACCGCTCGCACACGCTCCCACCCGCACCCGCATCCACGATCGGAGCAAGAGGGAGCCCAAGCCCTCTTGCCCGGCCGACTCCCCGACGTCCGATACATCCCCCCCCGGCAGGACCACTCGCACCCCCACCCCGAAGGACCGCCGACTTCCCGACAATATCGGGCCAGAAGGGAGCCCAAACCCTCCTGGCCACGGCGACCCCCTAACCCCACCCCGCACTACATTACGGGCAGGAGGGATCCCAGGCCCTCCTGCCCTCGACGCAAACCCCCCTCCCCCCCAACGACCGCCCCCCCCAAGAACCTCCGACCGCCCCCCCAGCCGACCCGCAACCCCCCTGGCCGACCCCCACGACCCCCCCACCCCCCTTCCCCGTACCTTTGGTAGTTGGCCGGACAGACGGGAGCCAAACCCGCCTGTCCGGCAGGCAGCCAACGAAGGAATGAGGCCGGATTGGCCCATCCGTCCTAAAGCTCCGCCTACTGGTGGGGCCTAAGGCACGTGGGCCAATCAGAATAGGCCCTGGAGCCTTAGGTCCCACCTGGGGGCGCGGCCTGAGGCACATGGGCCCAACCCGACCATGTGCCTCAGGCCGCGCCCCCAGGTGGGACCTAAGGCTCCAGGGCCTATTCTGATTGGCCCACGCGCCTTAGGCCCCACCAGTAGGCGGAGCTTTAGGACGGATGGGCCAATCCGGCCTCATTCCTTCGTTGGCTGCCTGCCGGACAGGCGGGTTTGGCTCCCGTCTGTCCGGCCAACTACCAAAGGTACGGGGAAGGGGGGTGGGGGGGTCGTGGGGGTCGGCCAGGGGGGTCGCGGGTCGGATGGGGGGGCGGTCGGAGGTTCTTGGGGGGGGCGGTCGTTGGGGGGGGAGGGGGTTTGCGTCGAGGGCAGGAGGGCCTGGGACCCCTCCTGCCCGTAATGTAGTGCGGGGTGGGGTTAGGGGGTCGCCGTGGCCAGGAGGGTTTGGGCTCCCTTCTGGCCCAACTACACAAAGGTACGGGGAAGGCGGGTGGGGGTGTCGTGGGGGTCGGCCAGGGGGGTCGCGGGTCGGCTGGGGGACGGGCGGAGGTTCTTGGGGGGGGCGGTCGTTGGGGGGAGGGGGTTTGCGTCGAGGGCAGGAGGGCCTGGGATCCCTCCTGCCCGTAATGTAGTGCGGGGTGGGGTTAGGGGGTCGCCGTGGCCAGGAGGGTTTGGGCTCCCTCCTGGCCCGATATTGTTGGGGAGTCGGCGGTCCTTCGGGGTGGGGGTGCGAGTGGTCCTGCCGGGGTGGGGGGGGAATGTATCGGACGTCGGGGGGGGCATCAGGCTTTCAGGATGGGGACAGACCTTCAAGGGGGGACAGGACTTCAAGGGGGGACAGTGCACGGAAAATCAGGGGGGTGAACGGAGAGTCGGGACAGCGCACGGAAAGTCAGGGCAGTGCACGGAAGTCAGGGGGGGTGAACGGAGAGTCGGGACAGCGCACGGAAAGTCAGGGCGGGCGAAAGGAGCGTCGGGCATCATGCGCGGTATACCCGTGAGCGCGGTATACAAAAGTTTTTGTACATATCATCGTGATTTCTGCGCGCTATACCCGTGTGCGCGTTTTACACGGGTGCGCGTTATATCCGCGAAAATACGGTAATCTAATGAAATACTTTTTTACAGAAAGGGCGGTAGATGCGTGGAACAGTCTCCCAGAAGAGGTGGTGGAGACAGAGACTGTGTCTGAATTCAAAAGGGCCTGGGATAGGCACGTGGGATCTCTCAGATAGAGAAATAGATAATGGTTACTGCGGATGGGTAGACTAGATGTGACATTTGGCCTATGTCTGCCATAATGTCACCCCTCTCCTTAAGTTACTTCACTGGCTCCCTATCTTTCATTCATTTTTTTTTTTCTATACCATTCTCCCAGGGGCGTTCAGAACAGTTTACATTAATTTATTCAGGTACTCAAGCATTTTTCCCTGTCTGTCCCAGCGGGCTCATAATCTACCTAATGTACCTGGGGCAATGGGGGGATTAAGTGACTTGCCCAGGGTCACAAGGAGCAGCGTGGGTTTGAACCCACAACCCCAGGGTGCTGAGGCTGCAGCTTTAATCACTGTGCCACACACTCCCCTATCGCCTACAGTTCAAGATCCTATTGCTGACCTACAAATGTATTTATTCTGCTGCCCCTCAATATCTCTCCTCGCTTCTCTCGCCTTATATACCTCCTAGAGAACTCCATTCCTCAGATAAATCACTTTTAGCGTTACCCTTCTCCTCCACTGCCAATTCCAAACTTTATTCCTTTCATCTAGCTGCCCTGAGTTTGTCCATCAAGCCCCTTCCCTTGTTTATAAACCATACTGAAAACCCATCTTTTTGATATAGCTTTCAATCCTTAACCCTAAAATCCTAAGGTATAGACTTCCCATACCCCATGCAGGCTTTGTATAGGGAGGACAAGATGAACAGAGCAAGGGAATTTCAAGTCAAGCCTGTGTGCAGTGATAATTTGGAACAGTTAGACTCACTATCACCAGCATTATTAAAAGGCACCAACTAATGTTATAACTTTTGGTGCCTTACCCTAAAATGTGTTTATAATCTAGTACTATGGAAAAAAATTCCCCTGTGGCCTATATTGGAATGGCTTGGCTGCCATTTTATACCAGTGGTAGGTAGCAAAGAATATTCATGATATAGCTAAATATATATGATGAAATAGCTATGCATAATTCTAATATTTTTCTTATCCTGAAAACCAGCCCTGTTTGCAGCTTTGAAGTAGTGGAGTTGGCCACCTTTCTATATAAAGTATAAAAGCAATGGCCATTTGATTAGTTGAATACCCACTGATATTTATAATAAAGTTAATCACAGGTGCTTGTAGATGTCTGCAGGTTTTCCATAGCTTGCCTATGAGAATGAAGCCTCTTTTGTGGCCTGCCCCATAGAGCATAGCTGTATCCTTACTGTTCACAGTAGACAGTACTTAAATCTGTATTCAGTACCTTTAATTACCGTGAAGAGAAAAGCCTCAGGGAAAAAGCAACTTTCGAAAAGCTTAATTACTGGGAAATTCTATAAAGCTTTCAATTATACAATGCCATTTATATAGGTAATTTTATGTGAACAATAGACCATTTTCATGCAATTATATTCAACTAGAATGTTGCCTAAGAAAATCATTGAGCTGTCTTTTGAAGATAAAAATATCTGACACACACTTTTAGGATTAAAAAAAATACAGCCTAAACCTTCCTTAAAGTATCCCTCAGCTGATAAGGTTCTTATTGTGAAAACTAGACCTTTCACACTAAGGATGTGTGCATTCAGTTTATTAGCGCACTTTAAAAATGTAAAAGGCAATTCGATAAAGGGTACCAGGTGCTAGCATGCACTTGTCAGTGCTCTTTAAAGACCTGGCACCCAAGTTTCAGGCACATTTATGCACCAAACAACGAGATGCATGCCGGGATTCATGCTGTGCAATATATGCCACAAAGCATGTGCGAGCATTTATACATTATCTAATATACAGGTCCATTCTCAAAATGGTGGCCGTGATACTCATACCACAGTTTGGCGATGCGATGCAGACACCATCCTGTTGGCCAGGCTGTTGACACAACCTGGACACAGGATGAACTATGCCTGGCAAAGAATGCAGACCTGGCTCAATAAGAGTGCAAAGAGAACGGGGCAACAGAAGAAGGGTCTACTGCAGATCAACAAAAAGAAGTCAAAACAGTGGAGATGATGAAACAATCAAAGCAGTCTATGGCAGGTTTATTTCAAAAGGGAATGGGGACTTGTATACTGCCTTTTTTGTTGGCTGTGGTATTCAAAGTGGCGGGCCTGGAAGATTAAGTAACTTGCCCAGGATCACAAGTAGCTACACTGGGATTTGACCTCACAACTCTGGGGACAGAGTCAGCAGCTCTATCAGTTGAGCTACAGCCCTTCCTCCACAATTTGTGTTTCGGCTGCTAGGCCTGCATCGGGTCAGAATTTTGACATAGTCACTTCAATTAAGATCTTGGGGGGGGGGGGGGGTGACATTAGATCGTTACTTAACTTTAGAAGACCACACTGATATAATGAGAAAAAAAAGTTTCGTGATTCTCTGCAAACTTCGAACCATAAAAAAATATTTGGACTTAGTATCTTTCAGATTAGTAGTTCAGTCTCTAATTCTATCTGCCCTTGACTATTGCAACATCATTTACTTGGCATCTTACAAGAAAATTTTAAACCGTTTTCGAGTGATACAAAATACGGTAGTGCGCTTAATCTTCGGATAAAAAAAATGTGACCATGTGAGTCCTTTCTATCAGTAGCTCCATTGGTTGCCATTTGAAGCGAGAATTTTGTTCAAATTTGGCTGCATCTGTTCTAAAGATCTCTTTGGTCGGGCTCCAGGATACCTATCTTCCCAATTTAAGTTGTATAAGTCAAATAACAATACTCAAAATGACTGTTTGTTCATGCATCCATCTGTAAAAGCTTGTTGTTACAACAGATTTCTAGGTAAGACTTTTGCTTTTCAGTTAGGAAAAATGAATTCCTGGTTAAGCTCTTTGATTCCACAAACTTACTTGTTTGATAAGTTTGTAACATGATTATTCCTCTAACCCTGTTTACATGTATATTTCACTAATTGTACAGTCCTTCTTGATTGTGAACTGCCTGGAACTCATGGTTGGGCAGTATACAAGAATAAAGATTATTATTATGAGTTCATAAAGCAGCCTAGAAAGTACAGAATGTACAGTGCCTCTGTGTGTTTATCTGGGGGAGGGAGAGGAGCTTATGTTTGGGGTCTTTGCTGGTTGGGTAGGGTTGGGGAGATGGGAGGTGGGGATGGCTGCTTTTGTTTTGTTGTAGTGTTGGATGCTGGTTCTTTTGATTCTGTTCTATTCCTTGGTGTCTGTTGTTTGGCATTCACAATGAAAAAGATTTGAACATAAGAACGCCAAGCTGATTATACTAACGTAAAAGCTGGCTGTGAGCAGTATTGTTTTATAAAAAGTGAAAAGAGTGCAGCCATTTCCAGAGATATAAGTGCTATCGTAGGACAAAGCAGGAGAAATGGCTGAGGAAGGGTTGTTGCAAGGAATCGGCGATATCAGCAACATCTCTCCATTCTGGTCTAACAACATAAGAGTTGCCACACTGGGAAAGACAAAAGGTCCATCAAGCCCAGTATCCCGTTTCCAACAGTGGCCAATCCACTGTAGACCTCCTAAGGCTGCAAAATGTTTGGCAGAAAGTGATAGCAGTAACCTAGTGCCAGACCTGTGCCCTTTCAACCAGAGCAAGAGACCTCTACATAAGAAGTCAGTGGTGTATTCATAGCATGGGTGTCGTGATCTGGAATGGCGCATGTTACACTAAACTCTGATGGAATAGCAGAACATAGGTATGCAATGTTCAGGTTTGGCTATAGCTGGATGTCAGGACATTGCTAGGCCCCAACAGGCCCCAAGTGTGCACAGCTACAATTATAGGACAGGCTGCTTCCAGCTATCTGTAGTAATGCACCATAGGGATCGACCTTTTGTGCGTGTGCTATGTATTGAGGGCAAATAAGGCACCTGCAAGAGTGGGAGCTGATGTAAGGGGGACCCAGGGGAAGCTGCTAGAGTGCAGCATTTCACTTGGCCTGATGTATGTAGCCTAGACAGGACATATGCAGCCTTCAAGAGTCCTTTTTAAATTCGCATGCTTCTGCTACAAATCGGTAAATGGTTTTACACCAAGCTACATCAACCCCCACTTTAACCTCTATCACATAAACAAGAAATCCCGTAGAACTCAACTGTTCGCCTTCCCCTCGCTAAAACTCTGTCACTTTAAAAAATTCATAGACAAAACTTTCGCCTACCAAGCAGCCAAGCTCAACCCATGGCTGGCCCAAATGATACTCGAGGCCCCCTCCTACTTCGACTTCAGAAAATCACTCAAAACTTACCTATTCAGCAAACAAGACCCCTAACGGCCCCACCCGTTCACATTATCACCTCGCCCCCCCTTCCTCCCCCCCCTGCTCTCCCCCCCCCTCTTAATAGTTTCTCTCTTCCCTATCTTCAACAAGCTCCCTCCATCCTCAGTCAATTTCGGTTTTTACTTGTTACATAATTGATTGTTTGTAAATCTGCTTGTAAACGTAGATCCTAATCTAATTGATGTAAACCGCCTAGAACTCGCCGGGTATGACGGTATATAAAAAATAAAATTATTATTTTATTATTATTATTATTATTATTATTCCATGTGCTAAATGTGCCAACATATCACTAGTAGACAGCACAGAAAGTTCTGGTGACAGATTTGGTAGGGCGTGAAGTGTATCATATCCAGCCACAGACAACCTAATTATACGGTATCCAAGATGCCCCAGTGGATTATTTGTCACTCCACCTTTTAACCCCCTTCCCCCATGCTTTTTTACAAAGAGAGAAGAGCTCATGAAAAAGGTTACCAGATGCTCGGATTTACCTGGACATTTCTTTTTAGAAGGGATGTCCGGGTGTCAGACGGCTTTTCAAAACCCGACACTTGGTCCAGGTTTTGAAAAGCAGATCACGTCGGGAGGGGCATCCTCGCATGTGCGAATGCCATCCCGACTGATGAGAACAGGCTGAGGGGGGCAGGGCTAGGGGTGAGTCTGGGGCATGGCATGGGCGTAATAGGGAGGGGATGGGTAGAACTGGGCGGGCCTGGGGGGGGCGGGTCTATGAGTCTGAATTTTACATAAGTAAAATCTGGTAACCCTATGAAAAGGCCAGGTACCTGCAGCAGCTCTGGCTGCAATAGCTGCAGAATGTCCACTTTAGAGCCCACCCCTGACCAGAAACCCACCAACATTAAATATAAAACATTTTGGTTTTAATTAAAGCCATGCTGGGCACTACTACAGTGCTCAGGATGGTTTTAATGAAAAAGAAAAAGGTTTATATTTAATGTTGGTGAGTTTCTGGGTGAGGATGAGCTCTAGTGTGCCCAGGATGGTTTTCATTTTTTTTTTTTTTTAATTTTAATATTTTGTTAGGGGGGGACTGATGCTAGAGAGAAGGAGAGGGCATGGCTGGCATTAGACTAGGAGGGGTGAGGAGGGGATAAAGGGTAGGGCTAAGCTGATGCTGTGCTACAGGGCGGGGGAGGGGAGTAAGGGAGGGAAAGGCTGATTCCTGGCTACATGGATGGATGGGGGGGGAGGTAAGGCTGATTCTATGCAGATAGAGGGGTAGCAAGGGAAATACTGGGCTACAGAGTGGTTTGGGGGAGTAGAGAAGGGTACAACTGATTCCAGGCTACAGGACAATTTCTAAGTTTTGGTCCTTTATTCTGTAATTGAGGGTTGATTTGTGTTCTGCTTGTGACTGGCATATAGTTTGTGTGGAGATCTATATGAATCTGAGTTGTCTGGCCTTTTAAGTGGGACATATATTGCTTTTGTGTATATTCACTGCTGCCTTTTTAAAGGTACTGTTATTGGTATTTGTATGTTCAGAATTAGTGTTATGGTTGAAATATACATTGAGAAGCTTCTTTGCAGGTTTTAACTTTATTTCACAAGTATCTGGCAGTGCCCGCCCATATAAGCTCTGGGCCTGTCCAAAATGTCAGGTCACTATCCTCAACATCCAAAATATAAAGACAAAGGATGTAAATTTTCAAAATTGACATATTTCAATCACTAAATTGAAAATGGGAAACATTTTTCCTACCTTTTGTTATCTGGTGACTTTACTTTTCTGATCATCTTGTTTCCTCTATGTTCAACTCTGTTTCCAGGGCTTCCTTATCCATTTGCTGTTTCTTTCCTATCCTTCATGGTTTGCACTACATCTGTCTTTAGCACTGAATTTTGATATTCAGCTTTCTTCCATTTGTCAGCCTCCATCTCAAGTATATCCACCTTTCCATTTCTTCCCCTCTCCTCCATCCATCCAGCATCACTGTTCTTCATTCTTGTCTGTTCCCCATGTCCAATAATGCCTTTCTATGTTCTTGGCGCTATGCTCTTTTCCAATCCATCTCTTTATTGTGTCTCTTTCTATATCCAGGTTCTCCTCCCTTTTTTCTGCTCCCTGTGACCCTGAGCAAGTCACTTAATTCTCCACTGCCCCAGGTACATTAGATAGATTATGAGCCCACCAGGACAGATAGGGAAAATGCTTGAAATACCTGTATGTAAACCGCTTTGAGTATGGTAAAATTACAAAAAAAAAAGGTGGTATAAAAGTCCTTCCTTTTTCACCCACATCCTATAAGAAACATGTCACCTCCCCATGTCCAGGTTCTCTTCTTTCTCTCCTTTTCTCCTGCATTCTGCAGTAAGCAGCCCCCCTGGCTCCCACCTCAGCCTTACATCACTCATTCTGGCTCTCCCTATCCTGTGTCTCCCTGCTCCCCTCCCCCTTCCCCTGACACTTCTGCTCAGTCCATACTGATATTTCTTTTTCTTTCCCCACCCTCCATCCCCTCCCTACTTCATGAGTTCTGCCTGCCTATTTTAATCCCACCCACCTAACGGTCTTAAAAACAATCATCTTCTTCCTGGCAGCAATTTATCCAGGCTCTCTCTGGCCAATCCTGAGTGCCTTTCTTCTGCAGCAATATCCTTTAGTGTTCTTCAATACTAAGTCCATGGCCTATATTCAGCAGCAAATTAAAAAATAATTACGACTGCGCAGGCTGCCTAAAAGGTCCCTGAGGACCATCATAGGCTTGCAAGTCTTGCATTGAAGAACGCTGCACTAGGTGGTCTATTGGAGTTATAGGGGCTGGTGTAATGTTCACAGTGTCACCTTTTTAATGGATAAGTTTGTCCCTCTTTCAGTCCTGGGAATTATTGAGGTTATGATATCAGAGCATGCTTTTGTACAAGTTTGTTCTTGGAGGGGCATAATCAAAAATGTGCCTAAGTCTGAGGTTGGATGTTTTGTGCAAGATGTCCATAAACCCAGCAGGAAAAAATGTCCATTTTCAAAGCTGCCAAACGTCTCTCTTTTATTTTTGAAAATGAGCTAGGTATAAATTTTGATCCTTAGGATGTCTACCTTTTTTTTACCTATTTTCAAAAATAAAAATGTCCATGTGAAAAATATACAAAAGCAAGTTTTATAGATGTACCCACCAACTGCCTTGTCTGATTGTGGCAAAAGGAATCCCCATCAGCTGAGCCACCAGGAATCCCTGAAACTGACTCAGTTGATGGGAATTCCACTGCCGCGATCAGCTGATGGGAAGTCCATGGGATTTTTTTTTTACTCTTTGGGGGAGAAGGGGGGGTGGGTAAAGAGAGGGTCATGATTTAAATCTTCCAGTGGTCTTCTTGTCAGTTTGGGCACTTTTGTGAAACTTAGACGCAACTCAAACAGGCCTAACTGCCGGTGTATGTTCCTTCTAGGAAAGCTTTGATTATGGCTGGGGTATGTCCAGGTTGAAGCACGCCCGATTCCCGCCCAAAGCTCACTTCTCAATACATCCCTTTGCTCTCTCGATGCACAGCAGCTTAGAAGTGCTACTGCATGTCCAGAAAGTTTGTTTTGATTATCGGCACTTGGATATCCCTGCTATTAGAACGTCCAAGTGCCGACTTAGGCTGTTTCTTGGATGTTTTAAAGTTTTGATTATGAGCCCCACAGTGTTTAGCAGTAAAGGGATTATGTGTTGACCTTACCAAGATTAAATCAAAATATTGATATAATTTTAGTTTGTTATAATATCAGACAGGTTTTAGAACATGTTGCAGGATCTGAAGTGTGATGAGGCGGTTGTCTTGTAGCAGACATTTTTTTGTCTGATTAGGTTTAAATTATATGATACTGGATCTTGGGTTTTTAAATACAGTTGAATTGTTTTAGGTGTGTATGTGGTTTAGTGTTCTTTCATTTCAACATCTGGAAGTGGTTATTGCATCCTGCTGCTCTGGTGAATCGCTCTGTGTCCCCTGAAGAAGGAGTCATCCATACGCCGAAACTGGGATCGTTGTTGGAACCATTGTTTGTAATAAAGATTGATCATTGATTGAAAAAAAACATCTCCTTTGCCTTTTCTTTGTTTGACTGTCTGTATACCAAGGCGAGATGTCCTTCTGTTTGCCTGTCTGATATTATTGTTTAAAATATGAAACATACCGTGATACAAAAATCCATTTTTAATTTCATGTGAAGTATTACTTGTCAAAAGTAACCAGCAGCCCTTCACCATTGTACCAGATTTATAACCCAAATGTACCAGGAGGGAAATCTCATTGGCCTTAATTCTCACTCTTTAGGATAGACCATGCTTGGCATCTCTGCAGTCTGGTCCAGCATCTTTCCTTCCCTCCATTCTCTTAGTCCAGCAGTTTCCTCCCCCTTCTCTACTTCAGAAAAAAAAATAAAAAAGCATTATTGATGTGATGCTGCTGTTTAAATTGGCTCTACCAGTTCTGCTTCATCTGATATGAATTTCCTGTTTTTAAGGTGCAGGACCAGCAGAGTCATCATTAGTATGACCTAGAATGGTTATGTGCCTTTATGCTACATTTGTTTCAGCAGAAAACAGCTTGGCTGACAGGGGGCTAAGAAAGAATCACTGAAGGAATTTAGGGGGTAGGGGGGGAGAAGCATCCATAAAAAGTTTGCCCGGGGCTTCAAATGCCTCCTCTCTCCCCAAAAAAATAAAATGGCAGGAGGGATGCCCACTCCCCTCTCCCATCACCACCACCCCTGCCATTGGTTTGGCCAATCAGGGACTTTCTTAGGCTTCTCCCTAAGGAAGTCCCTGATTGGCTCAAATGCCTCAGGCCCCTCCCAAGGAAGGAGCCCGAGGCACCTAAAATCAATTTCTAGACCACATAACCATTAAGTTTTATGCAGTTAACAAAAAATTAAATAATGGACTACAACTGATTATAAGAGAAACCTGTGAATTAGATGTTAATTGCTCAAAAATCTAGAAAACAAGTAAGTTTTTAGTTGTTTCCTAATATTTATATAGGAAGCAGAGGGCAATAACAGTTGTTTGAAGTCCTTATCCCATGTAGCTGCTTGATATGAAAGAATACACTCATGATATTTCTTAAATTTACAGCCCCTAATAAGCAGAAATGTAAAAAGAGCATGAGTTCTATGAGAAAGCCTTTGTGTCGAGATACAGAAGGAATTAGCTAAATAATACGGAACTTGACCTACGGATACTTTTTAATAGAAACAGACCAATTTAAAAAATGATACATGCCTCTATAGGTAATCAGTGCAATTCCCGATAAAAAGGGGTAATGTGGTAAAATTTCCTTAGACCGAATATAAGTCTTACTGCAGCGTTCTGGATGATTCTTAATCTAGAGCAGCGGTCTCAAACTCACGACCCACACAATCTGGGCAACTCGCAATCTGGGCAACTGCAACTGGGCAACCCAATCCCACAATCTGGGCAACTGTCTGCTGCTGTCACATATGCTGGGACTCCTGCCTTCATGTATCTGCTGGATACGCGAAGGCAGGAGTCCCAGCATACACGACGGTAGCAGGCAGTTGCAAGTCAGCTGACGCTGGCGCAATCTCGTACACTGAGCAGGAAGAGAAGCTTCGGCGTTGGCATCAGCTAACTAGCAACTTCCTGCAGCTGCATCATATGCCTGGACTCCTGCCTTCACATATCTGCCGAATACGCGAAGGCAGAAGTCCCAGCATACGATGCGGCTGCAGGAAATTGCTAGTTAGCTGACGCCGACGCTGGAGCTTCTCTTCTTGCCCAGTGTGCACCAATTACTGCTTGACAAGGGGAGTAGGGGAAGAAGGAAGGGAGAAGGGGTACTGCTGGACAATGGGACAATGGACAATGGAAACAGGGAAGGGAGAAGAGGTACTGCTAGACAAGGGGAGGAGAGGAAGAAGGAAGGGAGAAGGGATACTGCTGGACAATGGGAACAGGGGGGAAGGGAGAAGGGTTACTGCTGGATAGGGGAGGAAGGGGTACTGCTGGACAAGGGGGAGGTAAAAGGAAGGGAGAAGAGGTACTGCTGGACGGCAGAAAGAGAGGGAAAGGAAAGGTGCTAAACACTGGAGGAGAGGGTGAGATGGTGCATGGGGAGAGAGCATGTTGGGTAGGGGAGTGTAAAGGAGGGATGCCACTGAGGGAAGAGAGAGAAAGCATGCAGGAGGCAGAAAGTGTTGGACTCATGGAGAGGGCAAGATATATGGGGAGGACAGAAAGGAGGGAAGGAGAAATGTTACACTGTGGAAGGGGGAGGGGGGAAGAGAGTGAAAAGTTGGACTCGTGGAGGGAGAGAAAGCGATGTTTGTTTGAGGGAAGGAGGATCAGAGAAGAAGCATGCAGGAGGAAGAGAGAGAAAAATGTACTGGTGGAAAGGAGGGGGAAATGTTGGACTGGGGGGGGCAGAAAGGAGGAAGGGAAGGAAGATGGACTGCAGGGGGCAGAAAGGAGGAAGGAAAAGAGAAATGTTACATTGGAGGTGAAGGAGTGAAGGAGAGAGATGGGAATGGAAATAGGGAGGGAAGGAGAGAGAGATGGGAAGGGAAGACATGGAAATGTAGATTTTGAGAAGAAAAGGGAAAAATTGAATGTTAAGTTAATGCCAAAGATGGATACAAGGCAGAACGTGAAGATGGGAGAGAAAAACAGTCAAAGGAAAAGAAGGCCCTGGAAACATAGTTAAAAGCACAGAAAAATGAAGTCAGCAGACAACAAAGGTAGGGAAAATATTTTATTTTCAGTTTAGTGATTGAAATGTGTCAGTTCTGAGAAAGGAAAGATGTTAAACTTTAACTGTGAGGGCCGTAGAAAAAAATAGGGTATTTGGAGGTTCCGCAGAAAAAATAGTTAATGTCTTATTAAAGAAATGACAATTTTGCATGAGGTAAAACTCTTTATATTTATAAATCTTTCCTTTAACAGTTAAAGGAAAGATTTATAAACTATAAAGAGTTTTACCTCATGCAAAATTGTCATTTTTTTTTTAATAAGACACATCCACTGACCCTCAACCTTGCATTTAAGAATACTGGTGTAGAAGGACTGAGGTTGAGATAGACACTGAAGAATGACAGTCTCTGGTATCCAGAGCTGAGACTGTGATGTCATAATGCCTCATTCCACCAATGCCTAAGAGCCAACCTCATCAGTGATGTCGCAATGGCTTGACTATCCTATACTTGGCTCACATAAGAATCGGAGTATGCATGGGCACAGCCACTGACCTTTAAGCCTTGCATTGAAGAATGCTGGTGTAGAAGGACTGAGGTTGAGATAGACACAAAAGAATGACACGGGATTGTTATCCGTGAAATGAATTTTGTCACTGTGTCATTCTCTACTTCTCTCTATTAATTAAAATAACAGATATTTGTGTGTAGAACATTTTTACTGGACTATGAATCTGATCCCTTTAGACCTAGAATCAAATTAGTCTACCTCATATCTAAGATGGAATGGGACGATTCATCACAGTCATTTCATTGCAAGACGTTTCATTGCAGTTGCACTAAAATGGCCACGCTGAATCGTCCCATTCCGATCCCGAACCCGGAGATTGCTATTCACATTTTGAAGGTATAAACTTTGTAGTGGTTGCTCAGACCGTTGCTTTTAGTTGACATATAAGGGAAATGTAAAGAAGACCTGTGGTTTTGTGTTCTCTAATTTGTAATTGCTCACTCTGTTCTCTCTCTCTCTCTGTTCCTCGTCCCTCCCCAAACACATTGCTTTTAAGTCCAGGGAGAGGTGCCAGATCATGGAGAGGGGGGAGGGTATAATTCTTTTGGAGGGGAAGCATCGCCCCCCAAATGCCTGTCACCTCCATTATATGCAAATCTCTCTCATGCATATTCATTAGGGTTATCCCAAAAACCTGACTGGCTGGTGGTCCTCCAGGACAGGGTTGGGAATCACTGTTCTAGACCCATCTGATGAACCCTCCAAAGTTCACCAGGTTTGATAGATGTCTGCATTGTCAAAGGGTATGTCCCTTTCAGAGGTTCAACTTTAAGAAGTTAGAAACATATATATGAAAACATCCTTGCAGTTGACATGTAATGCTTATTATACTATAAATACCTCCAACAAAAGAAAAAGAAAGTTGAGGGGACATTTTCAAAAGGATGTCCAGGTCAGTATTTAGAAATATCCAGCTCATAACATCCAAAATGGACATACATCTTACACATAATTTTCAACAGGAAATACCTGAGATGCATGTCCATGTGCTAATGATGTCACGCATGAACAGCCATTTTATAAAATGGAACCTCCAACATATGAACGGCAAAAAAGTATGAACAAGGATGTCTGGCAGCATTCTTAGGTCGAAAGCCACACAGACATCCTTGCAGAGCAGCTTAGTGGTTAGTGCGGTGGACTTTAAACCAAGGGACCCAGTTCAAATCCTACTTTAATTCTTATTTTTAAATGTGAGCCCTCCAGAAAAAATATATACGGTACCTGAATACATACCACTTCAATAGTATTAAGGCTTCCAGATGGCTTAGTTTTAGGGCTCCTTTTACTAAGGTGCGCTAGCATTTTTAGCGCGCACTGCATTGCCGCGCACGCTAACCCCACGCTACGCGCCAAGAACTAACGCCAGCATCTAGCGCCCGCGCTAAAACCACTAGCACATCTTAGTAAAGGGAGCCCTTAGTTACTGAAAGTTATATCAAAAAAGGTGGGTTTTCAGTCTGCTTTTAAACAAGGGAAGGAAAGGAGCATTATCCTTGCACTAACCAGTTAGTGTATGGTAATGTAGATACATTAATTAGTTATTGCAGAAATGCCCACTCTCAGCCCCTGATACAACCCTTCAAAAAAAAAACCAAAAAATTTAGTGTGTGGTAGGCATGTACATATTCAAAAACTTCAAAACATATAGCCTCAATTAGAATTAGTATATATTCTTTTATGACCTCAGCAGTACAAACTGTGAGAAAGTTTTCATTCACAGTATAATTTGCACTAAAGTCTTCATCGGTCAAAATTTTCTATCAAATCTTATTTATTTAATTTATTCATTTTTATTTATTTTTTCAAAATAAGTTAAGAAAAAATACTCATCTCTTTATCAGAGCATAGCAAGGGTTCTTCACCGACATAGGCTATGTTTCGCCACATAAGGCTTTATCAAGGTAATCCCCTTTGTTATGCCGATTCCACATGTACTGCCATCGTTATAGTTTGATTCCCTATGTTTGATAGCCTATGTCGGTGAAGAACCCCTGCTATGCTCTGATAAAGAGATGAGTATTTTTTCTTAACTTATTTTGAAAAAATAAATAAAAATGAATAAATTAAATAAATAAGATTTGATAGAAAATTTTGACCGATGAAGACTTTAGTGCAAATTATACTGTGAATGAAAACTTTCTCACAGTTTGTACTGCTGAGGTCATAAAAGAATATATACTAATTCTAATTGAGGCTATATGTTTTGAAGCTTCTTGGATTTTTGGCCTTATAAAGATATATACTATTGCCTTATATACTTGCATATTCAAAAACTACCATGTGATGCTCTAGCACTTCCCATAGTAGTCCTTTTTCTGATGGATTGTTTTCAAGGTGGATCATTGGGTTTCCCCATTTTTCTTTGTTGTGCAGTTCTTTTTCTGATGCATTAGGTGTGTGTTAGCACTTAATGCAGCTTGGTAAATGAGCTCCAAAGTCTCCTTGTGCAGATTGTGCTAAAGCAGCATGAGTTTAGAGGCAGAATAATAATATCTTAAAGGTAGCCCATGTTGATAACTATGCCCCTTAGGGACTGATGCTAAAGTACATCAGCATAAGGTGGGGGGGGGGAGGGATTGTAACATCCAGGTCAGTATGTTCACAATTCCTCTGGTATTTTACAAAAGGCACATAGAACTTTGATCAAATATGTAAAACAACAGAACATACACGTGTGTTTGCTGCTATATCCAACAGGCACGCACAGTGGCGTAGCAAGGGTGAGAAGCACCCCTCCCCCGCCCTCATCTCCACCCCCGGCTCCTTCTCCGATCCCGCCTGCTTCGCGTGCCCCCTTCTCCGTACTTCTAGTTGTAGTTGCTGCTCACGGCGGTCAACAACGTGCTCCTCGCGACCCCGTCAGCTCTCGCTCTGATGTCACTTCCTATGCACGGAACCCAGACGTGACATCAGCGGGAGAGCCGACAGGGTCGCGAAGAGCATACTGTTGACCGCCGCGAACAACAACTTCAATTAGAGGTATGGGGGAAGGGAAGGGGGGACACGCACGTGAAAGGGAGGAATGGGAAGAGGAGGGGTGGAGAAGAGGATGGGTTGTGGCGCCCCCACCAATATAGTGCCCAGGGCGGACTGTCCTCCCCCTTACTATGCCACTGGGTACACATAGAAAAAAAAAGAGAGGACAGACAACCAAGAGAGGCTGAAGTAAAGAAGAGCCAAGGTGCAGGAAACCATAGAACATCGATACCATAAACCACAAGAACAGAGGAAAATGTTAAAATGCACATTGGCTACCTGTCGAACATAGAATTAGTTATAAAATTCTATTACTTACATTCAAGACACGCCAAAGTAACCAACCTGAATTTATCAATAGCTTGCTAATCCCCTACTGTCCATCTAAATCACTCCCCTCTATGACACAAAACCTTTTTGCTGTCCCATCTCTAATGCATATTAACACGATAAGATCAAATAACTTTGCAGTGACCGCACCATCTCTTTGGAACTCTACTCCCAATTACCTTCGTGAAGAATCACCTTTGCTTCATTTTAAAACAAAGCTGAAAGTATTCTTGTTCCAAGATGCTTTCGAAACCTAATTGCCCTTGTAAGGGCAAAACACTTGCTGACTGCTGTTGGCAACACCCTTCTCTCCCCGTCGTTCATCCCTTATTTGTTTTCCTTCTCAAAATATTGTAGTTCTTCCCCTTCTCCATCTGTTCCCATTTGTCTTAATCTGAGTTTTATCTTGTCCTAAATTCTCATGTTGTTTTTAATTGTCAAGCCATAACTTTGTTTTATCTGTTGAAAGCTATATTTTTATTGTACACCGCTCAGAAGTTTGATTGATTATAAGTGCTTGGTTGATTATCATCATTTGTTTATAAAATGTATTGCACTTTTTGTTGGCATTAAAAACTAAATAAAGTTAATAAATAAATAAATTTTAAATAAACTTGAAACTTGAGGACAAAGGGATTGAGGGGTACAGATAGGAGTAGAGGTAGGTTATAGGGATAGGAGTGAGAGGCAAGTTATAGGAATAGTCAGGGACCACTGATCAGGCAATAGGCCTGATGGGCCACCGCGGGAGCGGACCGCTGGGCGAGATGGACCTCTGGTCTGCCTCAGCGGAGGCAACTTCTTATGTTCTTACCTAACAGGGCTTATATAACTCTGGCACATATCCCCCCTCCCCAAAGTCAGCAAAGATTTGGGGGGCCTCTGTAAAAGCAGCAGGGTATGTCATTGGTTGAGAAAAAGAAAAAAAAATCAATATTGTTAAAAAAAAAACAACAACCCAATACATCCATGTTTTGCCTAGATGCCCATATCAGGAGTAACAAAACAAGCAAGCAAAAACAGTGTTAAGATCAGTTAATAAAATATAACAAACCTACAGAGCAGTATTTGCCCGGAAGCACTTTGCAGTGAACAGAAATCTAGTTTACCAGCAGAAGTCCCGACATGCAAATGTAACTTGCGTAATAAAACTATTTTAAAGCTTTTTCTCTATTCTTGTGACTTGTGCTATCAATTTGTTGTGGTTTCTTGTGGGGGGAAAACAGGGCAACATAATCTAGCAGTTCCCATGTAAAAGTGTAAATGATTATGACAGTAGCAATTTTGCAATTTTCATGTATTTACTCGTATATGTATAATTAGCAAGTGTTGAAAACCATTTTGTAGAACTAGCAGTAATTAACGAGCAAGGTCAACAAAAGTTGTTTTTTTTCCCTAAGAGACAGAAACCTAAAATTGGGGATTAAGGATAGCTAACAATTTTATCAAGGGCTAGAGTAGGATCAGAATCAGTAAAACACAAAATACTCTACTCTCATCCAAAGAGGTCAAAATCACTGCCTGAAAAATCTTTTCAAAAAGTGGAGCAAAAAGATCTCAGTGATCACAGCACTCCGCTCAATTCAAGCTATTGCCAAGTAGTTGAGCGAGTACACACTAATCATCGGTTGAAAAAAAACCTCCACTCATGAATAATACACACAGTGATTTTAACGAACAATGGGAAAACCTTACAATCACTATTTGTATTACCATATTTTCACGCATATAACGCGTGCGTTATACATGATTTTTACAAACCGTGCATAACCTTGCGCGTTATACGCGTGAGCGCGTTAGCCCCTTTTTTTTTACATAGTTCCCCCCCCCCGACGTCCGATTCACCCCGCAGGACCGCTCGCACCCCCACCCCGAAGGACCGCTCGCGCTCGCACATACACCCGCACCCCCACCCCAAAGGACCTCTCGCACCCCCACAGCCTCCCCCCCCATCATGTAGAAGCTGCCTACCGTCATCCTGCTGCTTCCTCTGCCGGCGGTCCTGCACCTTCTCTTAGCCCTGTGTCTACGCTGCTTCCTCTTCCGGCGGTCCCGCCCTTTCTCTGATGTCATTCGGGGTGGGGGTGCGGGTGCGGGTGCGAGCGCGAGCGGTCCTTCAGGGTGGGGGTGCGAGCAGTCCTGCAGGGGGGTGAATTGGACGTCGGGGGGGCATCAGGCTTTCAGGGTGGGGACATGACTTCAAGGGGGGACAGGACTTCAAGGGGGAGAGGAGAGTCGGGGTGGGCGAAAGGAGAGTCAAGGGGCAGCCAGAGGAGAGTCGGGGCGGGCTAAAGGAGAGTCGGGCTGGTCAGAGGAGAGTCGGGGCGGGCGAAAGGAGAGTCGGGCAGCGACTGGAGAGTCGGGGCGGCATGCGTGGTATACGGGTGTGCGCGGTATATAAAAATTTCTTTACATACATTACAGTTTCCCGCGCGCTATACCCGTGTGTGCGTTTTACACGGGTGCACGGTATATGAGTGAAAATACGGTACTTCTAAGTGAAGTTTTATTATGCATGTGTTGGGAGGGAGAAGGCCCATCATTCGCAGAACGCAGCCCTTTAGGCAGGAGGGAGTGGACATCAGAAGGTATGGGGGTGTTGGGTGATGTGTGTGGGGGTACTGCCTGATGTTTGGAGTGTCATGTGTTGGGGGGTCCAGGAATGTTGGGGGGTGTAGGGCTCCAGCTGATCCTAATAGGGGAAATCCCCTTCAGCTGAACAAAACTGGCTCAGCTGATGGGGATTTCTCTAGCAAGATCAAATCAATATGCTATTTTCCCCCCATCTCTGGGTGGTGGGAGGGGCTCATGACTACTGGGGGGGGTTAAAGTGGAGTCATGTTTTAAACCCTCTAGTGGTCATCATGTCAGTTTAGTCACCTTTGGGGCACTTAGACCTGTTTAACTTTGGTCTAAGTCCCGGCGTGTAAGTTCCGCCTAGGATATCCTGGAAAAGCTTTGATTATTGCTTCAGGTCGCCCATAGCACACCTCCCAATATGCCGCTTTGAGCTCTGGACACACAACAGCTTAGAAGTGTTGCTGAATATCCAGAAAGTTTGTTTTGACTATTGGCACTTGCAAGTCCGAGTGCCAACTTAGGCAGGTTTTTGGACGTTTTAAAGTTTTGATTATGCCCCTCCTAGTTTTTACAGAATAATATCAACATTTAGCAAAATTTATATTTCTCTCAGCTATTTTGTTTTCTGTTTTCTGAACACTGAAAACAGAAACTAGAGGGCAGTCTAGTTTAAGTGCATCAAAAAATCCAAGAAATGTACTGTATAAAATAGATTTTTATGTGGACATAGAGAGCAATGGGGTAGCTACAGGGGCAGCCGATGTTCCCTCTAACGTGAGCCTGTGAGTGATCACTCATAGTTTTTGTGAGTATCGCTCACAGATTTCAAACTTTCGCTCATTCGGGGGGCCGTTCTGCTCTGGTGCACTTTCGGCTGTGTCGGTCCTCTGGCCCAGCAGCCTGTTTGGATTCTGCCTTTGAGGCATCTTCTACTGCAAGATCCCCCCCCCCCCACACCAATGTTTTCCAGATAAAATTTTGAGAAATTGCAGAAGAATGTATTCGGTCATTTAATTTTTGTAAATGATGCATATGATCGTGTTCTGTTTTGGGGCTAGATGCACTAAAAATACCGGTTGGATCGCTCTTAGCCAATTCTCTGGTCGATTCTCTAGCAGTGATCGATGCGCTATCAAGTTTGCATACAAATGATTTGCATGGAGGTGCAAATCATTTACATGCAAACATGGCCGATCAATCGCTCAGTAAGCGATTGACACGTGCAAATCCCTAACAGCTGTGAGAGGGGAAGCAACTTCCTGTCACTGTTGTTAGGGCTTCTGTTTTTTTATGGCACAGATATTGTATGTGTATGTTACACGGGCACAATCTATCCTATTAAAAAGAAAAAACAACCCCCCTAGCGCTATGGCCACCCCTGCACCAGACAACCTGAGCCTCCGTTCTGCATGGCTGGAAGAAGTGAGCATTCCTCTTGCCGTTTTGGGGGGATTTGGGGAGGACAGTGGCTCGGGGGGGGTATGGTGCAGGGGGGGGCCAATGCAGCGGGGTGTTCTGTGTGGCAGGAGGGAGTGGGCATCCCTTCTGCCATTTTTGGAAGGTTCGGATTGGGGGTACCTGGCGCGGGGGGGGGGGGTAATTTTCTCTCATGCTGCGTTTGTCAGTGCTCATTTTTTTAATGGGACAGATATTTTGAATGTGTAACATATGCAAAATATCTGTGCCATTGAAGAAAAAAATGAAAAAGAAAAACAGGCAAACCTGTCAGTTTTTCCAATCGCTAAAACACCATTTTATAGGGGGGAATAGCCAAGCGATGTTAGTGCATCAATTGCTTGGCTACTTTGCATGAGGTTTTAGCTAATTTGCATGGCTGGATCGGAAAATGGGTGATCGAGGGGAAAAACACGCGGTGGGCCGTTTTGTACGTCGCGTCGGTAAAAGTGACCGTTGCTAAAGCTGTGAAACCAGGTTTAACGACGATCGCTGACTTTAGTGTATCTAGCACTTTGAGACAAGAAAACTGTTTCTATGCTTACAAATTAGAAATGCAATATCTTAAATGGTACATGTGGTGCTTCTTAAAATGTTAAAGGATGGACTCAGCCTGCATGCAAATCTGTTCATGTCTTAAACTCTTGGCACCTTAAAGGAACGTTAACAAACAGTGGTTGAGTCAAAATGGAATTTGTTTAAGCAGCTGTTCATCTCCTTGAGAAAGGAGTTCAGAACTTGTTCACTGCATTCACTGCTCATTAGCAGAGTGTTTTACATTCCAAGTGTTTTTGCTAATTGTTCTTTCTAAACACCAGTGTGCATATAAGAAACTTGAGAAATCTGAGCGCTCAAACGGAGTAGAATTCTTAAATTATGCTGCTATTGGATTTTATTCTATACAAGTAATTTTAATCAGAGCAAATGCATTCTAGTATGGATTTGTGGAACAGAAAGAATATACTAGCACCAAGAGTGCAACAGATATCTTAAATAATAAAATGATAGCCGCGCATGCGCACTTACCTCGCATGTTCCCTGATCCCTTTTCTGTCGGGATGTGGCAAGACAAGTGCGCATGCGCGCTTATTACGTCACTGACGGAGAGCAGCGAATGCAGGAAGCGGAGTGGCCAGGTAAACAAAAAAAAAACAAAACAACCGAGCGAGCCGGGCCGCTGAGAAAGCGCGGGAGACCTGGCCCGGGCTGCGGACGGGTAAGGAGCTGGGGCAGTGAGCCTTCTCTGCGGCTGAAATGGAGCCTGGCCACCCTCTGCGACAGACCACAGGAGTCCAAGTCCTTTTCCGCTCACCCCCCTTCCCGCGGACCCGACTACCTTGGCGATTCAAGCAGCGTGTGCACCAGTCTTCACACGCTGCTTCGGGCCCTTCTACTTCCCTGATTTGCTCTGTCGCGTCTCTGATGATGTCATCAGGGACGTGCCAGAGTAAATCAGGGCAGTAGAAGGACCCGAAGCAGCGTGTGAAGACTGCTGCACACGCTGCTTGAATCGCCGGGTAGGTAGTCAGGTCCGTGGGAAGGGAAGGGGGGGCGCAAGGACTCTGGGGAGAATGGCAGACACCGGCCCTGTACTAACTCCCGTGGACAGGGGGAGCAGGAAGGGGTACTGATGGACAGGGGGGGGAATGAAGGGAGACCTATTGCTGGACAGAGGGAGCAGGAAGAGGTGATGATGGACAGGGGGGGGAAATGAAGGGAGGCCTACTGCTGGACAGGGGGAGCAGGAAGAGGTGCTGATGGACAGGGGGGAAATGAAGGGAGGCCTACTGCTGGACAGGGGGATCAGGAAGAGGTGCTGATGGACAGTGGGGGGAAATGAAGGGAGGCCTACTGCTGGACAGAGGGAGCAGGAAGAGGTGATGATGGACGGGGGGGAAAGGAATGAAGGCCTATTGTTGGACAGGGGGAGCAGGAAGAGGTGCTGATGGACACGGGGGGGGAATGAAGGGAGGCCTACTGCTGGACATGGGGAGCAGGAAGAGGTGCTGATGGACAGGGGGGGGGAAATGAAGGGAGGCCTACTGCTGGACAGAGGGAGCAGGAAGAGGTGATGATGGACACGGGGGAAAAATGAAGGGAGGCTTACTGCTGGACAGGGGGAGCAGGAAGAGGTGCTGATGGACAGGGGGGAGGTAAAACAAAGGGAGAAGGGCTGCTGCTGGATAAGGGGAGCAGTGAAGGGGTGGTGGTGGACACAGGGGAGGTAAAAATAAAGGAGAATGGACAGGAAAAAGCGGCTAAGGAGACAGAGAGAGAAAGAAATAAAGACAGACACACATATATTCTAGCACCCGTTAATGTAACGGGCTATAAAGCTAGTATCAGATAAAATGCTCTTTATAGTGATCGGTGCTATGGCTCTAATTTTTTTTCTTCAGCAAGGAAGACTGAGTCGAGCATAGAAGTAGATGATGCCGCTGCACATTGCAAACTCACAATTGACAAATCGACGGGAAATGAACTAGTAATTCTAGAATCACATAAGAGCAAATTAACTCAATCACATTAAATTTATATATTGTGAAAGCGTATCCTCAGTGTGTAGTCATAAGCAATGAGAGCACCCACCCTGTGAAGGTAGTGCTCAGTTGCTTTCGTTGCTTAGACTTCCCAAGGGCTTGATAAACCATTTGACACACACCATCATAGGAAATACGTAAACGGCATCCCGATTATAAGCGGGCAGTAGGCTTCCTAACCAGCCAATCGGGAAGCATGTTTTCTAATAAAAACAACTCGAGGCAGGCCGCCAACACTGTAGGCATCTGTCACATGAAGGAGATGCATAGGGATGCTTAAGCTCTCCCAAGGCTGGGTGTGGGCGTGGTTTTGCCTGGAATTTGTTTTAGGCGAGCATAAGCGGCTCTAGGCTGAGATAGGTGCCTGAAATATAGGCCATTGAAATACTGACCTACATTTCAATTAGACGCAGCCACTAAACTGATCACGGCAAAGAAATCTATGGGAGGAGCCTTAGGTGACTGGGCCAATCAGGGCCTTAGGCCCCTCCCCGATGTATCCCAGGATGCACCAGGAAGGGGATGACCCACCATTCTAAAGAGGCAGGCCTGCCAGCTGGAGGGAGTAGGCATCCCTCTGGCCAGCTTTCCTATTAGAATAGCAGTCTGTACCAATTTTTCCCACTGTAAATTTTTTCCCCTATTTATTAAAAGCCCCCTTTGTGTGTAAATGTAGGCATACATAGTGGGTATATGTTTATCTGCTTTTTAAGGAAGTATTCCTAGAGGTTATGGCTGCATTTGTATTTGAAAATTCAATTTTCTACACATAATTTTATCCAAAAAAAAACTCTGTGCCTGAAAAGAGCAGGTCTAAATGCTCTAGCTTTCGCTCTGAAAATCTAGCACAGCTCACACAAAGTGAGTGTGAACTCTTTACTAGTAATCACAGTTTTAAAATCCGCCCTGACTCCCCAACGGATTGGGAGTTATAGAGAAGCTCATATAGGCAACCGATTGTTCTTATTTTAATATAATGATTTTATCATAAGTAGACTACTTTATGCATTAGGTAAGCTATGTCTTCCCTGTATTCTGACTTTCCTTGTTCTAGCAAATCATTTTTCCTACATGGTTGTGCCTGTCTACTTAATGCTAGCTGGATTTAACTGCTGCATTTGTATAAACCTGGCTCCTCTTCAATGCTCTAACCCAGTGTGTGGTGCAGTGGTTAGAGCTACAGCCTTGGCATCCTAAGGTTTTGGGTTCAAATCCCACCTGTCCTTGTGACCCTGGGCAAGTACCTTAATCCCCATTGGCCCAGGTAGATAGAGTGTAAGCCCACTGAGATAGATAGTAAAAAAAAATGCTTGAGTACCTGAATAATTTGTAATCCACATAGAATTGTAGGATATGCAGAATATAAAATAAAATAAAATGTTTAATTCAGGGCCACTTTGGATCCAGTGAGCTAAAGGAAAGCCAACACATATCTTCTCATGTGAGGTCATGAAACTGCTGGCCATGTGTGTCAGTGACATTCACCCCACCAGCTAAACTTCAAACTGTTTATTGGACTTATCCTGAAGACATTTCCAAATGCATTCTCTTCACCAACTGAGAAATGCCATGTCCTTCAAACATGTAGCTCTTCCCCCCATCCATCTCCTCCTTTCTGTCATAACTTGGTTGGAGAGGTAGAAAGTAGCAGAAAGAAAGTCAGAATGATGATGAAGGCCGCCTCAGTAGTCTCCACCGGCTGCCACTGCCCCCCTCCACCCCCCCCCCCACCCCCCACGGGCCTTGCATTGAAGAACACTGCTCTAACCTGTAGCCATCAACTTTTCTTATCCTTGCCTCGAATGTCCTGAGTAGAAGAGGAGGAAATAATATCCCGATGACAAACTAATGAGGGAGGATCATGAAAAGAGGGGTATGTGGTGAGGAGACAGCAGTAGGATCGCAACTAGTCTTTAGAATGCCTGAATATATTAGCCACAGGATGCCATGATTGATCAAACAAAATGAAATTCCATAGCTAATTTGTGTTACAGATTTCAGTGCCCTTTCATCAAGTAAAAAATTACAGCTCCATAAGAGTTGCTTAAGAAAACTCCAACCATCTTTAAAAAATTGAAACCAAATGGTTTCTGGTTATCCAGGCAAGCAAACTGGAAAAAATAGTTCTAGCAATTATGAAGTAATTTAAAGAACATGAATGCTGGTAATAGAAATGCCCCTATCTCCTCCCCTTATTGTAAATATTTCTGCTGTCAGGCCACTGCTAGAAGAAGGTTAGCATACAACTTTAGTCTTAGAATAATGCACCTTGATTGAAAAGTGAGGAAAGAAGCAAAGATTAGGCAGATAGAAAAGGAAAAAATTGCACCGTGGTCTCAATATTTTAAAAATAAAAGTGCAAAGCAGCATAACTGTCTTTAGAGCTCATGAGTGTAGTGTTGTATATGAAGCCCTGGTGAAAGGAATCAGGCAAAACACTATCATTTTAATGATCGTACTAAGAAAACTAAGGAAGATGGGCATATATATTAAAGGGGGGGGGGGGGACGCTCAGCTGGAAACTCATAAGAGGAGAAAGATACTATTGGATAAAACAAATTATTAATATTGCAGATTTTTTTTAATGTAGAGGTGGGCAGCTTCATTTCTTAAGTGTAGAAAACAGAGCAGGCACTGATGTTTCCATAGTGTAATGTGAACATTAGTGGGTTAACAGTCAAAGGATATGTGGAAAATAATTCTATATATTGCTACCTCTGTCTAGGTACCCTAATACTCTGCCTTTAGCACCAATTTTATAATAGCATCTCGGTGCTAAGTTTCCATTATAGTATACTAGTGTAAGATTGGCATTGGACCCTCTTACACCATGTCAATGGCAGGCATCAGTTAGTATGCCAAGTGATTAGCAAAAGTGGCTCTTAAACCTGTCCTGGGGGACCCTGAAGTCAGTTGAGTTTTCAAGATATATATCCCTAATGAATATGCATGAGATGGATTTGCCTGCCTGTCGCCTCTATTATATGCAAATCTGTCTCATGCATATTCATTAGAATATCTTGAAAACCCGACTGGCTGGGGCTCCCCCAGGACAGGTTAAAAACCACTGGTTTATAGCATTCTAGGATTCTAGGAAGCATGCCCATATTCTGCCTACATATATGCCGTTTTACAGTTATGCACTATAGCCCAAGTGTGTGCCCTCTTTCAGTTATGCATTATGTGTATTCTGGTATAGAGAATGACAGGGGGACCAATTTTTACCCATCCCTGCAGGGACTCATTTTCCCGTCCCGTCCCCGCGAGTTCTTTTCCTGTCCCTGCCCCATTTCTGCAAGCTCCATCCTCATCTGCACACACTTAAAACACTTTAAAATAATAAGTGTTCGAGGCTTGTGCAGTTAAGGCAGAGCTTACAGGAATGGGGCAGGGACAGGTTCAGTGACAAAACTCATGGGGACGGGACGGAGAAAAATTGGTCCCCGTGTCATTCTCTAGTACTTGCTAACTGCAGAGATGTATTTAACATTCATACCTTATTCACATATCAAGAGGAACTATCTGTGCTCTCTCTCTCTATAAACATTTGCAAGATTTTTTTTTTTTTTTGTAGCAGTAATTCATGGGGTTCAAGGGATTTAGCCCCTTCAATCTCTTGTACAAAATGGGGGCTTGTGCAGATGAGGACGGAGCTTGCAGGAAGGGGGCAGGGACAGGAAAAGAACTCACGGGGAGGGGAAAATAAGTTCCTGCAGGGACGGGGACAAATTTTGTCCCCATGTCATTCTCTAGCAAGTGCTTCCTCTAAGATATCCCTGGCCATCCATGGAGTAGACTACTTCTTATATTTCTTCGGTTAATTTTTACCTGGGATCTATGAATAGAACAGGAAGAAACAGCAAGGACACCAGAGAGGGAGTACATTTATTTTTACTTACAGAAACGCCAATGATCACCTCTTTCATTTTGGCACTTGAGACACTGAAAGTGCTTTGCTGCACTGTGACAAATCACAATTTCTATAAAAATGTACAAAGTGTTGTAAAATTGCCAATGTATTCCACTGAGAAAAGGCCTAGAAGCAAAAGGAGTACAAACACAAGGTGCGAATATGCATGGCACAAAATGAAGTTACACTTTTGAAAATACATGCCGGAAGAAGTGCTAATGAGAAAGAAACAGTAGCGGAGCACCTGCAGCAGTGTGTAATCAAACGGTGTCAAATTTAACACTGTAATTAGCAACCAAATTTGCAATCAAAATTGAGCAAAAGCACAAATTACATTTGAAAGCTTACTGAAATTAAAGTGCAAGGCATGTTGACATTTTGTCTCCAAACAGCACTGACAGCAATGGCTAAGCGCTTAGCTTTGAAGAGGATCGCTATTTCTCTGGTCAACTCTTGACCATTGCCAGCTCTGCTTCAAGAGATGAGTAACAAGCAACTACTGTGTTAAAAGCAACCATTACCCTAGAAAAGTAATTTCAACATCAGTTTCAAATACATATGTGCAGGAAAAACTCAGACCCTGTATCCTGAAAAAACGTGTTCCCTTTTAGTCCATTTGTATTCATTTAAGGACAATTTGAAAAATGTATCATATTATGTTTTGTTGGTGTGGTATGAAATACTTAATGAAGCTTGCCACTGTCCTCTAGGATATCTTAACTATATATATAGTTCATATATGTACAGTATAATTTATCACATTTTAAATACTCTTTTTCTGAAGAAACCGTAAATTTACTTTTTGCAACAGTTGTAGTAGTATAATTGATGAGGACTATATTGGATAAAGTCCAATTTTTCTTGGTCGGCAAAAACTGAACATTGGCACCCGTTCAAAATTATTTGTTAGAAAATAAAAAAAAAAAGTATATAATGCTTACATATTTTTGTATATTATTTCATTAAATTTACAATCCAGTTGTGTTTGACCATTACATCCGGCCTCTTACTGCTGCGAGCCAACTGATTCTTCTTTTGCCTTTTCTGCCTCCTTCAGGGCATTAATAACTGGTAACCAGGGTGAAGGTAATTCCGGAACAGTCTTCTTAGCCTGATTAAGGTGGTTATTGGCCGTGTAGATGCTTGCTTGAGGTCCTGCTTCTTGCTCTGAGTAATACATCTCCAAAGCAGCAGGGGTGCAGTGCTTATGCTGAAGGAAAGACCAAAGGAATGACAATAATGGTTTACGAGGCTTCTCAATCGTATAGCTTTGGTCAACTTAAACAAAGCAAGAATGACTTCAACAGACGTTTCTGCCCCTACACTAGGAACACACTCTGGAAATACATATGAAGTATTTTAAACATGCAGCCTCATTTTAGGTATAACATAGAAGTTGGAATTAGGGTGTCCAAATGGGGACTGTCGGATTCCAATAGTATTTTAGAAAAGGATCTGTTGACATAAAGGTTTTCCAAAATACATGTAAAAATGCGTGTGTATGCACCAGTTACATGTGGCAGGAGTGTTCATTTTACAACTGTCAACATTTGAAACATCAATGGAGATGATAAGGCAACTTGCACATTACCTGTCCCTTTTTATTTGTTTTTGAATTGTTTTTAAGCCACTTTTTTTTTCTCCTCCCTTTTTCAAATGTATTATTTTATTACAATTAGTACTAATTACCTTGTTTTTTTATTTTTATCTTAAACTTAATTTTTAACCAAATGTAAATCGCATTGGATTTGGATTTTGCGATCAAATCAAACATATTAAATAAACTTGAAACTTGATAAACTTGAAACTTAAGAGTTGGTACTTGTATGCATACATTGATATTTCAGAGCCTAGCAGTTAAGGGCCAACACATAGAAACATGACAGCAGATAAAGGCCAAATGGCCCATCTAATCTGCCCATCCACATTAACCATTATCTCTTTCTCTCTCTGAGAGATCCCACGTGCCTATCCCAGGCCCTCTTGAATTCATACACAGTCTATGTTTCTACCACCTCTTCTAGGAGACTGTTCCACACAGACTAGAGCCCTATACATCTAATTGCTTCCATTTAATAATAAAAGTACAAGAGGGCATTCAGAAAAATTGAAAGGTGACAGATTCAAAACAAATGCTAGGAAGTTCTTCTTTACCCAACGTGTGGTGGACATCTGGAATGCGCTTCCAGAAGATGTAATAGGACAGAGTACGGTACCGGGGTTTAAGAAAGGATTAGACAATTTCCTGCTGAAAAAGGGGATAGAAGGGTATAGATAGAGGATTACTACACAGGTCCTGGACCTGTTGGGCAGCCGCGTGAGCGGGCTGCTGGGCACGATGGACCCCAGGTCTGACCCAGCGGAGGCATTGCTTATGTTCTTATGTTCTTATTTAAATACAGAGCCTACAATCAATTGGCACTATCAGTTTTGTAGTGGGGGGGGGGGATACTAGGGGTTAGGGGGCTGATCTCCCCTAATCCCTCCTGTAAAATGCTACCAAAAATGGAGGAACTATAAATTCCAACATTGACCATGATGATCATAGACATGTATTCTACTTCTGCAATGGAGAATGCATGTACATTTTTTGGTCTCGCCCCATTACACCCAAACTCCACCCCTTGCCATATACACATATTGCAGATTTACATGTACAAATCCTAGCTTTCTAAAATTGGGTTTTCAATGTTTTTTCATATACTTATAACAGGCTAATTTATTCAGATAAATATGAACAGGTCAATGAAGTACATCTAGATTTTCAGAAAACTTTTGAGAAAATTTCTCATGAGAGGCTCCTGAGGAAATTAAAGTCATGGGATAGGAGGCAATGTTCAGTTGTGGATTAAGAATTAGTTAATGGACAGAAAACAAAGGGTAGGCTTAAATGGCCATTTTTCTCAATGGAGGAGGGTAAATAGTGGTGTGTCATAGGGATCTGTCCTGGGACTGGTGCTATTTAATAATAATAATTTATTTCTTATATACCGCCAAAGCCATAATAGTTCTAGGCGGTTTACAATAAAGAAGGGCTGGACAATCAGCGAATAGGTACAATCAGCAAAAGGGTACAATCAACAGATACAGTCAGCGAATGGGTACAATCAGCAGATACAGATACAATTAATATATGTAAGCAAGGAACTAGTACAATAAGGGTCAAAGTAAGGAGATCGGGAAGGAAGGTACGGAGGGAGATCTTGGGGAGCAAGGGTAGGGTAAGGTGTCTTAGGTTACAAATCGGTTAAATAACTTATTTATAAATGATCTGGAAATTGGAAATATGAGTGACATGGTTAAATTTACAGATGACACAAAACTGTTCAAAGTTGTTAAAATGTATGCAGATTGTGAAACATTGCAGGCAGACCTTAGGAAATTGGAAAACTGGGCATCCAAATGGCAAATGAAATCTATTGTGGACCAATGCAAAGTGATGAACATTGGAAAGAATGACCTAAATCATAGTTTCCAGATGCTAGGGTTCACTTTGGGGGTCAGTGCCCAAGAAAAATATCTGGGTGCCATTGTAGACAATATGCTGAAAACTTCCACCCAATGTGTGGCTATGGCCATAAAAGCAAACAAAATGCTAGGAATTATTAGAAAAGCGATGGTAAACAAGACTAAGAATGGAATAATACAATCAGTATCGCTCCAAGTGTGACCTCACCTTGAGTAGTATGTTCATTTTTGATCATCTTATCTCAAAAAAGATATAGCGGAACTAGAAAAGCTTCAAAGAAGAGCGACAAAGATGATAAAAGAGATGGAGCTCCTCTTGTATGAGGAAAGAATAATGAGGTTAGAGCTCTTCAGCTTGGAAAAGAGATGGCTGAGAGGAGATATGATTGAAGTATGCAAAATCCTGAATGGTGTAGAATGGGTAGAAGTGAATTGATTGTTTACTCCATCAAAAATTACAAAGATTAGGGGGACACTCAATGAAGTTTATTGTTTATTGAAAGCTTCCATATCACTGCTAATGACTGAGGGAGTCAATTTAGAGCGGTTTATATGAGCTTTGTAATGGTGTTACAATACATGAGCTTCTGTAAAGGTGTTACAATACAGAGTCAGCATTTTCTGAGTTGGTTCTCAATACAGCCCTCTTAAACCATAATCAAGCCTCTTTCTTATTTCTGCTGATAATATATATAATATAATATATAATCACTCTACCTGCTTATGCATACCTACTTGTACATATCTATATAAAATATATCATACATTTATTCATATTATACCTTCTTATATATTATACCATATTTAGTATCATGTACTATGTTCATACTACTTTTATTTTAATTCGTGCTTAGTGTCTATATCATGATCTATGTTCATCTCAAAGAATAGTTAAGCTTCTGGAATGCATTGACAGAGGATGTGGTAAGAGCGGTTAATGTAGCTGGTTTTAAAAAAGGTTTAGACAAGTTCCTGGTTTGTTTTTTTTGCATACAAGTTAGCAGATATAGTGAGAGTGTTTACATATTTCCAACTGTAGTTTTACATCCAAAACATTGGATTGTAAAATGTAAGTAACTTAACTGTATAATAGTTATGATCGTATAGGAGATGTGTGTAAATTCCCACTCATATCATTTCATTTTTGCAGATTGAACATCATTGAGGTTATGGCTACTTCACGATGGAGCTGTTTGAATCATCCCAACATATTTTGCTATATTTGTGGGGAGTACAAAGCAAATAGGAAACCTAGTTCTAAGTTTGTAAAAAAGAGCGTAGGTAAGTTATTTTGGTGTCAAGCTTGAAGATCAAGATAAGCCATGGGCTCCTCATATTGTATGCAAAATTTGTACAGAGTATTTCTGCCAGTGGACAACTGGAAAGAGAAGCTGTCTGAAATTTGGAGTACCAATGGTACTCCAACTGAAACTGAAAAACCACTTTGATGACTGTTATTTTTGCAATGTTTATGATTTTGTAATGCATTAAACTACTTTTTCCAAAACTGTGCAAAAAGCTTTCTTTAATGCCACTCATATGAGGCACTGCTACATTTAAAAATTGCATAAGTACAGCAAAATGTACTGAAAAGTTATAAACTTATGCCTGTTCCTCGCTTACAATGTCTGTTTTCTTTGCAGTTCTAACATTTCCTAGGGAAATGTAATACGAGCAAAGAGTTGCCCAAAGAGAGAAGAGAGGTAGGAAAAGGATTGCTCATTCAAAATGCATTCTGGAGTGGCTAATGATATTATACATGTTTATTGTTACTAAATGAAATGATTATGGAAAGTATTACAATTTGAGAATTAAAACTAGTCCAATGTATTACTCAACTCATTTTCAATTCTACAGCTCTTTGCAATTTAGATATGCAAGCTTGAAATGTGTCACTGAAAGGCCAGTAACTTGCCAACATGCCAATCTTTAAAATTGTTACATATACAATTAAAATGATGTCACTAGATCTTCAGTAACAGAATTCATTGCTATGTTTAATTTGTGAGAACTGTAACGTCTACAAACACTTAATAAGTGCAAAGTCAGCAGTAAGTGTAAACCTAGAAATAGCAAGCCTTAATACCAGGCTCTAGGCTCACACTATAAACACAGCTCAGACTTAAATATATCTTGCTCATTCAAAACATATGTTCAAATACCCTGTGTGATAATCAAGGTAAGTTTTCAGAGTGAGCTTTTAGAATCAATTTGATTCAGCAAAGCAGCAGAAAGCATGTAAAGAATTCATAACATTCCTTAATGACCAAAGTGCTTCCATAGCTTCTATAAGCTTGTAAAACCGGGGAAGTAAAATTATTATTATAATATGCATTCAGCTTATAGGGATGCGATGACAGCTTTGCATGGTTTTCTTGTGAATGTTTGTTGTCAGATAATACCTTCAAGAAGATGGGTGAACATTGAAAAAGCATTGGAAATGATTATGCCATGATTACTAACTTGACAGTGAAGGCTTGTCTAGATCAAAGTAGAAAGTCTTACAAAAGAAAGAGATCTTAGAAAAAGAAAGGTTGACATTATGGCCCTTCAGGAAATCCATAATCCTGTACTAAATGTATATTAGATGACGATCCTGGGATTTCATGTACAGTACAAGGGGCCGCTGAAAAGTTCTCAGCCCAACCAAGAAGAGAATGAAGTGGAGCCATGACATTGCAAGTTATTCCACACTTTTCTTGACACTTTTTGCTTCATTTCATATCATTGAACCAAAAAAAGTCAAAAAAAGTATGGGATAGTTTAAGTTTCATGGCTCCACCTCATTCACTTCTTGTTTGGGCTGAGAATTTTCCAGTTGCCCCTTGTATTATAACCATCCATTGGTGGAAGCTAAAAAAAAAAAAAATCATATAAGTAGAGAGTTCCCCATTTACTTGGTTTGTGGCTTGCACTGCTGTGAGGGCTTGTAGGCATCAGTTATTCCGAGAGCTATGCCATTGGTAGGCTAGCTACTGGCAGGGTCTTCTAAGGTGAACAGATTTCAGCTGAGATGCCAGACCAAGAAAAACCACCCATCTGAAACAGTGTTGGCAGTGGAGCATCACATTTCTCTGACAACAATACTGACATAACCTGCATAGAAGAAAGGCCTAACAATCTACTTCTGTATCTTGCCATGAAAACTCAGTTGACTGTTACGATGAAGCAAACTGTGATATAGTGCTGGAAGATGAGTGGGTTAAGTTCCGCTGAATTTTTAAAGATCTGAGTGTTTATGCAGGGCACAAGGGATAAGTGAATTTTCAATTTAAAAAAAAATCATGCTAAAAGATGAATGACATGATGTGTATTAGTATTGTAAGTTCTGTGTAAGGAGGTAATATGACTGGAGTACCAAGGATAAACAGGGGATGGGCAGATGATAGTAGAAAGCACCTGGGAAATCAATGACTTTGATTTAGATGACTTGATTTTAAGCTTGTAAGATAGTCAGCAGTATATCAAGATAATGGTTTAATGGCACAAGAAAGAGTGAGTCAGAGGCAGCACAAAAATAAAATAATTTGATATCATCTGCATACATAAAATCAGAAATGCCCTAATAATGGATCTATATAAGAGGGGCTAGAAACAGATTAAATAAACTTAGGGCAAGAATTGAACTCTGTGGTATGCCTGAGGAGAGAGGGTAGCTAGCTGACATGGTATTATACCAGTGAACACAAAAGGTCTGGCTGACTCTTCAAGGGTCATCTTGGAAGGAAACCTGAACCTGATAAATTATAGAGTACTTTATCTGAAGAAAATCCTCCCATGGCTCTGAGTTCTAGATAATTTATGGACCACTTTTGCTAAGCCAAAGTCCAATGCCACTGGACTGGGTGTCTGTTGCAGTGATGCCCTCCCCCAACCATAGAGGCTGGCATCAGTTGTTAGTATCTCCTAGGAGGAGATGCAAAGAAGCATGGCCTTGGAAAGGGCAGGTGACCTCAGCCACCACCACAGGCTGTCTTTGCTGTAGGTAGCCAGGGGAGCAGCTGTTATTATGAATCTGATTGAGGGGACCAGCGAGAGAGGAGAGAGTCTTGGAGAGGCCTTATGTTTGCTCTGGCACATGGAACACCACTATGGTAACTGCCATTGATCCCAACACTTGCAGATAATGCCACGCCGTGGGAGCCAGTCTCTGGAACAGCTCCGAAATCTGCTTCTGGAACTTAAGTCTTTGTGGCTCTGGAAGAAATACATGGCCCAAGGCTGTGTCAAACAAGAGTCATAGGTACTCCAGATGCTGAATGGTTTCCAGCTGACTCTTCTTGAGGTTGACTATCCAGCCCAAGTCCTGGAGGAATTGTACCACTCTTGAAACTGCCAATTCACCTTCCTCCTTGAACAGAGCTCTCATGAGCCAATTATCCAAATATGGGTGTACCTGAATCTCAACTTTGCAGAGTTGTACTGCTACAACTACCATCACCTTGGTAAAGGTGTGAGGTATCGTAGCCAGGCCAAAGGGAAGCGCAGAGAACTGGAAATGCTGCTCCAAGTACCTTCTATGGAACGGAAAAAAGGGAATGTGAAGATAGGCCTCCATCAAATCGAGGGAGCTGAGAAATTCCCCCACGCCAGTACTGCTATGACCAACCAAACAGTGTCCATGCCTTTCTTTGGAACAATGAAGTATCTGCCCGAGCCCAAGTTTGCGTCTGGCACTGGCTCCATGGCCTGAAGGGCCAGAACTCTTTTTACTATAACCCAAACTTTATGGGCTCTCTCTGACCAGCTGGCCAAATTTACAAAGCGGTCTGGCAGGGGGCACAGAACTTGATTTTGTACCCCTCCCTGATTATGTCTAGCACCAAGTGCTCTGTGCCAATCTGAAATCAGACTAACCAAAAGGATGTCAGTCTGCCTCCTATCTGAGGGAGCTCATCCCCTGGCCTGGCGTCATTGTATTTTCCTAGTGGCTGGTGAGGGGCGAAAGCCCAAGGCTTGATGTCTCCTGACCCCATTAAATCTCTGACGTGATCCCTAAAAGGATCTCTGTACCATTTGGCCTCCTGAATACATAAAAAAATCTTCAGGAGCCTCAAAAATTGCCCTGACCCTAACTCTGGGCTGGCCAGAGTCTGCTGTCTGGTAAGGACTTGGGGCAACAGTCTATCACATTGGCCATCAGGTCATCTAGGCCCTTGCCAAAGAGCATCTGCCCCTGAAAGGGAAGTCTGCTTAGCGTACCTTTAGAGGTAGCATATCCTGCCCACTATCTGATCCAGCCGGACTCACTCAGTGCGTCAACTCAGATTTTTTTCATATCAGTTTTGGAAAATTTTAATGACCATATTACTACGTTGTTTTCTGCATCACTCTCTACATGTGATCAGGGCAGGATTAACCAATAGGCCAAGTAGGCACATGCCTAGGGCCCAAAATGGTCAGGGGAGCCCGATGAAGGAGGGCATCAACATTGTTTTACCAAACGGCGATGGGCCCCTCCAGTATCTATCGGCAATGCGGGACCCCCCCCCAATCAGCAATGCGGACCCCACCCCAATCGGCAACGCGGCCCCCCTCATTGACGGAAAGTAAGACAAGCAAGCAACACGGGTAAGAAATGCAACGGGAACTGTAATTGTGCAAACGGTGCTGCTTACCCAAAGCTTCCTTCTGATGCAGCTTCCTGTCTCTGCCTGCGTGCATGGTGGGGTGGGGCAGGGCAGGGGGCCCAGTGTACTTGTGTGCCTAGGGGCCCTCGATAAATTAATCCTGCCCTATATGTGATATATTGGATATCTTGGACCCCTGAGGAAGCAGTTTTTCTCTGAAACACGGACCATGTATATGAGAGCCATTTTTTAAAGGATTACAAATTTATATGGTTTTTTAATAAAGATTCCCGTCCTTGTTCATTTCCATCTGCAGTTTCTTTCTTGTTTTTGGTGTTTGCTTTTTACTGCAGATTCGTTGGATTTTTCTTTGTTTTGCCAGAGCATCCATTGGGCAGAGATAGCATACCTTGCTCATAACTCTGATAAGATCATACAGAGCATCCACAATATAATTCACCCAAATGAGGAACATTTGGGGATCTTCCCCATCTATCGAGTCTAAGGTCCGAGACAGGCGAGTGTGACAAGAATGTGCCACAAAGGAAGATACAATTGCTACCTTAATCCCTAGTGCCAAAGCTTCAAATTGACATTTTTTTGAGGAGCAAGTCCACTTTGCGGTCTTGAGGATCCTTTAACAACACCCCTCGTTTACTAGGCAGGGAGGTTTGTTTAGTGATCTTTGCCAGCAGAATATCTACTTTTGGCTGAACAAACAACTGCTGGAAATCTGGTGCCATTGGATACAGCTGGGTCATAGTTTTAGTCATTCGAAGGGGACCCTCTGGCAACTCCCAGTTGTCGGAGACCAGTTTAGCCTCTTTTTTTTTGGCTCTAGATAGTTCTCTCTCAATCTGATATAGGGATCTTGAATCTTCATGCTCTTCTACTCTCGATTACCTCTAAACCTTTATTCTCAAACCAGTCTGTCTTGTCAGTCCTACAATTTCTTTTGACATTTCAGTCAAGCATTTGGTAAGTGTGTTCTTATTGTATTTATATATAGCTATTTTGATTTTTGTTTGGTCTCATTTCATACCTTAGGACCCTTGAGGAAGGCTTTGTTAGCCGAAACACAGCCCGTATCTGTTAGTTTTTAATACAGTTGATGTGGACATTTTCTTAACATTCGTTGATTGAAGAAATAAAGGAAAGTCAGAACATTGTGGGCTCCTTTTACAAAGGTACGCTAGCGTTTTTAGCTCACGCACCGGATTAGCGCACGCTAGCCGAAAAACTACTGCCTGCTCAAGAGGAGGTGATAGCAGGTAGCAAGCGCTATTCTACGCGTTAAGGCCCTAATGCACCTTTCTGAAAGGAGCCCTGTGTTTTTTCCACAGTTTGTTTTGTTTTTATGATTTCTGGATGCCAGGCACTCAGCCAGCTTTGCTTGTTCCTGTACCTTTTATTGAGTTTGATTCCTAGTAAATCTGAAAGCTGTTGCTTTGTCAACCTAATGAGCTATACCAGGATTACAAGGTACTGACAATTTATATTATTCATTATTCTTTTAATTATTTTTCACAAGCTTTTAGATAGATTACTAGAAATACTCATAAATGGATGAGATTACCAAGAAGGAAAAAAATATATTTCATATTAACAATGTGAACATACTGTTCTGAAATTTCAAAAATTAGCAAATGTGTTTTTGTATATTCAAATGTCTCTAGATCCAAATTTATCTAGCATTTTCTGTTAAAAATGAAATCAGTTTTTATAGTTTGAATTTATAGATGGGAAAAACTAAGTTATACACTACGAAGGTGGTTTCAAAAGTTTGGTAAAAGTGCAAGTTCAAGTTTCTTTATTTTTGATATACCGTTTATTAAACAAGTGCCTAAACGGTTTACAATGAAATGAAATTTTAAAAAAAGAATTAAAATTAAAGATTTAACATAATTGGAGTTAAAACAAACAAAAAAATAAAATAAAAAGGGACCATGAACAGACTGACGTATACGAAACGAGGGAAAGGAAATAAGAGGTAAATTAATAAATACATCGAGATTGAAAATAAAAATAAAAGGGAGGAGAGTGGAAGGAGGAGGGATACATTATGGTTAAACAATGTAGTCTCCATTGAGGCCCATATTCTATAAATGGCACCTTAACTTAGGCACAGGTAGGCGTCCTACCAGTGCCTAAGTTAAGTCCAAAACTGTGTTTAAAACCAGACTTAACAGAAAATTCAAGGTAACTACCGGTGCCTAAAAAAAACTGTCAGAATCATGCCTCCAGAGAAACTTTTTGGTGCCTAATGCCACTGTAGGCATGATTAACACTGGAAGTGGCATTAGGCACCGTAAAACACTTATATAGCACAATTCACGACAAAGGTAGGTGCTGGAAATGTAGGCTTTAAAAACTCTAGCCTTTCCTTCAGGTGTCTACCTACCAAAGGGGGTGAAGAACTTATGTGCATGACAGAAAAGTAGGACTTGGATGTGATTGTATGTGATGATCTTAAGGTGGCCAAACTGGTTTCAAAGCTAGAAGGATGTTAGGGTGCATAAGGAGATGTATGGCCAGTAGGAAAAAGGAGGTATTATTGCCCTTGTATAAGACTCTGGTGAGACCTCATTTAGAATATTAATCTGTTTACCTTTGCTGGAGGTCATGGTTCTCTAAACAGCACTCTCGCTTGACTGGCACGCAATCGGCAACTGTTTTTAAGGCGGCTGCTGACAACGGTGCCCTGTAGAGAATCCAAGCCTTAGTCCATGGAATTATAAGCTTTTTTGTATTGTAGGAAATATAACTTACGAAAAAACTTGTAACTCACTGGACTAAGTGGCCTGGGAGGGGTGTCCTATACAGAGTCAGGCCTAGTCCCACTTAAAATAAACTCGATTCTGTAACTGACGTCCATATTAAAGACACCGGTTACAGAACTGGGTTAGTGTAGACATGGCCGATACACTTATCGCGGCAAGCGATCTCCCTGCCACGATAGGTAAAGTAGCCACCTGTCCCCCCCTCCTAACGATCACTGACAGGAAGGTGCCCAAACCCTCCTGCTGGAAGGCCGCCCACCCCCATGACTGCTGGCAGGAGGGTGCCCAACCCCTCCTGCTGGAGGACTTCCGCCTCCGTACCCCCCCTCTGCTAATACCCTACCTCCAGACCACCCACTAACCTTTCAACGTTGGCCAGCCGGGTCTTCCTACTGTCCAGCCAGCAGGCCTGCCTTAGGCTTATCAAGGATGGGCCGGAAAGGGGCAGGCCCACCACCTTTCAATGAAGTGGGCCTGCTGGCTGGACAGTAGAAAGACCCGGCCAGCCAACATTGAAAGGTTAGTGGGGGAGGGGTTCAGGGGGTGTTATTGGGGGTTCCAGAGGGGGGTGTTAGCAGGGGGTCTGAAGCGGGACATTCTCCGGCAGGAGGATCATGGGGCGGTGGGTGGATCTTCTTTCAGCAGGAGGGGTTGGGCACCCTCCTGCCACCAATCAGGGAGTTAGGTGGACTTCCGGCAGGAGGGGTTGGGCACCCTCTTGCCGGTGATCATCGGGGGGGGAGGGGGGTAACAGGCGGACGCTATAACTATCGCAGCATGGAGATCCTTTGCAATGATAAGTATAGCGGCCATGTCTACTTACAATGTAGGCCAGCATTTTGCTGGCCTACATTGTAAGTGTCTCCCGCTCTACTAGGGAAACGTGTAGGGCTGCCTAGGTTTTCCTAAGGCTACCGCCTAGCCTTAGGCAAGCTTAGGTGGGCTTGGTGGGCTCCCTGAGGCGCATTCAATATAGACGGCCTGCCTGGAGAGCATTTTTTATTTTTTTTTTAAACGTGCATCCCGATTGGCTGATTAGACAACTGTAGGACGCCTAAAGCTGCCTACAATTGGGACACACTTTGCAGAATCCGGGCCAGTGTGTTTAACTTCCTTTTTTGTACCAAACCACCCTCCTACTTATATTCTAAGTGATTTACAATGAATAGTAATCAAGTACTCTTAAGTATTTTCCCTATCTGTCCTGGTGGACTCACAATCTAACTATGGTACCTGGGGCAGTAGAAGGTTAGGTGACTTGCCCAGGGTTAGAAGGAATGGCACTGGGCTTGAACCTGTAACCTCAGGGTATTGAAGCAGCAGCTCAGACTGCTGGGCAACTTCTCTACGCCAGTTATTAATATGATTGTAAAGTACATCTTCTGCTTTACGGTTACAGGTAATATGGAGTCTGATTTAATAAGCTCTTTTTTTATATAGGCACAGAAAAAAAAAACCTTAGAAAATCAGGCCTATATACTGTATGTTTCTGACATCTGTAACACATTTCCCAAACTGGCCATTGAGAAACTTGTCTTCTGGATAGATTTAATATACCTTGAGTATAGCAGAATTAGAAAACATACCTTCGAAGGCCATGGTTGCCCACCTGTGCACTAGTATGTCTTAGCAGATTATTTTTCTATTATATACAGTATACCTTTCTATGAAATGATACATGTTTTACAGAGCTAATATATTTTATTTCAGAAAATCAACTGTCGGTAACCAGAAAAGCATTATTAAATAACCCAGCTATATCTGTTCTGAAGAAGTGGCATTCTTCTACATGCTGAGCATCTGATATACATGGAACTGATTCTTCAGAGAATAGATTAGCAAATTACTCGGATATATATTTTTTTATCTCCTTGATCTGTTTTCCCTTCATGACACCATAGAACAGGGCCTCTAAAACCTGTTCTGGGGAGCTTACAATCAATCAAGTTTTCAGGGTATTCACAAGACATATTTAAGAGATAAATTAGCATATTGGGAAAATTTTATAGCACGGTAAATGCCTTATTTCTTTTATAGAATACTAGTTTAACTGGCTACTCTCATCATGCTTTACATTTAGGTATGAACATTTAATCCAACTAGAGCTAGTTGACATTTTAGTGCCTACATGCAATAGATATGCACATAACTTAGTTTTCTATAACTTACATGTGTAATTTGGGTCCTGCTCATGTTCTGCCCCAACCCTCACCCTTGCAAATATGCACTATTTAAGTTAAACTGTATTTGCAAGGGAAGTGTATATAGCATGTTGGCATATATGTGAATTTGTGTGCACATACACACACATATATGCTAACATTGTAAATATGTATGTGTGTAGCATGCATGTAAAAATTAACATATATTTATATAGAACTGCCCTTGATGGAGGGTAATTCTAAAATTATTTTAGGCATCAAGAATATGCATAAATAACCAGAATACTATATATATGGACATATGTGTACACATATGCACATTAATGTCAATAATCTGGCAATGCACTGTTTTACAAAATGGCACTTAAATACAATGATTTACATATCAAGGAAGCAGTGCATACAAATCTATCTCATGCATATTCATTGTAGATATCTTGAAAATCTGATGGGATTAGGTATGCCTCTAGAACTGGGCTGAGAAGCACTGCACTACTGTGTGGAAAAAAATGAAATTTATTTTTTTTCATAATTTTGTATTTAAATGATATTTCCCCTGTCGATAACAAATGCACATCCTTATCAATAACTCCAATGATTACAGACTAACTAAGCACTGTTAAATGAAATGTCGCAGTCCGGGATATACTCTTTCTGTGGTTAGTCACTGATTCACACTGTATAATCACCAAAGAATTTAAGAACGCCATTCAGTGGTGTAGCAAGGATGGGAGGCACCTGGGGTAGCAGTCCCCCCCACCACCCCTCTTCTCCACCCCTCATTGTATGCGCCACTTCCTTTCCCCCATACCTTTTTAACTTCACCAGCGCAAGCAGCATCTCCAACTAGCTGCCCGTGCTGGCCTTGGCTCTCCCTCTGATGTCACTTCCTGGTCCCATGACCAGGAAGTGACAGAAGGAGAGCCAAGGGCTGGCACAAGCAGCACAGGATAGAGCTGCTGCTTGCGCTGGCAAAGAGCTAGAAGTACGGGGGAAGGGAAAGGATACGTGCGGTGGGGGTGGGTGGGAAGGAGTAGGGGGCAGAGAAGAGACAGCGCTCGGGGTGATCTGCCCCCCACCCCCCTACCCCCATCCCATACTATGTCACTGATGCTATTTTACATAGAATGGCTAGCAGAGTTCTACTGTTAGAGTAGTTGTTCTCAACTCATTTCTCAAGACACATGCAGGCAGTGCCTCCATTGTATGCAAATCTATCTCATGCGTATTAATTGTGGACACCTAAAAATACGACTGGCTTTGTATATCCTGAGGGGTGACCCGTCAAATGCGCGCAGGACATTGGTGCGCCAACAATTCCACCCCGAAATTTGCACATAGGACAAATGCACGCCGCCCTAAAACCTTCATTTTCCACTCTCAGGGGGGGGTTACACTTATTACTTCCGCTATCCTTGCACTGTGACCACTTAGAACTCGCTCTGCTGCCTTTTGCCTTCCCGTTTCTGGTCTGAGGGGGGAGCATGGGGGGGAAACTCCTCCCCCCCCCCCCCCCGACTACACTCACTCTCATCAGGGGGCTCTGAATTTGAACATTGCCGTTAACGCTCCCCCCCACCACTAGACTTATAGACTTACAATTGCACCCCGAAAATCCCGCTCCATGCACGCACTTGTCAGAGTGGATTTGTCGGGGCGCTATTGTCCTGCATGCTACTGACGGTTTACCATCCTGAGGACTAGACTGAGAACCTTATGATGAAGATAAACAAATGCACAGGGAGTACTTTAAACTTCGCAGCTTAATTTACCCATTCAAAATAGTAGGAATACATTAGTTGTTACCTCACCTTAAACACAAAGCCTTCTGGGCAGCTTAACTGGTCATACCAGAGTGCCTTGTACATGACCAACATGAGAAGACAGGCTAGAAATGCCATGGTAATTAGAATGAGGCCAGTCAGCTAAAAGAATGAGAAAGAATAACAATAAAATATTCATGAAGCCTTCTGAATAAAACATAGCACAAGCTTTCATAATCTACAGTCTGTGCATCAAGTATAAAGGGATTTTAAACAAACACTTCAAATACTTCAACATGCTCTTTGGGGCCCTTTTACTAAAGTGCCTTAGACAGAATAGGCAACTACCAACTGCAAGAGCAGCGGGTAGTCAACCAGTAGGCACCCAAGAGATCTGGTAAAACACAGGGTCCAGCACTTCCAATATATTTTCAGTTGCCTGACATGTTATGGCACTCATGTGCCTATATCAGTGGCAGCTGTACACTTCAGGAAATAGATGCTGAAAATTTAAAACATGTATCAGTCAATTTTCAAAGCAATTTAACCGGAGAGGAGAGCCTCCTGCCTGGTTAGTTCACTTGTGCCTGTCTCAACTCCTGGTTGTCTTCGGATGGTCCGAGGGCGAAGAAATCTTAGGCCTATGTTTTCTGCTATTATGAATTCTACAGTCACAGCCAGTCAGGGTTACAGAAAAGGAATATGGGAGAGTGCAGTATTCAGTTTTTCTCACTGAGGGCCTTTGCTGGCATACAGAAAAGGGTTCTGCACAAAAAATGGTCACGTAGAAGTTATTTAAATAACTGGAAGGTGTTCTATGTAAAACACCTGGCACATAGTATGTCCCTATCATTACATTACAGATTTCTATTCCGCCATTACCTTTCGGTTCAAAGCGGATTACAAAAAGAGTTATGAAAGAAAGCTTACAAAGTTGGATCGGAGATCGTTCCAAGGGAGGGGTAAGAAGGATCAGGGGTTGGGGAGGGGATGGTAAGAAGGGATATTCATGGTATTAAGCTTTTTTTAAGGGATTTCTATCATATAGGTACAAATCAGTTTGGGGTAGAATTTGCCTTCCTCAAAAGTATGTGAAGATGTGAGAGGTCAAACAGTGACCTCCTCAAGCTAACCTCTTGACCAACTTTGTTAACTAGGCTTGTCTGATATGTATCATTGTATGTATTCTCTTCCAGAGTAGGTAGTGCCAGAGGGAATCACTCATTAGTAAGGGGCAGTTAACAAGCTTAGCAAGTGCTGTGTTACTAATCAGTATTGGGTGTATGCACTAAATGAGCTCTGTCTGTATTTTCCTTGGTGTCTTATAGAAATCACAGTTTTGTAATACTTTATAAGATACTCTGTGTAGTTCAGAAGAGAGTCTGATTGCTGAATCGCTGTTTCTTATAACGCCAAATACTTCTTGTCATTTCACAGTTAGGAATTTCTCTGTTCTAATCTCAGTGTTGCACGCTCAGGGTTGGTTTTGGGGATACCCTTCTTTCTCCTCGAGCCCCCTCTGTGTGATACCCCTCTTTCCTGGTTGAGGGGCTTCCAAGCCTATTCCATCACTGGCTTGTAGCGATACTCAGACCACTAACCAGTTAAGTCAGCAGCTAAAGTTAGCTTTGTAAAAAGACTGTCTTAACTTTAACTACTGAGCTAACTGGATACCAGTCTGAATATTGCCTGGTGCCCAGTTAACTTCCAAATAGCAGCATCCTCCCTCAGTCTCTTCCCCAATGGCTATGACTGTTACTTTGATAATGTGGGCAGTACATTTTCAAGTGTTGCTCTATTCCAAGTGAAGCAGCATAAAATAACATAACTACTCTTGTATACCCTTACAACCTCGCAGCTCAGTACGGTTTACGAGTAAAAAAGACTGCACATTTGCAGTGATATGACAATGCTATAGTAAAAAGTTTTTGGAAAAGAAAAAAAAGAAGGCATTTTGACAATTAAGTTGCTAAAAGTTCTTCTTAAAAAGATGGGAGGATTGCCTTGTGAGGTGCCATTTCTCTGTACAATGATATAGTCTTTCAAGTAGGAACTTAACCTGTGGTTCCATTCATCCTTAAAGAGCTTTGGGTGGAAGAATTTCTTGTAAGTCGCTGGAAAGACAAAAACGAAGAACCCTTGAAGCAGCTGATGTCATGGGCTGTGGAAGCCAAACTCAAGAACTGCAAGAAAATCATTGAAGGATTTGACAACATGCAGCAGGTTTCCTGAGAATGTTCAAGGGGGAAAATACTGGAAAAGCAATCATAAAAGTATGATTTAACATTTTCAACCAAAGTGTTTCTCCTTGCAATTTCCTCATCTCTGTTTTAAAGAAGACTAAAAAAGCTGCTTTCTCTTCTTTTTAAAATTTATATATTCACATTATTTCCTAAAATCATACAGAATAATTTTGGAAATAACAATAGCAAAAGAACCATCATAATCATATCAAACAAAAGTAACAGAACCTTGGCTATTCTAAATAAGACCCCTCCATTCTATTCTGAAGACAGCAACCCATTTGATGAAACCCTCATCCTTTCTCGCTCCCACAGACCATGTAGTACTATATGATCCCATAATATCACTACACCTACAATTATCTTATACAGGTACAATGGAGTGCTAAAAAGTTCTCAGTCCAACCAAGAAGGGAATGGTGTGGAGCCATGAAACTTACAAGTTATTCCAAATATTCACTCCTAAGTTCAACACACTTGGCACATTGAATCTGAAGGTTCTATAACTTACATGTGTAACTTACATGTGTATCTGAAGTTTCTGTAAGTTACATGTGTAAGATGAACTAAACACTTCCGCAATGATGAAATGCGCTGTAACAGATGGCACTAAAGCACAAGCACAAATACCCTTTTTAAAGGAGGAAAAAGCCTCAGACAGATGTGAGAGACGCGTCCAGTGTCCTAATCAGAGCATGATCGGATACGTTACACCCTGAGGCAGCTAAATTGTGAAACGCTGGCCATCGTCGGTGTGCCGATCCAAGAAAGATAAGATAAGTTGATTTTTCATCTATTTTACAAAACATACATTTAAAAGCAACATTTAATAAAGCACATTGCTTGGATCATTAGAAGGAGGTTTTCAGCCAGTGAAGTGAACGCTCTACCACCGCTATTCCACCATTTGGAGGTGGGGGGCCCCTGTCTGAGGCTTTTTCCTCCTTTAAAAAGGGTCTTTTTGCTTGTGCTTTAGTGCTATTGATCTGTTACAGCACATTTCATCATTGTGGAAGTGTTTTGTTCAACTATTGTGGTTTTCACAATATCTGAGTTTTTTCTACTATAGTTACACGTGTAAGGTCCATGTGTAAGTTACATGTGTATCTGAAGTAACTTACATGTGTATCTGAAGTGTCTATAACATGTGTAAGTTTCTGTAACTTACATGTGTAAGCCATGAAACTTACTAGTTATTCCACATATTCACCCCTAAGTTCAACACACTTGGTACATTGTATCTGAAGTTTCTATAACTTACATGTGTAATTTGGGTCCCGCTCATGCTCTGCCCCTATATATAACCCTCACCCTTGCAAATATGCACTATTTAAGTTAAACAGTATTTGCAAGGGAAGTGTATATAGCATATTGGTATATATGTGTGCACATACACTCACATATGCTAGCATTGTAAACATTTATGTATGTAACATGCATGTAAAAATTAACACCTATTTATATAGAATTGCCCTTGATGGAGGGTAATTCTAAAAGGCTTTTAGGCATTGAGAATATGCATAAATAACCAGAATACTACATATATGGACATATGTGTACACATATGCAATTAATGCCAATATTCTGGCTATGCACTGTTTTACAAAATGGCACTTAAATACAATGATTTATATATCAAGTAAGCAGTGCATACAAATCTATCTCATGCGCATTCATTGTGGATATCTTGAAAATCTGATGGGATTAGGTATTCCTCAAGAACTGGATTGAGAAGCACTGCACTACTGAATAGCTGTGTAGAAAAAAATACTCTGATGTCTGGTCACTGACATACTGTTCCGCTGCTACAATCACCTCCGAATCACTCAAAAACTGTCACCCTTTCAAACTCTTGTTAAGGTCTGGAAACAGAAAATAATCGGATGGAGCAAGATCTGGTGAGTAGAGTGGATGGTCCTTGCAATGAGACCCCAACTGTGTTAAAGCATCCATTGTTTTGCCAGCCTTATGATCAGGTGCATTGTCTTGCAAAAAGAGAACTCCTTTCCGCAGCTTCCCTCTACTTTTGCATTTCATTGTCTCCTTTAATTGGAACAGCAAGTTACAGTGGTATTCTACATTAAGTGTTTGGCCCCTTGGAAGATAGTCAGCCATTAAAACACCTTCCTGATCTCAAAACACTATGGCCATAACCTTTCCTGCTGACTTTTGGGTCTTGAATTTCCTTGGCTTTGGAGAACCTGAGTGTTGCCATTGCATGGACTATTGTTTTGTCTCAGGATCATAGTGGTGTAACCATGTTTCATCAACAATAACTAATCATTCCAAAACATTGGCACCAGCTCGCTGAAAATGCTGCAAAATCAACTTGGAAGTGTCTACTCAATGTCGTTTCTTGTCAGCATTCAAACATTTGGGCATCCACTTGGCTGACAGCTTCAGCATACCCAGCTGCTCGTGGATTATACATCCAACATGATCCCTGGATATCTGTAGAGTCTCAGCAACTGTTTTAGCTGATATATGCCAATCTTCCCAAATCAGGTCATGGACATGGTCAACAATTTCAGGAGTTGGCATGGTCTGAGGCCTCCCAGACCTTACTGCATCTTTGGTCTTGAAATCTCCATGCTGAAAGTTTGCACACCTCTTCTTCACTGTGGAGTATGATGGGCATTTGTCATTTAGGGGCAAATTCTATAAGAAGCGGCCAAAAGTTAGGCGCTGATATAGGCACCGTTCAGTGCGATTCAAGCACAATTAGGTGCTGTTTAGTGAATCACACTGAGCGGCACCTATTTTGGAGGTGTCCATTAAATAGGCCAGCTCTAGGCACAACTAAAAGTTAGGCGCACATGCGAACGTTTAAGAGCAGTGATTCTGTAAGAAGGCGCCTAACACGTAGCCACGCCCACACATAACATGCATAGCGCCTATTTTTTTGAAGGCCTCCTAAATTTTTAGAGGTGCCTTGTTACAGAATCGCGCTTTCTTGATAGGCACCTATGTTTCAATCAGTGCTGATTAAAAAGCTTAATTAAGCTTGTTCTTCAATTTAGATAGGCGCCTATCTAGTTGGGCGCCTCCAAAATAGGTGCCTAACTTTAGGCTGGTTACAGAATTTGGGCCTCAATGTTTGCATTGTACAGTCATGGATTTCCTTTGGAGTTATCCTCTGCAGGAATAGGAACGTCATGATGGCTTGGAGTTCCACACTTGAAAATAACACACTTTTTGTTGACATGGTTCAATCAATAATCTGAAACAATGTCAAAAACATAGTATTATGATTCTGCAAATTGGCACTTTGCAAAATAAAATAACATTCTTTTCAGCTACAGTGGCAAACTAACGCTCAGAATTTAGGAAGTCAGTGGGGCTGAGAACATTTTCGCACTCCCTCGTACGTTCATGACATGGATTAGTGATACCTTGCTTAAACAGATATATTAATGCTTTTTACTTTGTTTTATGTAAGAAGGGTTTTCAGTCTCTGTTTCCCTTGCAGCAGTGAGCTCAAGGAACTCATTTTAGGCAACCATTGACACTTTTGGGTGTATTCTATAAGGTAAAAGATTTTTATTTGAAGTTATCAGAGCACAGGGTGTGAAGTTCCCTTTTTTATTTATTATTGCAAATAAAGATTTTTCCATGCTCATTTAATCACTATTTTTCATTTTATTTTTCTAAGCCATATTGCTTGCTGTATTCCTGTTTGCTTTTTCTAAATGTGTGCGATTTAATTTAATTGGTGATCACATTATATGTATATGTTATGCCTCTTTCTTTTAGGTGGATTTTGGGGTTAACATCCAGAATACTGAATTTGACATTTGACTCTGACTCAGATACAGATATATCGAAACATATTGAGCTACTGAAAATATATTGGAAGTGATTAGACCCCTATATATTCTACCACTAGCTCTATATTTACTCTTGGAGTACATCTTTTTTGAGGACGTTCTAGAAACAACACCTAAATGGAGGCACCGGTAGACACCCTACTGGTGCCTGTTAATCAACAAACGCCGTTTAAAAGGGCAAAAAATGGCACCATTAAAGCGCCTACCGGTGCCTAAATAATACACACTAGAATCATTCCTACATAGGCGCTAAACACCAATATGGGCATGGCTAATGCCAGAAGTGGCATTGGGCAGCCTAATGCGCCTACGTAGGTGTGAGTCACATCAAAGATAGGTGCTAGAAATGTAGGCCCAGAAAACCCTGGTCTTTCGCAGCAGCACAATTCTCTATAGGGTACTGTTGCATGATTGACACGTGACTGGTGGCTGCATTTAGGCAGCCGCCAATATAGGTACCCTATAGAGAATCCACTGTCTACTGGTTGATAATTATCCACTACTTTTGTACTGTTACTAAAGTGCGTTAAGCACTTGACATGTGAATTAGAGGTTACTGTTTAGTGCATGAGCACAGTAAATGTTACAGCACTGGCATGACAGTTAGCATGTGCTGTACATTTTACCTAATAGTGACTGCAAGTAGCACCTTAGGATCTGTGGTTGGCCCTCAGCTGCCACACTGCAGTGAAACAAAATGCAGGATGAAATAAAAAAACATTTTCTGCATCTTGAAAAAGACACCTCTGGTCATGTAGTGAAATTTAATAGGATTAATAGAATTGATATGGAGCACTGCATTAAAAGTTTGACACATTAATCATGTTATTAGCACATTAATTGCCCATCCTTAAAAATAAAGTCCCACTCTAGTGCAAAAGTAGCTAGAAGTATAGATCTAGATTTTATTAGCTCCAAAGGTGTTTCAAGGAAACCTGTTAAATTCAAGAGTTCCCCTTCTTGATGTCAATTCTGCACAGAAAGATCTAGACATCGAATCAACCCGCATGCTAAACACAGCAGAAGCCTTTATTATATTAATCATTGGGAGGAGGGTGGGAGAAAATGATTGTTTTATATATTACTTGTGTAGTTAATAGTGCGTTTTATGCAGTATTTTATGTTCAATTAATTGTATTGCACTGTCAAAGCTGGAAAATCAATAAAGGTTTAGAAAAAAAGAGTTTCCCTTCTTCAAAACTCTTCATACCCGCTGCATAAAAACAGATAAATATACTGATCGCACAACAAGGGGTACATTGTCTTCTGGAGATGAATGCATGGCTGCGTGGATGGTATCGTTGAGAACATTTTGACTTCCTGGCCCATAGGATAATTTTCCAAGGGCTACTGAGCAATGATGGTGTACATCTATCAAAGAAGGAAAGAAGTGTCTTCAGCAACAGACTGGCTATTGAACTAGAATAATTGGGGCAGGGTGATCAAAGCTACCAGGTGAGTATAAGCCATCAGGTAAGTAAATCACTAAATACCTCTAAACAAATAGGAAAAGGGGGCAATGTATGGAAAGCAGTGTATACTAATGCTTGATGTATATAGAGGCTGTGATGGAAGAGGTCAAGTTGGATTTAGTGGCAATTACAGAGATGTGGTTCATGAAGAGCCATGACTGGGATATAGTTATACCAGGCTATAATCTGTTCAGGAAAGATAGGGTAGGAAGAAAAGGAAAGATCATATGTTAAAGATTATATTAAAGCTACACAATTGCAAGATCTACAGGGAAAGGAAGAGACACTGTGGGTCAATCTGGAAATAGGGAATGGAAAATGTATTTACATTGATGTGATATACAGGCCTCCTTTACAGACAGAAGTGGACAGAGATTTAATAGTATACATTCGGAATATAGCTGTAAAAGGGGAAGTATTACTAACATGCCAGATATTGATTGAGATATCCCTATTGCAGGGTCTTCTAGAAGTAGGGAGATCTTGGATTCTCTACAAGGAGAACTGTTCCAGTAGTTGGTAATGGAATCCACACGGGATGGGACCATACTGGTCTTAGTGCTTACAAATGGGGAAAGTGTTTCTGATGTTACAGTGGGTGATCATCTGGCATCCAGTGATCAATACATGGTGTGGTTTAATATTAAGACAAGTGTAGAGAGGGCTTATTCAAAAGTAAAGGTTCTAGACTTAAAAATAAAAAACTTTGTTCAGATGGGGGATTATGTCAAGGAATTGTTCTCTGGATGGGAGCATCGGGGAAAGGTAGGAAAGCAGAGGGCATAATTGAGGATCTTTTATAAGGGCAACAAACCATTTTGTAAGGAAAGTAAGTAAAAGTAAGAGGAAAAGAAGGCCACTTTGGTTCTCAAAAGTAGCTGCTGAGAAGGTAAGGAAAAAGAGGTTAGCTTTCATAAACTACAAAGGATCACAGAAAGAGGAAGACAGGCAAAAATATCTGGATAAATTAAGAGAGGCTAGTTGAGTAGACAGCAAAGCAAAGATGCAAATGGAAGAAAAAATAGCTGACATGATAAAACGGTGGGGGTGGGTGAAACAAGACATTTTTTAGATGTGTTATGATAAGAAGTTTGAAAGTGGCATTGTGAGATGTAAAGGTGAAGGGGAGGAATATATAGAAGCTGATAAAGATAAGATGGAATTGCTTAATAAATATTTCTGTTGTAATGTAATGTAATGTATTTCTTATATACCGCTACATCCGTTAGGTTCTAAGCGGTTTACAGAAAATATACATTAAGATTAGAAATAAGAAAGGTACTTGAAAAATTCCCTTACTGTCCCGAAGGCTCACAATCTAACTAAAGTACCTGGAGGGTAATAGAGAAGTGAAAAGTAGAGTTAGAGGAAAAATAAAAATAAAATAAACATTTTAACAAGACAGCATTGATCTAAATACTTTGGAAGGTAGAAGAGAGGAGAGAAAGGAATAGAAGCAGAAGGGGGAGCCGTTGAACAGTAGAATTCTGGAGAAATTTAAATGATAGAAATAGAACAAAACAAAGACAAAAGGCAAAACAATAGATAAGATTAAAGATAAATCATAAGCTGGAAAGAAAAATAAAATAAAACTTTGTCTTCAATTCACGGTTTCAGCGTCAGTGATGAAGTGGAGCAAGTAAGTTTAGGAGGAGCGATTGACGTTTCCAGAAAGGGCTTCTTCAGGGAAGAGACTTGTTCTGTGTTCACAGCTGAAGCGCCAAGAGCTTGACCATAAAAGACAAATGCAAATAGGGCTGGTGGTATGGTAGACCCTGATCGATTTTCAAATGATTGTGTTCATGAGGAGCTAGCTAAACTAAAAATGGACAAAGCGAAGAGGCAGGACAGTGTACATCTGAGGGTACTGAAGGAACTTAGGGAAATTCTGGTGGCTTCAATGGCTGACATTTCAATGTTTCTTTAGAGTCGGGAGTAGTACCAGAGGACCAGAGAAGGGCGGATATGGTCTCTTTCCACAAAAGTGGAAGTAAGGAAGGAGTAGGAAACTACAAGCTATAAAGAATGACTCCTGTGGTAAGTAAATTAATGGAAATGCTTTTAAAACAGAGAATGGCAATGTTTCTGGAATCCAGTGGTTTCACTAGTGGCAGGTCTTGTCAAACAAATCTGATCAATTTCTTTGATTGGGTGACCAGAGAATTGGATAGAGGGAGTGTGGTGTATTTAGATTTTAGTAAAGCCTTTGGCAGTGTTCTATACAGGCATCTAAAAAAATAAGCTCAGTGCCCTTGGTATGGACCCCAAAGTGATGCCCTGGGTCTGAAACTGGTTGAGTGGAAGGTGACAGAGGGTAGTAGTCAATGAAGATCGCTCTGAGAGGGATGTTACCAGTAGTGTGCCTCAAGGCTTGGTTCTTAGGCCTGTTCTTTTTAACATTTTTATTATTCAGCCTCCTGGATTCTTTCAGTCATGGCCTTAGTCCCAACAACAAATCCAGTTCCCAGCACTGAGGGCATGCACTAAGCAGCCACTTAGATGATCACCAGAACCTGGGTTATAACTGCATGCTGTGTGGGAGAGGACTGGGTGGATTATGGGGCAGAGAATGAGTACGGACCACACATTGCAGTTAGCATATGGAATTTACCTCAGGATGGCTGTCATAGTTAGATCATGAGCCCACCGGGACAGATAGGGAAAAATACCAAGAGTATTAGATTGTGAACCGCTCAGATGGCTGTGCCAGTGGGCAGCATACCAAATCCCAAATAAACTTGGAAATTATACAGTTATCACAGGTGCACTTACTACCTCCTCAAGAGGAGTTAACATTAAGGAGACAATTCTATAAGAAGTCACCTACAGTTAGCCAGCAAATAGTTTCAGGTTTATTTAAGATTTCTTATACTGCCCAATCAGCCTTCTAGGCGGTGTACAATATCATAAAAACATATAATGACTAAGAAAAACACATATTTAAAATGACAAAACATCATTAAAAACAATAATAATTATTGAAAATACTTTAAAAACACAGACAAACAGAAACAAAAGGGGAAAAGGGCAAGAACTACAATAATCAAGTAAAGAGAAAAAAAAAATTTAGGGAAGAAAACAGGAAGGGTGGCTAAAAATGAAATAAACTAAACTAATCTAAACCTTAGGTTTGTATACCGCGCCATCTCCACAAGCTTAGAGCTCGGCACGGTTTACAGGGTTAGGTTGAAAATAAAACTATGTAGCCCTGAAAAGAACATTTAGGTCTCAAATGTGTCAAGAAAAAGAAATGTTTTTAATTTTGTCTTAAAATTATTAAGAATTGATTCTTCCCGTAAATAGGATGGGATATTATTCCAAAGAGATGGAGTGCTAACAGAGAAAATGGTAGACCTCATTGTATTGATATACTTCAGAGACAGAATAGAAAGAAGATTTTTGGCAGACGATAGAACTTCACGGTATTGCAGTATATAAGCTGTTATTATTATTATTATCTTAGGGTCTTAGAAGGACTATAGGGGATAGATAAGAAGATTATTAATGAATTCAGGTTGGTTATTTTGTCTAATTTTAAAAGTTAGTAAAATAATTTTATAATAATAATAATAATAATTTTATTTCTTATATACCGCTATACCCTAAGTTCAAAGCGATTTACAATGAGAGCACTGCTGAGAGAGCAAGCAGTGTTTACAAAAGGAGGCATATGTTTACAATAAGATACATATGTTTGCAGATCGAAGTAGGATATAGGATATAGGATATAGGATGGAGTCAGAAGACTTGGATACATAATCTTTGGAATAAGATATCTCAGATACACAGGCTTGGAACTGTGGACATATGGGTCAAGTTACAGAACGAGGGCATATTCATAAGATACAAGAGATCAGAGCTGTTTACAGGGAGGTATTTACAATGTGAATTAGCTACAGGGTGATACAATGTGAGTAAGATATAGGAAGATTTACAAGAGATTTCTAAAGTGAGTAGGAATTATTAAAAGATGTTTATAATGAGAATATGATACTTACAATGAGAATAAGGTTTATACAGGATCTTTGCAATGACAATAAGATATCGGGCATTCCCAAGTGCAAGATATGGGAAGATTTTACAAGATGCAGGATTACGATTAGAAAGTACAAGAGATCGACACTGATTACAGGGAGTGATTTACCTTGTGAATGGGAAAGGATAGGGGCGTGATACAACAAAGGGGAAGGGCAGGGGTAGCGGAAGGGCTAATGTGGGGAGCAAATGGGAGGAGGGGAAACTTAGGTAGTATTGAAGAGACGTGTCTTCAGGGATTTTCTGAAGTCAGCGTATGAGGTGGCCTCGAGTATAGGTTTTGCTAGCCATGTGTTCAGTCTAACTGCTTGGAATGATAGCATTCTGTCAAAGTACTTCTTGTAGCGGCATGATTTCAGTGGAGGGTAAATGAAGAGATTTGCTCTGCGAGAGGTCTTATTCTGGTAGTTGGTGGGGAGTTGGGAAGCTAGGTACGTTGGTAGCATCCCGAAGATCGCTTTGAAGCTGATGCAGGCAAACTTGAAAAGTATTCTGGATTCTACTGGTAGCCAGTGGAGCATTTGGAGATATGGGGAGATATGTTCCCATTTTTTCAATCCAAAGATGAGTTGAACTGCGGTGTTTTGAATTAATCTTAGCTTGTTGAGTGACTTTTTGTAGGCTCCCAAAAATATGATGTTGCAGTAGTCCAGCGTACTCAAGATGGATGCTTGTACTAGGAGCCGAAAGGATGATTCATCGAAGAATTTTTTGATGGTGCGGAGTTTCCATAGAGTAGAGAAGAATTTTTTGAATATTAGGTCTGTATGTTTTTCTAGTGTAAGGTGTCTGTCAAGGGTAACCCCCTAGTATTTTTATAGATTGGGCAATTTCGTAGTCTCTGCCATTCACGTGAATCTTGTTATTTGTTATCTGCTCATTGGGGGAGGCCAGGAAGAATTTTGTTTTTTCTGTGTTCAGTTTGAGTTTGAAGGACTTCATCCAAAGTTCTATTTGGTTCAGGATATTGGATAGGAACTTAATGAAATTAGGCGACATGTCAGATAGAGGTAGCACGATTGTGATATCATCCGCGTAAATGTGGAAGGTGAGATTTAAGCTCTGTAGTAGGTGTCCCAGTGAGATGAGATAGATGTTGAAAAGGGTCGGTGACAGCGGGGAGCCCTGGGGGAGTCCGCAGTTGTTACTCCAGCTGAAAGAGAGATTGTCTTCTGTGATTCTGTGTTCTACTGGTAACCAATGAGCTTTATGGGGGGGGGGGTGACCTAGTCAAACTTCCTTGCATTAAATATAATCTTTACTGCAGTGTTCTTATTTCTTTCTTTCTTCTTTCTTTCTTAGTTATGCCTTTGTAGAGAGCATTACAATAATCAATGCAGGAAATTATGAGAGAGTGGATCAAAATATTCAGAGAAACGGGCTATAACAATTTAGATATGGACCTACTCATGCGTAGCCAGTAAAAGCAACGCTGAACCACTGTGCTGATATGGAGATGATAATTGAGTTTACTATCAAAAGTGATTCTGAGTAATTTTAAAGAAGGCACAACTTTAAAAGATTGAGTTTTAAATGTAAGAGGATTTTGCAGAGAAAGACCATCCTTGTTGGGAAAGATCATTAATTTGGACTTTTTGATTTTCAAAGCAAGTATATGTGAGTCTAGCCAAAAATTGATTTTCTCCAATTTTTGATTTATGAGATTTAGGATGAACTAATTGCATGTCATCAGCATAAGCGAACATTTTAAAACCAATAGATTGACCTAACATTAGAAGAGGTAGAAGGAAAATATTAAAAAGTAGAGGAGATAAAATTGAACCCTGTGGGATACCATAATCGGTTGTAAAAGGATCTGATGATGTTGTATTAAAAACTACCTTGGAGGACTGATTGGTAAAAAAAGATGAGAACCAATCCAAGACCTGATCTGTGATTCCAATTTCATTCAGACATGCCAGAAGAAGCTTGTGATCAATCGTATCAAATGTAGATGATAGGTCTAAGGAAATAAGCAAAACAGACTGATGGTGATCAAGATGATAAATGCTGGTAGTCTCGTTAGTTACTTGGTATGTGAACACATACATGAGTAAGTACAGTGGCGTAGTAAGCGTAGTAAGGGGGTGTGCGGGGGGGGGGTGCGAGGGGTGCAGTCTGCACCCCTCCTCCTCTCCGCACCTCCTACGTCAGTGGTTCCCAAACCTGTCCTGGAGGACCCCCAGGCCAGTCGGGTTTTCAAGATAGCCCTAATGAATATGCATGGAGCAGATCTGCATTCTTGGCATCTCCATTATATGCAGATTTCTGTCATGCATATTCATTAGGGCTATCTTGAAAACCCGACTGGCCTGCGGGACCTCCAGGACAGGTTTGGGAACCCCTGTCCTACATCTCTCCTTGTCTTCCCCTGTACCTTTTTTGTACTTCCCCCATGCAAGGTTGCTGCCCCCATCAGCATCGGCGCTCTCTCTGACATCACTTATTTTCTAAGTACTTACTTAACTTATTTGGTAAGAAGAGGAAATGTTAAAAATATCTATAGAGAAAATAAGTTAAAGGGGAGTTTTTAAAACAAATAAGGGGGAGGCTTTTCGGACCAATGATGGCGCCAAGTAAGTGATCAGTACATGACAGCCATCTTATCTGGCTTCGTAGTTCTGTTTCACTGCGCTCTTGAAGTCTTTTCCTCTACCCATGATATTTGTTACTTTCCTTTATATTCTATCTTGATTGTGGTATTGGAGCTCACAGTTTTAGTATTATATATATATATAATATATTATATATATATATATATAAAGTATAGAACTTAATAAGTAGAAGATTCCCTTACCATTTTAAATTATTCCAATCAATGGTCTAAAGCAGGGGTGTCAAAGTCCCTCCTCGAGGGCTGCAATCTAGTCGGGTTTTCAGGATTTCAGGTTTCAAGTTTCAAGTCTATTTTTGATTTGATAAATCGCTTATTTAAATTTATTAAGCGAGATACAACTTTAGTAAAAAATATAAACATACAGTTAAACATAATATTTACATATTAAAATAATGGGTTAGACCAACAGATTTACAGACTAATGAATACACAAGATCTTTTTGCATGCAATGCTTTCAATATATATTCATTGGGGAAATCCTGAAAACTCAACTGGATTCCAGCCCTCAAGGACCAACTTTGACACCTGTGGTCTAAAGTTTTAGTGGAATTGACATTCATATTAGAGAATGACACGGTGGCGGTTTACCCGCGGCCACCGCATTTTAGCCGCGGGTCACCCGCCGAAAACGGGGAAGAAAACTAGCAGTCGCTGCGGCGACGGGGACAAGGCCATTCACCGCCCGCGGGGCGGTGAATGGGTCTTGTCCCCGCAGTGAGGCATGAAGGATCGCGCGGTCCCTGCAGCTCACACCCGCCTGCCCTATCGATTCTAGTGTTTAGCCAGCTCTCTCCCTTCTCCTCACCTTAGTTTGTAGATTTTCTTTTTCGGCGACCCGCACGCTATCAGAGAGCCGCGCACTCGATGCTGCTCAGTTTCGATCTTCTGCTCTGACGCAACTGGAAACAGGAAGTTGCAGCAGAGCAGAAGATTAAACACTGAGCAGCCCCGCGTGCGCGGCTCTTTGGGAAAGCGTGCAGGTCGCCGAAAAAGAAAACCTATAAACTAAGGTGAGGAGAAGGGAGAGAGCTGGCTAAACACTAGGATCGATTGGGCAGGCAGGTAGTGGCTGCGGGGACCGTGCGATCGCTAGTGTTCCGGGCTCAAATTGTAAGGAGGGAGTGAAAGGGAAAATGATTCTGGGCCAAGGGGATGAAGTCGGAAAGAAAAACCCACATCAGGAAAGAAAGGGAAGGACTGGCAGGTGAGCCAGATGCTAGAAGCAGGGGGGGGGAAGAAAGAGGGAAAAAAGCTAGATGGGGTTGAAAAGAAGAGACACACTGGTATGGAAGAGGAAGATAGGGGAAATCTGGACACAGGAAGGTAACAGAAAGAGGGGAAATTATGTGCATGGGGCATAGGGACAGAGACATAAAGGGGACATGCCATGGGGATGGTATATGGACACAGGGGGGGGCAATGACAGATACATAGGGGAGATATTAGAAATGGAGAAAATAGGAGCACAGAAGCGAGATGATTTGTGGGGATGGGACAGGGACCGAGCTTGCAGGCTCCAGTGGCTTGCACAAATTACATTGTAACGTGCCATGAAAATAAGAGGAAGGAAGGTAGATAGGCCACGCGAGAGGAGCTGAAGGGTAGTAGAAAGGAACAGATGGTAAAGGAGGGAGGGAAGGGTGGTGGTGGAAAGGAATAGAACAGACATTGAAGGAGGGTGGAGAGGAACAGACCCCCAAGGGAAATGTGGAAGACAGAGTGGGAAGAAGACAGATGCCAGACTATGCGGGAGCGGAGGGAAGAAGATGGGTGCTAGACCAATTGGGGGGGGGGGGTTAAGGGAGAGGCACAGTAACAGCAAATGGAAGACGCAGAGAGAAGACACACAGTGGATGGAAGGAATTCAATGAGAAGATGTGGAAAGCAGAAACCAGACAACAAAGGTAGAAAAAAAAATTATATTTATTTATTTATTTTTTGCTTTAGGATAAAATAGTATATTAGTTGTGTTGATAAAAATTTATAAACAAAGCCCTGCCAGCTGAACATCTCTTTCTCTAGTTCAGCAGCAGGAACTTTGATTTATAAGAAAGGAATAAGCTAAATATTACAGTACTAAGGCTTATATGGATGCAGCGGGGACGGTGACGGGGCGGTGAATGGGATGGCAGTGGCGGTGACGGGGCGGTGAAAGGGATGGCGGTGACGGTGACGGGGCGGTGAAGGGAACGGCGGTGACGGGGCGGTGCAGAGGATGGTGGGCCGGTGACGGGGCGGTGACGGGGACAGATTTTTTCCCCGTGTCATTCTCTAATTCATATCTTTATTACAAGGGGAAAGACACCAAAGGGAAATACAATATACAAAAAATACTATGAAGATAAACAACCAACCTAAAAGGATCTAAAAAAATATTAAAGCTCCTAGAACTTTAAAGCTCCTAGAAAAGTTGACCTTGTTAATCCAATACAAGTAATCATTCCTCTATTTCTATAGCATGTAGTACTCAAAGGGCTGCGCTAGCGGTTTTAGCGCATTCTTAATTCACGCGCCATTGCCGCGTGCACTAGACACTAATGCCACCATTGAGCTACCATTAGTTCTTGGCGCGTAGCGCGGGGTTAGCGTGTGCGGCAATGTAGCGCGTGCTAAAAACACTAGCGCACCTTAGTAAAAGGAGCCCAAAATAAAGCCCCTGTTGTTTTTATTGCTTCTATTCTTATCTGAAGAGCATCTGTGTTTCTGATACCACTCCAGAGTTGCCAGATTTTGTTGTTTATGAAACAGATGTCTATTAATTTTCTGAAAATCAATTATGTTGACATTTTTTTTCCTCGAAAAAGATCATTTCAGTATATTTTAATAAGCAGCTAAGGTGATTCTCCTTCCCAAAAACTTTATTTTGAGGGTTTTTAAATGCTGATATTGACTCCAATATGTATTCTCTCCTTTTTTTTTTTTTTCAAAAATAGATCAATCAGCCTGTGAACTGAATTTTCAATGATTGCATCTAGATGGCCTCGAATTTGGACTTGGAGGATGAGATGTACAGCGTCAGCATCTATGAGACAAACATGTTTTTTTCTGTTACATAGATCTTTTTGGACCCCTGTTAGGTTACACAGGTTAGACAGTTCTAAATCTAATAGATGCTGGCACTGTCATCTAGACATTGGGGCACTGGATCATCTTTTTTTCTATTGTCCTTTGATACTCAACTTTTGGAAGTCAATCTGGGGACAGATTAATCTCATATTGGAATCAACAATTCCATTGACATATGAGGTAGTCATATGTGGAACATTGCTGCATGTTAAGCCCCCTATTGACCGCTATAAATGCAGGCTTTTCCTATTTATGACAGGTATAGCCATGCAAATGGTAACTTGCAATTGGAAAAATTGTGATTGCCTTTATTTTCCTTTTTGGTGGGCGAGTTTATGTTTATGCTACAGATATGAGAAGATGAATGCTGATATGTTGGGGCATAGCAATTTATTCAAACTGGTTTGAGGCCCATTGACATCCTTTGTAACTTCATTATAGGTATCTTTTTATTTTTGTTTATTTCCATACAGGGAGGGGGGATATCGTGTTGGTTTATTCTTTGATTAAATGTATTGGATAGGATGGGAGGGATATTTTTCTTCTGCATTGTTATTGATTGAATATAAGTGCTTGTTTTGATTATTAATGTCTGTATAATTCCTGGCACTTTGTATTAGTTTAGAAAAATTAATAAAGATGTTGTTTTTTTAAAGAATTTTCAGTGATTGTACAATTTTTAATTAAAGTAAATTTTGAATTGCTAGAACAAGGGCCATAATATGTGATTCAAAGGGGATAGATTTAGGACCAGCATCTGAAAATAATGCAGAGTGGCGGGTGCACAGAATGTCTTCTCATGCCAGGCTATAGGAGCTAAGACAGCAATGAATTTCAAAGTACCTGATTACTTATGTCTATTTAATTGTTTTGTAAACAGCTTTGAATCCTTTTGGAGATTTAGTGGTATATAAGACACCACATTAAATCAAATGAAAGTAGACAATTTCAAATGGTAATCGGAGTTCGTTTGTAGCCCAGATAAGCGTTGCAAAAAGCCGCAGCGGGGATGTAATTTGATCCCACGAAACGTAGGCCACTTTGGACTGAGAGTAGCAAGCAACGGTCCTGGTTCTTAAAGAGCATAAGAACAAAGCTAAGTACTTTAAGCTCTATGAGGTTTAAAAGTTTACAGCACATATGCACTTATTGAAATGGCACCTTTAAGCACTAGTACACTTTTGCACTAGTGCACTTTCTGGCGGTCCAGAGTCTCTGAAATGAACTGTGAGGTTTAAATAGTCTGTATTATGAATGAACTACACAGTCCCTTTAGTATCAAACAGTATTAAAAAGTATTAAATAGTAGTTTTAATGAAAATTATTGAAGAAATAAAATTTATACTTAGGGCTCCTTTTACTAAGGTGCGCTAGCGTTTTTAGCGCATGCAGGAAATTACCGCATGCTACACCGCATGCTACGTTTCTAGAACTAACGCCAGCTCAATGCTGGCATTAAGGTCTAGCACGTGTGGCACTGTACCGCGCGCTATTCCGCACGTTAAAGCCCTAACGCAGCATAGTAAAAGGAGCCCTTAATGTTAGAAAAAAAAAAGGTAAGGAGGATGGGTTCAAGCCAGTGATGTGAATGTGAGTAAGAGAAAAGAAATGTCTTTATCTTAGAAAGAACCTTGAAAATCTAATGCTCAATATTCTGAGGCTTGTCCCCGTCTAGAAATAGAGAAAAAAAGAGAAAAGAAATTATATCCAGTGTCATTTTGGTTTATTTTGGTGGTTCTATATATTGCATTTAATTAATAGGAGAGAATAAGTCATTAAGGGGTCCTTTTACTGGGGTTGTGGGTTCAAACCCCGCACTGCTCCTTGTGACCCTGAGCAAGTCACTTAATCCTCCATAGCTCCATAGCATACGTTAGATAGATTGTGAGCCCGCCGGGACAGATAGGGAAAATGCTTGAGTACCTGACTGTAAAACCGCTTAGATAACCTTGATAGGCGGTATATAAAATCCTAATAAACTTGAAACTTGCATGCTAGCTGTTTTAGTGCACACTAAACGCTAACGCATTTTCCCTCTTCTCACCTGCGCTCTCTCTCTCTCTCACTAGAGGCTCTTCTTTCCTTGCCCCTCTGTCCTACCCACTGAACTTCTCCTCCATCTCTGTCTAGAGATGATTCTTTTTCTCTGTTCATTTTTTCCCTTCTTCCCTTTGTCTTGATGCTTACCTTCTTTTTTCTGAAACCATATACTTTATTTCTATATATATTCTTCAAATTTTTTCTGCTGTTCTACTCATTTTTCCTTTAGAAAAAAAAAAAAAATTCTGGTCACCCTGTTTAACTAAAAAGCACATATGCAGTGGTTTATTAAAGAACAACCACATTTGATGCTCAAAGAGGGCCTTTAAAAGTTTTCCCAGGAGCTGATAGAAAGCCTCCTTTGAAGGGTCATTTAAATGAATCAGAATAAGTGTCTGTCATGCTATTGTAAATGCTGTTAAACATTCAAGAATGGATCAAAGCTCTGAATGCATTGAAATATATTGACTCTAGTCGATTGATAAAGGCTATTAAACCAGTAGTTTAATATTCTAGAAGTCTGCCTGTTCAAGATTAAATCCCACACTTTGCTTGTTTATTTTTTAATGGCTATATTCGATGATTTCCTTTTGGTTATTGGGACTGTATAAGCCTCAAAAGTACACATCTTTTTAGTTTGTCTGGTTCTGTCTCTAGGCTACCTTTTAATTCCATAATGCAAATGCACACCCACATGCAGCTGGATAAACAAGGAATGGGTCATCTCCTAGTACAACCCCATTACCAAAAGTACCTATGCATTCCAAGATACCATTAGGCAAATGGGTGATTCACAGCCTTTTGAGAAAAGGGAACATAGTATAAATTTGATATTGCACAGTTTACAGTATATTTCCATTTGCTGTATATTCATGCTTGCATAGAGATAACCTACCCCTCTTAGGATGTAAGCTTTAATGTACAGTATCTGGATGTAGTGATCAACTTCTGCTTACAAACAGATGTATCCTGTATAAGACATGTGCATGGTATCTGTGTATGCTTTTAGCTAAGTGAAGTATGTTTAGGGAATAGAAATTGAATCTGCCTTAACATATAAATGCATACCCCCACTGTGAGGGAAGGGACTATGCCTGAAATTGCTGCTGAAAACTCATTTCTATAACACTGCTAGTTGTATGCAACACTGTACACAGCATATGCAGGTACTTTTATCTGTCCCTAATAGACTTACAATCTAAGGGGGGGGGGGGGGTTTGTATCTAAGGGAATGGACAGTTAAATGATTTGTCCAGGGTTTCCAAGTTGTTGTGGTGCGACTCAAATTCAGTTCTCCAGGATCACAGCTCACTACACTAACCATTAGATCTAAAATTAGCCTGGCTATAAAGGGATTGTGCTTTAGACTGAAGAAGAATTTTTTGACCAGGGAGTTGATCTGATTTTCAAAGGTTAGTTGCGAGTCGAGAGTAATGCCTTATATTTTCAAAGTTTTTTCAATGTTGAGGATTTCACCGGTGGATAGAAGTCTTCTGTTAATTAAGTTTAAGAAAGTTCTTTTGTGTTCAAGTGCTCAGGTCCTCTATGGTCCTCGTTAGGTGTTGTAAGGTGGCCTCAAAAGAGTCTCTGGCTACACAAAGTAGGAAGATATTGTCTGCGTAAGAAAATGTATGGATTTGAGGGGAGGAGAATCTTTTTGGCAGAGCTCTTAAGTAGATGTTGAACAAGGAAGGAGACAGCGGGGATCCTTGTGGAACTCAGCAAAAAAGCAGTCCATTTTTGGGACCTCTTATTTCCCTTTCTTACTTTGCAGGTCCTATTTCCTAAAAATTTTGCAAACCATTTTAGGACTTATACATGCATGCCTAATTCATTCAACTTTAGAAGTAATAGAGAGTGGTCTACCACGACAAATGCAGCAGAAATGTCAAAATGTAGCAACACAGATTGTCTGCTCACCTTTCCTGATAATTCCTAACATTGCATTTGCTTTCTTAGTCGCCGCTACACATTGAGCTGAGGACACAACGTTATCATCAACTAAAAATCTTTTTGAACAAGCGATGATTGGGTGGTGAGGCAGTAGTGTTGCGGTGTTTGCCCATGTTTATTGCCTTCATGTCTCTGAGCATAAGTTCTATCAGCAGTTGATGTAAGTGTGAAACAGCATATTTTGAACTATTTAAGATTGATTATTCTATTGGACTTGATATACTTTCTTTAATCACTCAACTCTTTGACATATTGAATTAATCGTCCCCACTTGTATTTACTTGACTGAGTCTTATAAGAGGTTGACAGAACTTTGGTCTGTTACACTATTGAGGTTGGTAAGATAACTAGTCTTTCCTCCTATGGTCAACAGAAGAAAAACTTTTGAAATAATGTTGAGGAACATGCTTATTTTTATCTTGCTAACACTATTAGATACCCTATTCCCAGTGTACTTATTCAGACCAGTTTGGGAATTTAGGAAGCTCCAGCTGACCGAGATGCTACCACAGAGAGGTGCTTTGCCAGGATTCTACCACACGGTATATCAGAGGTTGCCAAACCTGACCTTGCGGAACCCCCAACCAGTCAGTTTTCAGGATATCCATTATAAATATATATGAGATTAACTCCTTGGTATGCAAATCTATGTATACAAATTGATCTCATGATTATTCATTGTGGATATTCTGAAAATCTGGCTGACTGCACAATGTTTGGGAATCACAGGATATATTTGGGAATCACTACAGTATACTGTATAAAGCACTGTACCTGGTAAGGACAGTATTTTTCAAATGATGATATCTTTTAATGGATCAGGAGAAGAAGTATCAAATGCCAATATAGATTAGCCTCACCTTCTTTAGATATAGCCCTGAAGTATCTTGCATAACAATATCTTTGAATAAGTTGAACATTGTTTCACTATCCCCCTAATGCTATAACCGTGGAGGGGCATAATAAAAAAAAAATGTCTAAGTCCCCTTTTGGCCTACGAAAGTAGAAGCAGGGAAACTGTCCATTCTAAAAAAAACATCCAAAAGGAGGTTTTCTTTTATAATGGCCTGCCTCTACATTCAGCTGTTTAAACGCCCAGACCACCACTACCTCTACACTAACAACATATAATCAACAAAAAACCCTAAGTCCCAAACACCAAACACAAGAGCTTTTAGGTGAAGGAGGGGCCAGTTCTTCACCTAAAAGCTGGATTCTGTGACCGGTGTCTGTCAAAAAGAACACCGGTTACAGAATCCCAACCCTTTCCCAGCAACAATAGTGGTAGCAGAGATAGCCAATCTCCCCTGCCACGATCCCCCCTGATCGGATCGAGCAGGAGGGAGCCCAAGCCCTCCTGCCCCGGCGACCTGCGATACCCCCCTGACACGATTGGTGATTGCCCCTCCTATGGGCAGGGTTTGAGGCACCTGGGCCAATCTGGCCCTAAGGCCTGCCATTCTGAGGATGGCGGGCCTGATAGCTGGACGGGCTTGGGACCTGTCCGTCCGTCCAACTTTTTTAAGGTAAAGGGGGGTCTTGGGGGTGGGGGGTGTCACGGGGTCGGCATGTGGGGGGGTTTCGGGGCCCAATTGTGGTTTGGGGCATTTGTGTGGGGGGTGCATCATGGGCAGGAGGGCCAGGGACCCCTCCTCCCCATATATTAGTGGGAGTGGGGGGTAGGGGGGTCACCTGGGCAAGAGGGGTTGGGCTCCCTCCTGCCCAGATTGGATTGGTGGGTGGGGGTTCCATTGGGTCAGGAGGGGTTGGGCTGCCTCCTGCCCAGATTGGATCAGCGGGGTGGGGTGGTTACCGGGGCAGGAGGGCCTGGGATCCCTCCTGCCCCGATCGTGTCGCATGTGCGGGTGGGGTTTTTGGCGAGGCAGGAGGGGTAAGGCTCCTTCCTGCCCCGATCTTGTCGGGGGGATGGATCATGGCAGGAGAGATACTCATCTCCCCTGCCGCGATGGCGATCGGTCACCCCTCCCCCCCCCCGATCCGCGGCACTTCGGGGTGAGGATCACAGTTGTCATTTCTCCTGCCGCATCCACCCCCCCTCTCCCAACAAGATCACAATCTTCATCCCGAAGTGCCGTGGATCGGGGGGAGGAGTGGCCGATCACCATCACGGCAGGGTAGATGAGCCATCTCTCCTGCCGCGATGGTTGTGGTTTGGGGTGGGCAGGTTACCGGGGCCACAGAGCTGATCACGGCAGCCGTGATCAGCTCAGTGGCCCCTTTTTCGGCACTTATACCAGTTTTGACTTGGTCTAAGTCAAAACGTATAAGTGCCAACTAGGCAACCTGCCTAAACTTTTGGTTATACCTGCTGTAAGCCTATGTATAGGTCGGCCAACCTCTCACCCTTTCCCCTCCTCTAAAAATGCCTCTCTTCACTCTATGCATTTAGAGGCAGGGGAAAGGCCTAAGCTGGTTTTAGATACGTCTAAACCAGCTTTGGTTATGGGTACTTGGACAATCAAGTTTTTTGATCGTCCAAGTACCCATTTAGATCACTTTTTAGACATTTTTTTCTTTGATTATGACCCCTTAGCATCTAAATATAAGTTTCATTTGTGCACAAAGATAGATCATTCCATATCAAGTGGTATACTCGACCTCCTCCAAATTGAACAAAATGTTATGCTGATATTCCCTAGGATTGCAAACAAAACTATGCAAATTTTTTTTTGGCTGGGTCTCTATTGATTCAAAACTTACACAACAAGCTTGCCTGCACTGTAATATGTCACATCTCTAGCTCATTTGCATGTTATACAAATGGGCGCCAAAGATGACACTGTAGAACCTAGTGTATCTGAGCATGCAAATGATGCATGTCTTTGGTACCCTAATTCTGACCTTAGCAAGGCCGGGTCCAAGATGAAACAGGGTGATGTCTTCTGCAAAAAAGATACTCTTTCAAGTGATTTAGAAAAAAAAAACAAACACCTACACAACAGAGATATTTGCACCTAGAAAATGGTGAAAATATGCTTAAAAAGTGATATCATAAAAAGGCAGAGATGAGAAGTGGCCTAGTGGTAGAGCTGCTGCCTCAGCATCTTGAGATTGTGGGATCAAATCCCAGTGCTGCTCCTTGGCAAGTCACTTATCCTCCATTGCCCTGGATACAAAATAAGTACCTGTACATATTAAACCACTTTGAAAATGTAAACACAAAAATGCAGTATACAGGTCTTATTACATTTCCCTTATTTCATTATATCTTTGCTTCCAGTTGACTGCAAAGCCTCGTCGTATGTCATAGGCCATGACTCCTAGTCCAGTTATGGACTGAATCAAAGTGTAGGTCTTGATGCCTTCGGGACCTAACTGTCCTTTTAAGGGCAACTGAATTCAACATTGTTGAGTTCAACATTATTTATAGCAGCCCCTCCTATTGTTTTTTCCTTAATTGTTTTCTTTTACTTTGACTATTGTAGTTCTTGCCTTTTTACCTTTTAAAAGTCTTTGAAAGTTATTGTTACTGTTTGGTGATGTAATGTCAGCTTAAACTTGTATTTTAGCTAAAGAATGTTTTATGTTTTTATGAATTTGTACACCGCCTAGAAGGTTGATTGGGCGGTATAAGAAATTTTAAATAAACTTGAAACTTGAGTCAAAGTAGGCCTTAAATTTCTTATTGTAAAATTTTTTGCAGTTTTCTGGCCCATAAAAAGGAAGGCAAGCTCATGTTAGGTTCCAAACTTTGTACAAGAAAGTATCAGGATTTGTACTAATCCAAAAAAATTTCAGTCCCCTGACAGGTTTTGTTGGGCTTTAGTGCCCAGACAAAGTGGCTGTTTTGTGTTATGTGAAGCGTGACACTCTGAAGGTGACCTCCATTCAGCTGCCTATATGTCTTTAACCAATAGAGATCCAGCTGAAAATATTTTGATTGATTTAGTTTGAGACCCTAGTGCAGGGGTCCCCAAAGTCCCTCCTTGAGGGTCGAATCCAGTCGGGTTTTCAGGATTTCCCCAATGAATATGCATGAGATCTATGTGTATGCACTGCTTTCAGTGCATATTCATTGGGGAAATCCTGAAAACCCGACTGGATTCGGCCCTCAAGGAGGGACTTTGGGGACCCCTGCCCCAGTGAATGTCCACACAAAAATTTATTCAATTTGGAGGAGGTCGAGAGTGGTCCACTTGACATGGAATGATCCAGATTATAGAATATTATGATGGGTATTCAATAATTTATCTACCTCTGTAGGAAAGAAAAGAGTTTTCAAAAAAATGTTGTATTTTTCAATATAGTCCCCTGATAGCTCCATACACTTCATCTACTTTTCCTGCAATAAATTTTACCCCTTTGAAAAGAATTTTTCTTTTTGACCTTCAAACCAGGACATCACAGCTTCCTTGACGTTTTCATCACTTGAAAACCACTGTCCATGGAGAGATTTCTTCAAAACTCAGAACAGGAAATAATCTAAGGTAACAAAGTCAGGAGTGTAGGATGGATAGTTTAGCTACTGAAACTTACATTCTTAGATAGCAGCCTGTGATTGTTGTGACATGTACATTGTTGTAAAGAAGCAGCAAGTCTACTGTGAGTTTTCCTCATATTTTCTCCTTGATTGACTCCCACAGTGATCATCGTGTTGTTGTAACTCTCCCCAGTTATGGTTGTCCTGTGTGGCATGAACTCCAGAAGCAAAAGTTCTTCATCATCCCAGAAGACAGTTGCCATGACTTTGCCTGCAGATTTTTCTGTCTTCAACTTTTTGGGGATGGGGGATGATTTGTGCTTCCACTGACTCCATTATAGACTCAGGATCTCTTTGATAGACCCAAGTCTCATCTCCAGTCATCAAATGATAAAAAAAATTAACTTGGTCTTCAAAGACCATCTCAAAGTTCTCCTGACAGCACTGGAGCCTCGTGGCTTTCTGACATAGTGTCAGTATTCTTGGAACCCATCTTGCACTAATCTTGGACATGCCCAATTTTTCATGAATTATTTTCCAAACCATACCTGAACGTGAACTCGCAGGCCTTGAGCATGCGCAGATGCTCAAAGCCTAGCAGACGAGGAGGCCAATCTTCAGGCACCGGCACCAAGCACAGGACATGCCAGCGCCAGTGCCCAGAAGAGGGTAAGAAGCGGCGGGGGGGGGGGGTACCCAATCACGTGGGGGGGGATGCCGGATCGTGGCGGGGGGGCCCAATCGCAGGGGGGGGGTCTTCGGGAGGACCAATGCCGGTTCTCGTGGGGGGGGGGGAACGCATCAAAGCGAGTTTCCATTATTTCCTATGGGGAAACTCGCTTTGATAAACGAGCATTTTGGATTACGAGCATGCTCCTGGAACGGATTGTGTTCGTAATCCAAGGTACCACTGTATTTAACAAAATCAAATCCTCAACCTTCTTGCACATTTCTGTGGAAGTTGTTTCCATAGGCCGTCCAATGTGAGGGTCATCTTCAATGGACTCTCTACCCCACGAAAACTACGTGCTCCAAAATTTTACTTGGTAGGATGATGGGGCAGGCTCACCATAAACTTCAGTCATGCGTTCTTGGATCTCCTTTGCCTTTTTTCCTTCTTTTGTGAGAAATTTTTATCACTGAATGGTGCTCCAAATCTAGCAGTTTCTTACTTGATTCACATGAAGACTCTCCTTACATCTTGTCTCTTGAAATGTTTGACTTGCACTGAGCTGCAACTGTGCATGAGTACTTGTTTCAACATGCTTGCTACTTTCTTTCATACTCAGGTAGATAAATTATTGAACACCCCTCATAGTACTGAACTTGTATGGATATAATAATTGCATTAAGTGCAAGGTACACACTCTCTGGTATTCTTTAATATCAGCATGCAAGTCGCATGGGAATAAATTCAAGAAAGGTGCCAAATATTTGGGCTTGACATGTCAATTCTATAATGGCAGTTCTGTATTTTATAGACATTATTGAAACTACCTGAAATGTATATTTATTATTTTCTTTCTATAAATGTATAAATAAATGTATATTTATTATTTTCCATCATATATGAATATATGGGAGTCAATATTCATTGGGATGACTCTCATGTAAAGGTATCTTTATCAGTTATCTGGATATCTTCAAGCAGATTTTCAGCCACCCTTAAAGTTGGACTATTGATTATGCTTTCCAAAACATATCCAGATAACTTCTATGTTGTTAATACAAGGCCAAACAAATCATATCAGCTCTGGCTGTTGACAAGAGTAGGTAGAATATACCTTGACTTTCTCTGACATTTCATCATATAGATTTATGTTCAGTTTTTTAATCCCAGGGACATGTAATTTTCTCTTCTTCTTCTGCTGTATCTGATATTCCGTTCTGGTCTTGACAATCACCTATAAAAATGAAATCAACAAGTTCAAGTTCTGTCCTATAAAACAAAGTTGAAGAAAATTGCTGAAGTAATAGGGATGCAAAGATGAATTAAATCTGAGGTCTCCTTTTACAAAGCCAATCAATGCCTATGGGCTTCAGTGCATTTTCTGCAGGAGAATCGCTACCACGGCTTTGTAAAGGGGTCCTAAATGAATAATTTGGGTCTAGTAGATTTTCAACATTCCCCTGTAAACTTGATTTACCTTCAAATCTGTTTGACCTTTGTACAATAAATATTAAGAAAAATCAAGATAGGCAGTTCTCGTAAAAGCTGATACTCAGAGCAGACCGGATCAGCTCAAGGGGCTGTGGCAGGCACCCTGAGCCAACATTTGCTTTTACACACTTTTCTTGGGATCAGTCTTGTGGTATGAACCATGTGGATAGCATTTTATTTCTGTTTTGTCTGATCATTTTATTTTTCTAGTTGGTTTGGGCCTGGTTTCTCTTTCTTTCACTTCTTCTTGCTGGGGTTTTTCCAGTACATCTTAACCATTTTCTGTTTCTTCCTGTTCCATGTGGCTTCCCTGACTCCTCCACTCCACAAGAGACAAGAAAACTCATCCCCACGCAAAGCAGAACAGAACAAAAAACAAGTAGGGAAGGGACTATATACATCAACCTTAAGGGCAATAACAATTTATTAAAAATAATCTTTAAAACATTATATAGAGAGTCCTTTCACTTATATCTTTGGACCCAAAACGGTCCATGTTTCGGCTTCCACTGGAAAGCCTTCCTCAGGGATAGACTTGTAATCTAGTACTGTAGTTGGCGCTGATATAATATATATAAAAGAATGGCTCAGGCTTGTAAAACTACACTAAATGACTCAATCCAAACGCTACATAAGAAGACTGGCAGCATCGTAACTGAAAACCATCTACTTGATCACCCCTGAGGAAGGCTTTCTAGTGGAAACCGAAACACGGATCTCCACACATAAATAGGGATGTTCAGAAATCATTTACACAGGTATGTAACTTACACACATAAATGCCACTATTTCAGCCAGTGCAAGTCTGGCAACCAAAATTAGGCAAGGGAATCATCACTAAATGCTAGTCTATAAAGGGTGAATGCTCTTTACATAAGAACATAAGAGTTGCCATACTGGGACAGACTGAAGGTAAGGTCCCTCAAGCCCAATATCCTGTTTCCAACAGTGGACAATCCATGGTTCAAGTACTTGGCAAGATCCCAGAAAAGTAATAACAAATTTTATCCTGCTTATCCTAGAAATAAGCAATGGATTTTCCCAAGTCTATCGTAATAATGGCTTGTGGACTTTTAGGAAATTATCCAATCCTTTTTTTTTTAGACCCTGCCAAGCTAATTGCTTTCACCACATTCTTCAACAACGAATTCCAGAGTTTAATTACACATTGAGTGAAGAACTATTTTCTCATGTTTTGTTTTAAATCTACTACTTAGTAGTTTCGTTGCATGCCCCCTAATCCTAGTATTTCTGGAAGAATAAACAAGCAATTCACATCTACCCATTCCACTCCACTTTATAGAATAGCAGTTTGTGCTGATTTTTTTGCACCCATATTTAATGCCATTTATAGAATTGCCTCCTATGCAAAACCATTTGGTTTGAATACTGGTTGTATTATATAAGATCAATTAAGTGCATAATTGCCACATATTGTATACACATAAATTACGGAATGCGGAACGCCGCAGGGGTTGGACCAAGGTTTGGATTTTTCTTTGTCTGATTTTACTTTGTATGTTCTGGATTTTAAGAAACCTTCAAACCATGAGTATACTTTATCTGAGATGCCTAATGAATGCAATACTCTTATATTTTATGTTCTGTATTTCTGAAACAAGTGTATCACTTGCGATATATTATAAATCAATAAAAAGATTAATGACAAAAAAAAAAAAATGAATACAATACTGGCATTTGCATGTGCTGTTTGCACCTGAAGTTAGGAGTCACAGCCTTTAAAAAAAAAAAGTTTTGCAAGTTCTCTATTTATCGGCCAGATTGTGAAAAACATTTTAGAAATGTGTACAATATGTTAGAATAAATGTGACCATTCGTACGTTCATGTAGTGATAAAAGCATGTATCGCTTTCTGATTCTTTTTATCAGCTGCACTAACAAAAAGCTTATCATTTATTTTTCATTACAGCTTACAACCACATCAGGATGCAGTAGACGTATTTCACAGATCCCTGTATGACAGCTTGACCTTAAATCTTAGAGAACGTGATAATAAATGAGTAAAAACAGACACTGGATAGATAAAGCATTACCTTTTATCTCTGTGCAATGCCTCTTCTGTCACTTCATTGTCCATACCACTTTATCTCTTCAGCAATGTCCATTTATAAAGAAATCAAGGAATTTTCCACACATAATGATTATTGTAAAGCAGTTTATTTGCCCCAAACTTAAACCTTTTCCAGGTTGTATTTTTTCCAATATTTATACTTTATTTTCTACTGAATTTTGAATCTGTGGTACTAATTATTCTTCAAAACTAGCTACGGTATGATTATTGACGAGCTTGGGCTTTGAACCTCTGGCAAACACTTGTTAACGGAAGCTGGGATTTTTCAATAGCACAAGGTGAGTTACATTTAGGAGCAGTAGGTATTTTTCTATCCCTGGATAGCAGTGGCGTAGTGAGGAAGGTTGACATCTGGGGCGGTGGCACCCAGCATTGCCGTGCCTTGCACCCCCTCCCTCCCCCACTATGGTTCACTGGTAGAGCTGCTGCCTCCGCACCCAAAGGTTGTGAGATCAAATCGCGGTACTGCTCCTTGTGACCCTGGGCAAGTCACTTAATTCCCCAGTGCCCACCGCTTTGAATGTCACCTTTGAAATGCCAAAGAAACAAAAAGGCGGTATACAAGTCCCCATTTCCTCTCTCTTTTCCCTGCCATTTGAGTGCCCCTCCCCCCACTCTTCCCTGCCGCTTGCATGTCCCCTCACCCCAGCGTACCTCATGATATGTTCGCCAGCATTTGCTCCCTTATGATGTCACGTCCTAGTCCTGACCACCATGAAGTGACATCAGAAGGGAGCCGGCATCTGCACAACCAGCAAGTGGAAGATGCTGTTCGTGCCAGTGAACGTTTAAAGAGGAAGAGAGGCCCCAGCGACTCATGTGAAAATGGCATCCGGGGCGATCCGCATCCCCATTCCCCCTTACTGTGCCACTGCTGGAAGGCTTACAATCTAAGGTGTCCTTTTATTAATCTGTGGTAAGCATTAATATGTGCACACCTACCTCAGCTAAAAAAAAAGCCTTACTGTGGAGCGTAATTTTGGACTCAACACATGCTTCCCACACACTACAACATAAAAAATATTTTTTTCAGCCCTGGAGACAAGTCTGGGGACAGAGAGTGGAAGTGTTCTGCGCTAATCGATTAGTGTAGCTAAATTGCCATGTGCTAACCAATTAGTGCATGAGTCCTTAATGCCTACAAAATAGGTGGTGGTAGGGGGCTCACACACTAATGATCACATGCTAATAGGAAAATTAGTGCATGCCCATTAATACAGAAAATACAAAAATGATCCATTTTACCCAAGTGGTAAAAATGGCATTAGCACCTCCATATACTACAGTGGTCTCAAACACAAACCCTTCGCAGGGCCCCATTTTGGATTTGTAGGTACTTGGAGGATTTCAGAAAAAAATAGTTAATGTCTTATTAAAGAAATGACAATTTTGCATGAGGTAAAAACTCTCTATAGTTTATAAATCTTTCCTTTTGGCTAAGTCTTAATAACAATATTATAATTTATAGCTAAAGAGACATATGATCAAGAAACTGTTTTATTTTACTTTTGTAATTATGATAAACATACCGAGGGCCTCAAAATAGTACATTGCGGGCCGCATGTGGCCCCTGGTCCACAAATTTGAGACCACTGATATAGTATATGTAAACTGCTTTGATTGTACCCACAGACAGGCAGTGTATCAAATATGTGACCCTTTGCATGAATGACCTGCTTAAGGAAAAGAACATAAGAATTGCCATACTGGGACAGACCAAAAGTCCATCAAGCCCAGTATCCTGTTTCCAACAGTGGCTAACCCGGGTCACAAGTACCTAGCTAGATCCCAAGTAGTAAAACAGATTTACTACTAGGAATAAGCAGGGGATTTCCTCAAGCCATCTTAATAATGGCTTATGGACTTCTCTTTTAGGAAATTATCCAAGCCTTTTTTAAACCCCGCTAAACTAACTGATTTCACCACATTTTCTGGCAACAAATTCCAGAGTTTAATTACATGTTGTATAAAGAAATATTTTCTCTGGTTTGTTTTAAATCTGCTACATAGTAACTTCATAGCATGCCCCCTAGCCCTAGTATTTTTGGAAAGAGTAAACAAGCAATTCACATCTACCGTTTCCACCCCACTCAGTATTTTATAGACCTCTATCATATCACCCCTGAGCCGTCTTTTCTCCATGTGAAGAGCCCTAGCCGCTTTAGCCTTTCCTCATAGGAAAGTCATCCCATTCCTTTTTATCATTTTTGTCGCCCTTCTCTGTGCCTTTTCTGATTCCGCTATATCTTTTTTGAGATATTCCGACACAGTATTCGAGGTGCGCCCATACCATAGAGTGTTACAAGGGCACTACAACATTTTACTGCACTTTGGTAAAATGGCCCCTAAGTTTGTACCTGAAATAATGGAAAGTTAGGTAAAACTTGCCCAAGATTATAAGGAGCAACAGTGGGATATTATGGATAGTTTCAAGTTTATTTAAAATTTTATACAAACACTTATAAAAAAAATTTCTAAGTGGTGTACATAATCAAATAGGGGGAAACAAGAAAGTTTTAAAATACGAACGAGGACAAACTTGGACAACAGACGAACAGAAACAAGGGGAGAGATGGTAGACTACAATGATTTTAAGAAAAGAAAACAATGAGGTGTAAAATAATAGGTTGGGGAAAGGACAAGTGCAACAAGTCATATGTAAAATAGATAAGACCCGATTAGGCATTCTGATTGGAACTGCCGAGCTTTAAGGTTTTAAGTTTCGAATGCATCCTTGTACAGAAAGATTTTCAAGGAATTCTTGAATCTATCTAATACAGATTCTTCTCTAAGATAAGCAGGGAGCGAGTTCTATAACTGGGGTGCTGTGATCGAAAAGATCTCATTACGTCTGGTGCCTATGATAAGAACATAAGAATAGCCTTAGTAGGTCAGACCAATGGTCCATCAAGCCCAGTAGCCCGTTCTCATGGTGGCCAATCCAGGTCCCTAGTACCTGGCCAAAACCCAAGCAGTAGCAATATTCCATGCTACCGATCCAGGGCAAGCAGTGGCTTCCCCCATGTCTTTCTCAAAAGCAGACTATGGACTTTTCATCCAGGAACTTGTCCAAACCTTTCTTAAAACCAGCTACTCTATCTGCTCTTACCACATGCTCTAGCAACGTGTTCCAGAGCTTAACTCTTCTCGTAGTGAAAAAAGATTGGTTTCAAAAGTGTTTCCCTGTAACTCCATCGAATGTCCCCTAGTCTTTGTAATTTTTGACGGAGTGAAAAATCGATCCGCTTGTGCCCGTTCTAATCCACTCAGGATTTTGTAGACTTCAATCATATCTCCCCTCAGCCGTCTCTTTTCCAAGCTGAAGAGGGTACTGAGAGGAGATTTTGGTCAGTCAAACATAAAGCTCGAAGAGGGGTGTAAGGTGTAACAGCAGGATATGTATTGGCCCGCTCTCCCTCCCCCACCCCACCCTCACATAAACTCCCCTCCAGTAACCAAACCACGCTCGCTTATGGATAAATAGCCACAGCTCTGTTTATTAACAAACAATTAATTTAACACTCACATAACAAAAGTTTCCCGAGCTACACCTTAAACCATTACCAATAATATTTGGCCCCCGACCCTGCCATGCCAGCAAGGGTCTGGAGGGTGGCATGTCCCAACATGCCCCTTTAACCAGAGGCACCAGAACACGGGCACGGCTCCCTGCCGTCCCCCCGCTCATCACCTGATGAGCTCCACCATACCATAGCTCGGGATAACCGCCAACCCAAACTCGGCAACCTACTGAACCAGACAAAAAAGGGGGTGGGAGGGTGGGCAGGAAAAAGCCACCTCGGACGACCCAGGAAGACGCCGAGTCCTCCGAGGTCCCGGCTTTATAAGCTCCGCCCGGACGTTAGCCCCACGCCTCGCCTATCAGGAGGCTGCCCCATGGCGGGAAAAACTCGCCTACCGCTAAGCTGCCTCCTGCCCTCCTAAACCCGCCCACTCGTGCGGTGCGCTAGTCTCCATGGGAGGCAACGCGGGCCCCCCTCCATCCCCGCGTTACAGCCGCCCATCGATATTTCAAAAGCTTTAAATAAACTATTTACCTGGGTTCATAGTCTAAAGCGCGCGAGGACAAAGGCACGACGACAACCGAGCGCAGACAACTGAGCATAGGACTTAATCGCGCCGAAGAAAAAATGTATTTTAAAGGGCTCCAAGGGGGGTGTTGGTGGGGAAACCCCCCCCCCCCACTTTACTTAATAGAGATCACGCTGGCATTGCGGGGGGTTTGGGGGGTTGTAACCCCCCTCATTATACTGGAAACTTAACTTTTTCCCTGTTTGTTAGGGAAAAAGTTAAGTTTTCAGTATAATGTGGGGGTTACACCCCTCACACCCCCCCCCAACATGGCAGCGTGAGGCAGCGCAATCCCTATTAAGTAGAGTGGGGGGGTTCCCACACACACACACACACACCCCATCATAGCCCTTTAAAATACGGGTTTTCTTCGGCGTGATCAAGCCCTATGTTCAGTTGTCTGCGTTCGGTTGTCGGCGCGCCTTTGTCCTCGCGCGCTTTTGACCCGTCACCATTTACCTGGGGTGACAGGGAATATTTGTCCCAAGGAAAACAGTTATACCATCTACTGTATTTGAAGTTTTCATTTTCTTTTTTGGAGACACAGTTTTGATCTTGCAGTACCACTAGCTATAATTGGGTGTTTCAATAATACTATTTGTAAGAGTTAGCAAAGAATCAAGACATTGTAATGTAATGTAATTTATTTCTTGTATACCGCTACATCCGTTAGGTTCTAAGCGGTTTTAAGAAAATATACATTTAAATTGAAAGTAAGAAGTAAGAAAGGTGCTTAATAAAATTCCCTTACTGTCCCGAAGGCTCACAATCTAACTAAAGCACCTGAAAGTTGATAAAGAAGTGAAAAAATAAAGAAGAAGATTAATGTTAAACATTTTAACTAGATAGCATATATCTGATTAGTACTTTGGTAGTGGAAGAGAGGAGAAAAAAGGAATAGATATAAAAGGGAGAACCGTTGGAAAATAGAACCTTGAAGAGAATTTAAATGAGGAGATATAACATAATAAAGGCAGAATTAAAAACAATAGATAATGTTAAAGAAATTCATAATATTACAAGGAAAATAAAGTAAAAATGAAAAATAGTGTCTTTAAACAAGATTGGAACATGCTCTGCATAAACCTTGAGATTTTACAATAGTTGAGACCTTCATAAAGTGTCAGCATAAGACACTTTATTATACTTTCATATAACAAAGCAGCAATTCATTACCAATTAACTGTTAGTCATACAATTACTTTGCAACATATTGTCAGACATACAATTACTACGCAATGCATTTTCAGCTGATAACTTCTACAAACATACTACTATCAATTCAAATAAACATAACAGAAAAGGACTGGAAATTTGTGATCTGTGATTAGTCATACAATCCGCCATAATCCAGGAGATAATATCCAGACAGGGTTTACATTGATTTTTCAACACTGATATAACTCCCTAGTTTTTTACTAGTACTATAATTTATTATTTCTATAGTGCTACCAGACGCCTACAGCAAGATGCTCAGTGTTAGTTGGCAGCATTCGTATCATACAAGATATGACACTCCTTCTGGTTTGCAAATCTATTTGAATGCAAGCATAAATCGAAACTGCACATCCAGACTAAGAAGAACCCAGATCCCATTTTCCTACCCACCACTCAAAGGAACTCAGCGCAAGAAGATGTACGACAGCCTCCTAGCGACGCAGGCAGCGAAGCTGGACTCCTCCATCTCCAACCTGTTGACAACTATAAGTGACTAAATCATTTCGAAAAGAAATCAAAACTCTGCTATTCAAAAAATCTTTCCAGTCTTCTTATCCCCCCCCCCCCGCCATATCCTCCCCCCTCCATACAAATTTCCAGCTGACCTCCTACCCCTCTTCTATTATTTCCTCAATGACTCTATCATGTAACCAGCCACTAAACTGCAACTTCCCTACATATAATCCTCAAATCTCCACCCTTCCTTCAACTTCTCCTCAAAGCCTCTACTATGCATCCAACCCCAAATTGTAACTTCCTGGAAATGTTCAGCTATCTTCTAATGTAATCCGCTTAGAACTGCAAGGTACAGGCGGAATAGAAATCAGTAATGTAATGTAATATTTCGAATATCATCATTCGTGATTTTTAAGACTCCTGAGGCAGGCCAGTTGGCCGAAACATGTACATGTTGAGTCATTGAGTCGTTGAATGTATCATTGTGATATTGGAGGAATAAAGATCTTCATATTACCAGATGAACTGGAGGACACTTTTTTAGTGCACATCATTCTGATCTGGACAATTCCATTCTGGTTTCTACAATCTAATTATGACAGACATGCAAGACAAAAAGGGTGAATCTAAATACTCTGCTCAGGTAGGGAATTACTTATTGAGGTATACAGTGATTTAGCTTATACTTTCAGATTATAGAGACGTATTTTGTGTATCTGATGTGTAGAGTAGTGTTGGCATAGTAGTTTTAATTGAAGCGATTTAGACCTGTAAGATCCAGTCCAAAAACAAAACCAGCAGACCAGCATAGAAATATATAAATAAATTGTTTTATTACAAAAAACACTGACAATTCTCAATTGCCTGACGTGGCCATTTTTCGCCGCCTCAAGGGTTGCGTCAGGAGCCGAAACAAAAACAGGTCAGTCGCAGTCTAATTGTAAGAACAGTGTATATAAACCCTGTGTATAAATCAAAAGGCCACCTGACAACAAAGGTCTGAATCTAGTAATCTCAATCTGTAATGATAGTCTTTCATTAGAATTAATTGAAGGAGAATTGTAGAGGTTTAAGTAGAATATATAGGTAGTATAAGCCTAAGGATGGGTGGAATGAGGGGCAGGATGGGAGGACCTAAATAATCAAAGATCTGCAGACTGTATTAGCTGTGAAACCAAACTCTAAAGTTATTATGTATCAAAACACCTTACTATACTTCTGAGTGCAACAGAGCCTGCCTACCAGCCCAGGTAACTGCTTTAGCTTTGGGAAGAGAAAAGGTGGGGGAGGGAGCAGGCAGGGCCGGATTAATGAATAGGCCCAGTAGGCACGTGCCTAGGGCCCAAAACTGTGAAGGGGGCCTGATGAAAGAGGAAGACTCACCTTGCCATTTTTTTTTAAACAGCAACGGCCCCCTCATGGCATCAATGGTAATGGGCCCCCCCCCTTCGATGGCAATGCAGCCAGCTCTGTTACAGGAAGGTCTCGCGATGACTGCGTCTGCCGGTTCATCCCCCTCCAACATCACTTACTTGCTCCGAAAGAAGTGACGTCGGAGGGGGATGGATCAGCAGATGCAGTCATCGCGGGACCTTCCTGTAACAGATCCAGCCATGTTGCCGTTGATGTGGGGGGAGGGGGGCCCATTGATGCAGGGGGACCCATTGCTGTTGATGCGGGGGGGGGGGCGTTGCCATTGATGCGAGGGGGGGCCATTGCCGTCAGCTGTTCTGTCTGCTTTCGGGCTGCCTTTTGCAAAGTTGCTCAGAGGGCAGAGCAGGCAGCTGCAATGTTTGGAAAGGGAGAGAGAAAGGAGCATGGAAGGGTGGTGGAAGGAGAGAAAGGGGGCATGGTGGTATGGAAGGGTTGTAAGAAGGATGGTATTGAAGGGTGGTGGAGGGAGAGAAAGGGGGCAAGGTGGTATGGAACGGTTGTGAGAAGGATGATATGAAAGGGTGGTAGAGGGAGAGAAAGAGGGCAGGGTGGTATGGAAGGATTGTAAGAAGGATGGTATGGAAGGGTGGTGGAAGAAGAGAAAGGGGGCATGGTGGTATGGAAGGATGGTGGGAAGGATGGAATGGAAGGGTAGTGGGGCAGTGTGGTATGAAAGGGTGGTGGAGGGAGAGAAAGGGGGCAGATGCTGATGGAAGTGGGGGGAAGGGAGAGGAAAGAGTAAAATGCCAGACCATGGGAGTGTGGGAGAGGGAAGGGAAGGAGAGGAGAGAGATGTCAAACCATTGCAGGAGGGAAGGGAAGAAGATGGATGCCACGCCAATGGGGGGGAGGGAGAGAGAGATTGAAGGGAGAGGCAGACAATTTCTGGAAGAGGCATAGAAAGAGAGCAGATGCCATATAGAAGAGGCAGGGGAGAGGGCAGACAGTGGATGGAAGGAAGAGAATGAGGAAAAGATGAGGAAAGCAGAACCCAGATAACAAAGGTAGAAAAAAAATTTATATTTGTTTTATTTATTTATTTTTGCTTTAGGATAAGGTATTATTGTAGCTGTATTGATAATCATTTATTAATAGAAAATGGAAATAAGATGATAGGTAGGGCCAGTAAGAAAAAAAGAAAAGGAGGTATTAATGCTCCTGTATAAGACTCTGATGAGACCTTATTTAAAATGTTGTGTGCAGTTCTAGAGACTATACCATCAAAAAGATATAAGCAGAATGGAGTTGGTCCAGGGGAAGGCTACTAAAATGTTTGGTGATCTACGTCATAAAGTATACGGGTTCAGACTTTGGAGGAAAGGCGGGAGAGGGGAGATGTGATAGAGTTGTTTAAATATCTACGTGGAGTAAATATGCATAAGTCGAGTTGCTTC